>NW_024038523.1:600000-1045000 GCF_016077235.1 Cyprinodon tularosa | reverse complement strand
CTCAATTATAATTTATTCCTCTCACCTGTGTCCTCCAGTTTATATTCAGTTCAGCCTGAGCATTCAGTGCCAGATCATTGCTTGTCTTTCTGTCAGTCTTTCTGTTCAGTTTTATTTGGTTCATGTCCTGGATCCTAGCTACCAGTGGAAAGAGGGTTTTAGTGTCTGTCTGTCTGGCTCATTATGTGGGGAGGTTCAGTTTTTATCCAGTAAGCCTGGCTCCAGGAGGAGACCAGTTTAAAGTCCTGCATCAAGTTCTGGTTCCACGTCCTGTCTCGGCTACCCTCTTCCACTGAGAGCCTGTCTGCACCTGATCCTGTCTGCTCCTGTGCGTGACCACCTGGTCATGCTTCTGGTCCCAGTCAGACTCTGAACCCTCCTGGAAGCCTGTGGATGCCTGGAAGTCTGGATCCTGCCACCTGTTTCTGTTCCTGCCTGATCTGGATCCTATTCCTGTCTGTTCCTGTCTGTTCTGAATCCCTGACCAGGATCAGCTTCCAGCATGACCTCTGGGACTGCAGCACTGGGGACACCCGTGGTCTGGACTGTTAAACCAGGTAAGTGACCACCACAGATAATCTTATATCAGTTGATCGTGGTCACTTACCTGTGTTTCCTCCCTAGAGTGTCTGAGATTGGGCGGTGCCCGCCCCCCCGCCTGCAGTGTCCGCGAGCCATAGCTCCGCTTAGTTTTTGTTTTATTATTTAATAAACGTTATGAACTTTCCTACTGACTGTCTCTCCTTGAATACTGGGTCCCTCTGTCCTCGGTTCTTGACACGGGTTGATTTAGGAAAAACATAACCTGACTCCGCCAGATGGATTTGCTGGATTTCCTCCGCATATCCATCTGGAAACCTTCCGTTGAAGTAATTTTGGTAAGGGACGAAAATACTGGTTAGCTGATTGGCCTATGTTGGTGATAGACGGGCCAAATAAACCAATCAGATCAACGAAGCATATGACGTACTAACAGAGCGACGACGAAGAGGAGCCAATCGATAGATCAAACTCTTGCCGAAACCAGTCGGGAGAAGAGCAAAAACATCTTTTCCTCTGAGAAAAGCCTCCAGAGCAGTGTTTTGCTCTTCTTTCAGTGAAGAAATACTCTGTAATTCCGATAAAACTTGCTCTATAGCCACGCTAACGCTAGTTTCATCGGCTGAAGCCGCCATGTTCTTTAGACTGAACTCTCGCGCTTCTCGTTGCGTCACACCTCAACCCGCCTCAAAGCCAACGCTGATTGGACGTTCGTTTGGTGAACGGCTCCAAATTTTCTTCAACGGAGAGTCTCCAAACTGATTAGCGAGTGAAATCTTGAAAGCTCGCGAGATCAGGATGGTCTCACGAGGCTAGCAGAAACAGGCATGGGGCCCTCTACCAGGGGTTGACGTTAAGGATTTTTACTACTCTTTGGGCAAGTGGCTTTCACATTTCATTTGCCCAGAAACAATTTTTACTTGCCCAGTATAATGTTTGATAAATATAGTTCCTAATATTCATTTTTGTATATATATCAATTAAACATGTTTGTTGTTTAAAGGTTTTTTGTAATTCATTATTTTTTAAGTTTCCAGGTTCCTGGTGTGTATCTGCATGCGTCAGATAATGAGCTCAAACCTACATTACCGTGTTAACATGCTTTTCAATCCTTCCTGCACATTCTTTTCAAACTAAACTTTGCTTTAAACTGTTGTGTGCTTGGAAAAATATAAATTGTAATGTTAAAAATCTAAAAAAAAACTTGACAGGTTAAAAACAAGATAAATCACAAGACAGAAGTCAATGTCACAAATGAATAACTTATTTTAGAGTCACGGTATGTTTATACAAGATAATACAATTAATATAATGTGACTTTTCTAGAGAATCATTATACATAGTTATTTTATACAGGGTTTCCACAGTCTGACATCATTTCAGAATTCCCTGACTTTTAACTGACTCAGGATTAGTTTCCCTGACAAAATAAATGCAGCAACAAGACAATAATAATAACTTAACAGGTCACCAATTTAACATGTTTAGCTCTATAACATTTAAATGCACCTCTCCAATGTCTAAGAGAAAAAAAAATGTATGAAAATTTTTTTAATGTATGACCTGCATTACTATACAGAAAACTACCATATGATAGCGCTTTCTAGCTTGTTTGTCGTTTTGGTAACTACATCAAAATTACCGCTAGGTGGACAAAAATCACACCATCTGTTGGAAAATCACCCAGCGGGCAAATGCAATGAAATCTGTACCCTCCCAACAATAAAAACTACTTGCCCCGGGAGATCGGACGATGGTTAACATCGAGCCCTGTCTACATTTAAAAAATACATAAAACAGGCACATTATACAGAAATTTGAATAGAATAGACATCCATTATTTGGGGATTAATAAACCTCTGATGACATAACGTCTGCTGAAGCTCCTCCAAAAATGTTTTTAGCATCCAGAACAGCAGTGAGAAGTTCGCTATACATTCTTTGCCTGCTTTGTGTGTCAACTGTGACAGTTGCTAGGTAACACTTTGAACTGAGTGAGGGGCGGTGACAGCTGAAGAAGGCTGGACCTGATAGAATCTATAGCTGAGCCTCCTTATTTTAATAGCCAGAGCCGCGTAATCGAACACAGCCAGCGTCTCAACAATTCCTTCAAAAGTATTGGCACAGATTACTGGGGCTGGATCGCTGGGGTGAAGCTGGGGGGTAGCGAGTCGTTAGCTATGCTTCTGGGCGCCCCTACCAGGTGATTTGTTGTTCTCATTTGGACATGATTCACCAACTCCAGAACAAGCAGTTCCTATCTAAATCAGAGGGTGGCAGCAGTGATACTCTAAAGGGGACTGTCCCAACTAATTTGACATTTTGTTATTGTAACGATGCGATTTCTTGCTGTATATTTGTTGTCATTTTATGGGTAATATACTAACACTAAAGATAAAAAACAGAATTCATGCTCTTTTCAGAGCTAAGTTGATGAGAGATGTTAGCCTCGTGAGACCATCCTGATCTCGCGAGCTTTCAGGATTTCACTCACTAATCAGTCTGGAGACTCTCCGTTAAAGAAAATTTGGAGCCGTTCACCAAAAGAACGTCCAATCAGCGTTGGCTTTGAGGCGGGTTGAGGTGTGACGCAACGAGAAGCGCGACAGTTCAGTCTAAAGAACATGGCGGCTTCAGCCGATGAAACTAGCGTTAGCGTGGCTATCGAGCAAGTTTTATCGGAATTACAGAGTATTTCTTCACTGAAAGAAGAGCAAAACACTGCTCTGGAGGCTTTTCTCAGAGGAAAAGATGTTTTTGCTCTTCTACCGACTGGTTTCGGCAAGAGTTGATCTGATTGGTTTATTTGGCCCGTCTATCACCAACATAGGCCAATCAGCTAACCGGTATTTTCGCCCCTTCCCAAAATTACTTCAACGGAAGGTTTCCAGATGGAGATGCGCAGCAAATCCATCTGGCGGAGTCAGGTTAGAGAGATGTATGAATTTGTGCACAATTAGGAAGGCCTTCATAAACCTAATTTCTTTCGAAAATACTTATGTCGTTGTTTATTTTACTTTTCAGTGTGATTAGTGTAGATGAACCATGAACTGGTTTTGGGTGCAGTCAGTTTCTGTGAACATAAGTTCCTGCCTAGGCAGCACTAAAAGAATGTCGAGCTTTACCACATCCTGCCGCTTTGTGTTTTCCATTTTATTCCAATCTGAATCACAAGATCTCCTTTATTTATTTATTTAACTTACTGTTCCTTTATATTTTATGGGTAGGCTTAAAACTTTCCTTTTTGATAAAGCTTATAGTTAGAGTGGCTCAGGTTATTCAGGTTATTCTCCCACTTTGTAGAATCTGTTAGTTCAATCTCTAACGTTCTGCTCTCTCTGCTTTTTCTCATAGTAGCTTCATCTGGTCTGTTCCTGTTTGGCTGTGACTCCATCCTGGAGAGAAATATCAGCTGTGCTGCTGCCATCAACACCTTTGTTTATAGATGTTGGAGCTTGGCCTGTTTTCCAGTGTAGTCCTGTTTCTCTGACTGTGACTAACTGGATGTGCTCTCTTCATCCTCTGACATGGGAGCTGGCTCGGAGCACGTCTGCCTGGCTGTGTGTTTCCTGGACGGGGCCGCATGTGGAGCTGGTTGACAGTTGCCTTTTGTATCTGTGCTTCTTTTTCTATGTCTGCTTCTGTCTCCTTGAACCCCAGTGGGCCTCAGCAGATGGCCACTCACACTGAGCCTGGTTCTGTTGGAGGTTTCTTCCCGTTTTTCTGTCCACTGTCGCTACAAGCATGCTTAGTGTGAGGGATTACTGAAGAGTCAATGAGTCGATGCAGTCAGCTGGTTTTCTTTAAATAGAAAACTTTGAATTAATCTGATTATATGATCTGGTTGAACTGTAAAGTGCCTTGAGATGACATGTGTTGTGAACTGGCGCTATAGAAATAAACTGAATTGAAAACTCCATATTTCGGACCAAAATCTCAAAAACTGATAAAGTATTAGAAAAATGTGAACATTGTTATTTGTAATAATAGTTCGAAGTATTTTCAATGGACCTTCCTGGGTTTACATGTTAAAAAAAAATTTATTTAAGTCTATTAACACCTTAGTGGATAAATGATACTTAACTACCCCAAGCAAAATGGTGATCTCTCATCACGCTTGGCCTGGCTCCTCGAACCTTCTGTCTCCTTGAACCCCAGTCAGCCTCTGCAGATGGCCGCTCACATCGAGTCTGGTTCTGCTGGAGGTTTCTTCCTGTTAAAAAGGAGTTTTTCCTCTCCACTGTCGCTACAAGCCTGCTTAGTGTGAGGGAAAACCAGTTGAACTATAAAGTGCCTTAAGATGACGTGTTGTGAATTGGCGCTTTAGAAGTAAACTGAATTTAACTGAATTAAATTGTGAGATAAAATGTCCAGTCAATACTTAGAGGAAATAAAGGTGGAAAAAGCTGATAGAAAAGCAATTCTTAATTAAAATAAATAATTGGTTTAAAATCTCACCATTATGAATATCAAGTGTCCTTTTTACACAGATTAGAAAGCTGTAGAAAGATGAGTTACAATTTGTTCTGCACACACCCGTTTGCCACTTCAGTACTAACAGCAACACAAATATTTGTATGTGACTGATTGATAACTCCACTATGTTGTATGTTTGCAAAACAAAGAGGTAAATCTTGCCTCTGGCGCAGTTTGAAACAGGGGAGGCGAGTGCATCTATCACACC
This sequence comes from Cyprinodon tularosa, assembly GCF_016077235.1. Classification (NCBI taxonomy): domain Eukaryota; kingdom Metazoa; phylum Chordata; class Actinopteri; order Cyprinodontiformes; family Cyprinodontidae; genus Cyprinodon; species Cyprinodon tularosa. The sequence goes on along the minus strand of NW_024038523.1, from coordinate 1,039,776 downwards.
ACGTAAGAGTACTTTGTTAAATTAAAATCCGTTTCCTCAGCTCATTGTTTCCATAACGCACGCAGGCAGTAACACATTTCTCTCAGAAAATGAAATTTGGAAGATTAGAAGCTTACGACGAATTAGATTTTCAGTGTCTCCAATTGAAAAGAAACGTTACATCTCTGCCTGATTACCTCTGGCAAGGAAGTTGGAGGTTATCTAATTTATGAGTGATGGATGTTCTATAGATGCAGTCGCAGAATGGTCCTTTTTTCCTGCTTTTGTTCCAAAGGATAAAGGGTTACTTGCTATTTTTTAGATCTCATTCTATTAGATAGCTGGATTTCAAAAAGACATTTGATTTTCAAGTCTGTTTGACTGTGTGTGTCAGGTTGCCTGTTTTCATATGCAGCTTTGTTAAAGTATTCACACCTCTTGACACATTTTCTCACTGCAAGAATCTTTGTATTTTAGTATGATAGATCATTAAGTCCTTTCTTCCTTAGTGTGTCACAAATTTAGCTTTTTATTAGCAACAATTAATTTTGCTTTAATAAAGAGAAACAAAGCAAAAAGCAGAATAAAAACTAGGAGAAAATGAGAGTCTCCATTGGTGCAGCTTAAAAAGTGAAGATCATTTTGCTGTTATATTAGAAACAGAGAAGTGTAGTCCAGCGACTAGTCTGTCCCCTCAGCAGAGATAGTTTGCTTATCCTACACTGGATTAGCTCCAATGCAACAGTTATCAGCTTCCCTCAGCCTTTTTAGAGACTTTCTTCATCTTTTAAAATATTTCCAAAACAAACAATCCACTGGACTTTGTTTCAAAATTTAAGGATGTTTCGCTTCACATCCTGGAAGCTTTTTCAATTAAAAAATGTCAGAAGTAGCGTTGAGTTAGATGCTTTATTGAGTGGACCAAAAGTAAAGTCTTGTTTTGCTTAGAAAACATACAATTTGAACTGGACGAACAAGTCCACCGCTTAAGAATGGGCATTCATTTCGTTTCTTGGTTAGCCTGCAACACCTGATACTGGTCTAGGTCTCTGAAAAGGGGGCGTTAAAGGGAATCGTTGGCCTGGCTTAACAGGCGAGGTCTTCCGTTCCTTCTAATGGGGTCGGGGTTGCGATGATAGCGGAAAAGAATCAACTCAATTGCTGCATTGTAGGATTTTGAAAGCTGAAATCTGAGTCCAGCATCTCTGTTTAAGGTTGTTTTTTTCTTTCTTAATATAGATGACTTCCTCCATGCCCCTCTCAAACCACCAGTCTTCTTTGTCCAAAATGTGAACAGTCTGGTTCTCAAAAGAATGTCCTTTGTACCGCAGAGTCTTGTCCAGAGGAGGTAGATCTCCTGTGTTGGGCCATGCGTCTGTGGAGAGGTTGTTTGGTTTCTCCAATATAAAGATCAGAGCATTCCTCACTGCATCGAACTGCATAAAACACTGCACTCATCTTTTATTGTTTATTTTAGCTGATTTAACAAGAGTGATGAGGGTTGATGTCTCCCCCATCTAATCACCTGTATGACCCTGTGGGGTTCGTACTAGAGCTCGCACATTAAGAGGGAGGGCACCAGTCGTCACTCTCCCTTTGAAAAAAAGAAAGAAAAAAACAGAAAAATGTCATTCCCCTGCAGATGTTTGTCTGTATAGTTAAAACCATCCTACCATCAACTCACACCAGCTTCCCAAAGGATGATGCTGCCATAAAAAGTTTTTTATGTAATAAACAGTGGTGGCCAATAGAGGGTGCTAGGGCACCGCACCACTCACCCAATGACCTTGATTTAGACATAAAAAAAAATAAATAGAAATTCTATTATAAAATTAAAATACTTCAAAACAATGTATTTTTTAGATATACAAGATTAATATATAATCTTTAATTATGAGTAAAGCTGTTTTGTTTGTCGTCTGAATGGTGACATATTTGCGCTATTAACCCCCCTCCCTGGAGAAAACTCCACCAGGCACCACTGGCAAGAAAAGTAAAATTAAAGGAAAGGTTAATGGATCATTATTTATACCTAAAACTAATACATTCATGGTGATTTAATGAATTTAGCATTAATCACAAAAAAAAAGTGAAAAAAGTGAAAAAAAAAGAGTTATTCCACCTTTCTGATTCCTGATCCTCCACGGACGGGTTGGTCGTTGGATCGCCAACTTGAAGAGGGAGGATTTGCCATCGAACTTCTGGCCAGAGAAAAAACCCGTAATATGTAGCCAACATTTGGAAGAAGAATGTTTTCCAGATGACTTGGATAATAGCGCGTTGTGACAAACACCAGATACAGCACTGGGACTTGATCAACAGCCGATACTGCACCGTGACGTCACTAACCAGTAGGTGGCAGTAGTGTTCTTTGACAAACATGGATGCCTCCAGTAAAGCACATTCACATGAAAATTACTCTGAATTAAAAACACTTATTCATTGAACAGTATTTAATAAATTCATATTTAAACTTTTTCTTTAAGGTGCCAGCTGATGATCCATACTTCATCTATCTAATCTATCCAATCTAACCAGAGCAACTTCTTCTGCACGTTTGCTTAAATGTGTTAAAGCTTTTTTTTTTTTTTTATCATAGCTTTAATTTTGATTTATTGTTTTGACCAGATCTGTCTCTTGCTGATAAATGTTCTTTCACTATCACCATCTTAGCTGCTTCTCTGACTGCTTTGCTTTCTCCGTCAGATGTTTAGATCTTAGGGTCCGGTTCTAATGCTTGATCCTGCTTCCAACTTTCTTCAAATCTTTCCGTCCTCTTTTTTTCTTCCCATAGTTCATTTAAATAGATTTTAGAAATGCTTTACAAATAACAGCAACGTAGATGAGATGATTTTGAGATAGTTTGCTAAAAATTTGGACCAGACAAGCTTGGAAAGACAGAAACAAACATTTTTTCCCCCAAAGTTGTCTGCATTATGGATCATAATGTAAGAGACTGTCTTTGGGTTTTTAATAGAAGTTCATGTGAGGACGATAATGAGGGCAATCTGTCAAAATCAGCTCTTTCCACTCCTGTTTGAGTAGCCAAGACACAAAGAAAAAGCTTTCCTGAATATGGCTGAAATGAGACACTACTCATGTGAAGGTCCAAAGGGACAGCAGAACTGTCAGAGCAGCAGTCAGCTATTGAATATGATTGAATAACACCGTTTCATACATTGATTTGGCTTTAGTGAATTTAAAAGAAAATGAAAAAGAGAAGAAAAAAAAAATTGTGCAAATTTCTTTGTGAAACCATTACCTGTATAATTCCAAACCAGTTCTGTTTTGAAGTCCAAGAGGTTTTTCTCTACATTTGTAAACAAAAAAACATTAAAGGGGTCATGAAATGATTATAAAGGTTATTCTGTGCTGGTACTTAAGGTCTCTGAATAGGATGTGTAACATTGGTTGGGCTGAAAATGACATATTTGCTGTTCCAAGAGCCCTAATGCAAGCCTGGTTTACAACGAGTCAAGCTGCTGAGCAAAGACGCATCATAGCAATAAGCACTCCCTCACGGAAACATTGAAATTGTTGATATGGTAGGGTGAGCAGACTCTTTTTACACAGGCGCCCCCGTGCTTCCCCCCCACCTGCCTTACCGGCCCCCCTCCTCCCCCGGCTGAGGATGGGCGGCTCATGGTTCCCTGCTGAGGTCTGGTCCAGTCAGTGGCCTGGTATGTTTATGAATTTCAGGTCATAACAAAATTACAGGCCAGAACCAAGTAAGGCAACATCCCATAGTTTACGTCAATTTGGTGCTTCGTTTGGATTCGCCCGTTTTATGGTGGAAGTTTAGAATTGTGAGATTTGCCGAGAAAGGAGGTGTCAATGGGGTTTAAACTTCTCTGTACGTCCATTTCACCCACTGAAATATCGTTATTCATCTATGACAATGCAAACTCTGTTTTTGCATTCCATGACCCCTTTAAAACTACAGAGGGAAACAGTTTAGAGGTCTGTGACAAAGCAGGTTTAGGCTATAAGTAAAGCTGTGGATGTGACTCTGGATGAGCTGCAACAAAGAATCTGTACATTAAGGATTATTGGTGATTTCACCAATCTGGTTTAACCCGGGCGTACACTAAAATATTTTTCCCTTTTCGGGCCGATTCTCCAGTCGTGCAAGAATATTTTCGATGTGGCCGAGTTTCAGCCTGATCGTGCGCTGTGTAGTATACAGGGGGCAACAAGGGACGATGAGCTTCTCACGACCACCTACCGATCAGGAATCGTAAGGAGAAAATCAAACATGCTGAAAATTCAGTCGGCCGTTGTGAGGCGTTTGTGGACAAATCCCATTGTTTAAGCAGAGCTACAGGCTGATTTACTAGAACCTCATGCACTGCACGTGCAAATGAGGAAGTTCCTCTTCTTCCAGATTGACAAATTCCGAGTAGCGCCATCTCTTGGTGCTGACTCCAATGTGGTTTTTAGTCGTACAGTGTGAGCAGGTAGATTGCATCAGTGTCGGGTCGCACAGTGTGAGAACATGGATCGTGACCTGTGAACTTTTAAACCCTGCAATTACGTCTTACAGTTTGAGCTGTAGCTGCATGCAACGATTGAAAATATCGCACAGTGTATGCCCGGCTTTAGATAGAACAAGGACAGAAGAGAGAACCACTCCTGTGAGAGAAGAAGCCTGACGGAAACCATGTTTTCAACACACCAAACACATTAAAGGAGAGTACTGTAAAATAAGACCAAATCACCCGTTACGCCAAACACACCATCAATATGACGTATTATGGCAGAATCATGCTGTGTGGATGGTTTCCTTTACCACGACCTGAGCCTGGGTTTGTGCTTCACCTCCCAGCCACCCTAGAAAAAGAATTAAAACCCATCAGAAAATCTGCATCAAGGATAACATTCACTGTAAAGAAAGTTTACTCTAATTATACAGGAAAATATGTCAGTTTTATTCAACCTCTAATTCTGATTTTTAACTTGAATAGCTTTTTCTTTATGTCAAAAATATGTGATATTCTGAACTATGAATGGAAATTGACATCACTTTAAAAGCTTATTTATTCCAAAGACTTGATGCCTTCCCACAATTCAGTTTTTTCACTTTGATCCAACTCAATAGGGACAAAATATGTAGATCATTATAACGAGAGAGCTAAAGCTTTTGTTAATTCAGTGGGAAGGAAAGACCTTACACTATTTGAGAATTTTTACACAGCAAATTCCCCAGTGTTAAATATGGCAGTGTCAAAGTATATAGACTATTTTAGGGTGATTACAACAACAACTGGAGTAAAATATACACTACGTAAAGTTCTAATTTAACACTAATTCCGAGTAGGACCAAATGCACTCTTAAAGTGTTACTTTAATACTGCAAAATTTACTGTGTAGGCTTAAAAACTACCTCAGGTTATTTAAATTTTTTTTTTTACTGTTCCCATTTGTTAGGTTTATTGAAGACAGTTGGTGTGTGTACATATGAAACACTGAAGACCTGCCTCCATCTAGGTCATTACAGGGTCATTCTGTCTTATGACCTGCCTCCAGCTGATTGGTCATTACAGGGTCTTCTGTTTTAAGACCCACCCTATTATGTTGTAATCTGCTAATAAAAAGACTTCTGCTGAGGAAACCCACAAGAGAGCAGATGTGGCTGAACGTGGCTCTCTCCCTCTGCAGAGGCCAAAAATCCATATTCTGTGCGGACTCAGTTTCTCTTTTATGAACCTACATTTTTGAACGTAACACCATTGATATCTAAAACACCGCACGCCCTGCGATTTCAGTAGACCACATTAGTTGTAACAGTAACCGTGATCATGGAGCTGCAGCTCTGACCACAGCCATTTTAAAAGAGTTAAAACATGTGGTGAAGTGACACAATTACCCTGCCTTTGACTTGAGGCTAATATTTAGTCGGCAACTTCAGTTATTTTATTTTCATTTGAACGGAATTTGTAATTCCAGGTAAAGTGAAATGAAACCAGAAAAATGAAAATTTTCTGTTAGAACATCATTTTAATTCAACCAAATGACACAGACCTTTCAATTGTTTAAGTGTCCAGTGATGCTACTTATCCATATGGTCTGATTAATTTTTGAGAGAAAGACAAAAACGTCTTTAAATTATGTCTACAAAGTAGTAACTCAAAGGAGAAGGACACAATTGCAAATTCACATTTTTTTTGTGTGTATTTTTTGTCAGCAAGTTCTTTGCAAGACTGCAGTAGGGAGTCCTATTCAAATAAAGTGAAATGTTTTTTTTGAACTTTGACAAAATCCCTAATGATTATTATAACTTTATGCTGTGTGACAAGTGATACCAGTACAAGAAAGAACTGTTGATGTGAAGAGGCAGCTCTGAAGCACTTAATAGTAAAAAAATAAATAAAAATAAATAAAGGCATAAGCAGACTTGAAGCAACATAGAAGCAGGACATCAGCACATCAAGAAGCAGAGAGGAGTATGAGATTGTACCCCAAGGAACAATACAGTAGCAACAATAAAAACTGCCTTAAAGGGAACAAAGGTAGCAGGACTCAGTATATATGTACTACAGAAAAAGAAAATAAAAATGTTCAGCAAGAGAAACATGAACTGAAAAATCCTGGCAGGACAATTTGGATTAAACACACTGGAAAAAAGCAATTCTGGTGACTGAGTAAGAAAAAAAGCATAAACATTAACAATGAAGTGTATGAAACCTAACAAAACAGTGAGCCAGCCTTTAAGAGACAGCATGGCTGCTGCAAAGTTTAGGTTTCCTCCTCTTTCATCTGTCTCATAAGGTCTTTAATTCCCTCAGGATGTGAGTTCACAGTTTTTGCAAAGCTTTAAACAATTGTTGCTTTGGTATTGAGGTCAATACGAAGTCTAGACAGAAGTACAACTGAAAGGAAAAGAAATGACTTGCCCTCATTATCAGAGGCTACCTTTGACGTAAACCAATCAGCTTTGAACTGCACCTTCAGGAAGCTCAATTAGCATCCAGAGTTAATCTTAAAAGGTCTACAAATCCAAAGCACAAGAAGTGGTTGCACTTTGGCGGATTTTGATCCGGATGACCCTGATTTAATCCACCTCCATCCCATTCTCCACCGTCGTAGCTAAGCTCCATCTGGCTTTTCCATGTTGCTTCTTTAACCTCGTCCATATCAGGGTGTCATTCGTCCCAGACTGCGTTCCCTGTCTCATCTCAACCGGTCCAGCAGAAGACCGGCAAGTTGAGCCTGGTTCTGTCAGAGGTTTCTTCCCAAAGGGGAGTTTTTCCTCTCCACTGTTGCTTCATGCTTGCTCATCATGGACAGGTTCCTGCAAACCCGTTTTTATCCAAGCTGGACAAGTGGACATCTGGGGGGGGTTATTCCCGTTCTCATGCAGTAGTACGCATTCAAAAGTTCCCCACTTTCGTTGATGGGTCCTTGGCTGGTCCCCTACAATTCCTTTTTAAAACATCTCAAATATTCTGTCACGATTTGTGGACATTAAGATCTAAAGAGAAGCATCATCACACGATCCGACCCTGTAGTTAAGCGAAACGGTGGAGGTAGAGTAAACTCATAACAAATGTACACTCTAAGGCAGTTACCAAAAACTTCAAAAAAGTTACATTCACTCAAAACTATAATTAAATACCTTTTATCACCATGCAATTAATCCTTACTTTGCTAAACTAATTAAGAAGCCCACATTACAGCCAACTAATTTATGCAAGTTATGACAGCTATTGCATTTTACCACGTTCCTTGACAGTGTCGTTTCTAAGTCCCCAATTTAGTGCTACTTGGTCCCAATGTAATTTCCCATTGGGAACCTACTAGCACCAAGTTGCTAACTGGTTAGCAAGACGTTTCCGATAAACCAGCCACCGTCAAATTGCTTGCGAAACGTCTGCCACAACAATCCCGCCCTCTTGATAAAAACAACAAATCACATTCTTTTTTCACTTGTGTAAAGTCGCGCACCACTGCAGAATTCGGAAATGCAACAGCTGATTTCCTACAACTTTAAAATTTATTGTCAAAGCAAAGTATTTCTTCTTTGATGAAAGCAGTGGGTGTATCCTTGTCCTGTGATCCATTCCAGGAACCTGGCAGGTGTAATGGATCTGATCTCACCCCCATTGTTTATATCTTCTGGATTTAGTTTCACGAATACACAAAACACCAAAAAAAAAAAAAAAAAACAAAAAAAAAAAAAACACACACACCCCGACTACTCCCAATGTGTGAATTGTAGATAAAATTCAACAAGCTACAACTTTAACATTGTCAAACCACTTTCTTTTCTATGTTCTAATTGAAAGTAGATACTGAATGTGGATTATGATTTGAAGTTCAAATTGGTATCTGGTGGTTCCTTTTTCACTCAACTGACAGCAAATGGATGCCATGACAAACTATGTCATGATTTTATCTAAGGCTCGGACCCTAATGCAGTGAAACCAAACAGACACGGATGAAAAGTTTGATGGATTTTATTGAAGATGTTAAGCTCGGTGCAGAGTTTCCCTGAACTCTGCTCAGCCGGAACTGGAAGGCGAGGGGAGGACTGACTGTTAGTTCAGGCTCAGTGGGAAATTTGATTTGTTGATCTTGAAGGAGAGGATCTGATTGTTGACTCACGTTTCCAGAGAAGTCAAGGATCCTTGACTCCAATCGGTGTGTTGGTTTTCCAGTGTATGTCTGATTCGGCGGAGGGCGGAACAGGGTTTACCCAGAACTTGGACGGTGTAGGTGAACGGAGACGCCGATTGACACTCAGATTTCCTGCTGTACTTGAACGGGTCGTGGTGAAGATGATTCCCTTGCTCAGAGTGTAATTTCAACGTCCTCTAAAGGAGACTGAAGAGGTCTTCAAATCTAACAGCTACTGTGTGTATGGAACGAGCAAAATGTGTTTCAGACTTGTGTGCCTCTACTTCGACCTCTTCAAAAAGACCGTGATGTGCTCCTTCTACAGTTATGCCTAATAGGCTGTTCTGCAAGACCAGAACTCCAACAACCTTGACTCTTTGTGGGGCAAACCTACCCTCTCTGTGGCTTAGGAGTAGATCAATGGTATCTGGTCTTCTGAGATCTTCTAAGGGAACCTTTTAGAGAAACCTTTGCAGTTTTGTGGTTGGTTAATTTTGTGAGCAATGTCACTGAGGCCATAGCAGATGAGTTGGAGGGCTCTTTCTGTTCCTTTGCTGGTCCTTACTCTCACTTTTAAACAGATCTCTTCGTTTTGGCTTTTGGCTGCTCTGTGAGTGATGCAATTTGTGTCAGAGGCCAGGTTGATCAAAGTGCCAAATTTTTGCCCTGCATTTGCAGAGACCTCCAACAGCATTAGAACAGCAGCAAGCCCTTTCAGTCCATATACTTCAGCCCATGGGTTTCACCCTTAACATTGTTTATGGATGTAGCCATATTTGAGAATGCTCTTCTGCATTTTTCTGCCATTTCAAGGAAGAGCTCAGCTAATAATCTTCTGTTCCTGTCTGTTTCACACCTTTTGGACCGAGAAAGAAATGATCTGAGAAGCTTTTTTTTTTTTTTTTTTTTTTTTTTTACAATCTTTGGGATGCCATGAAGAAGATGATGAATGTACAAACACCTATTGCATACCTGCAATTTCTTCAAATGTTAAGCTTTTCAGGTACGTTCATGGCTTTGAATTTAATTAAGAAGAATATTTTATCTCCATGTCTTGAATCTCAACACACAATGCAATGCAATAGCTGATCTGAGAAAAAGCATGCCTTTTTTTCCAAACTTCTCCATCTCATTTCTGCCTGGTCCTCCACCCATTCCACGTTGCTCTAGTTGTTCCCAGGATCTCCTCTTGTGTTTTCAGAAACTTAAGACTGTCAAAATGGTTGTCTGGTGTAACTCCATTAGCAGGATTAACAATTAAAACTAGCCAGTCCCCCTTTATGACCTCAGGTAGTTTGCTTTCTATAGATTATGACCAGGGGGGTTATTAATAGCTCAAGGGATACAAAGCTCAAGCTAGGGCTTTTTTAAATGTTTGTATGAAGTCTAGAACTTTCCTTGACTGGTCAGCTCGTAGGACTGGGATTTTCTCAAGTTCCTCAATAATCTCGAGAGCAATTGTGGACTCATTCCGTATCTATACTCCATCACCGCAACATATCTGCAGCACTGTTATAAGTTGACAGGTGGAGCTTGCATATCTTAAAATATCTTCTCATCCACACCATCTAACAACTGTTTTTTTTTTTTTTTTTTTTTTTTTTTTTACTTCCACTGAACCTGTGGGCTCTCCCTGCCTTTGCAAGCTCTCCAAATCTCTCTTCCATCCATGGAAATCCCTTTTACAGCCATTAAATGTATTCTTACAATTGGTGTGCCTTGGTCAAAAGTGTGGGGGTTCCATGAGCTGCTTCTGATACAATTTATTTTTTCTGCAATTGCTTGTTCCATCACAAAATGTGTTCTCTTTTGAAGTTTGTTCTTTGTTACTTTATTCCATTTTCTGTGCAGTCTTTTTCCTCTGCTGGAATCCATATTTGGCTTTTTACAGTTTGTTAGATCAAGTTCTCCACCAAGGACAGCTGCCTCTCATATGCACTTTTACTTACAGCAGAGACTGATATTTCAACAGCATCATTACAAGCCTCTTCTGCCTCCATAATTCCCATGCAGAGATCATGCTGTCCATACTTTGACCACAAATTGGATTGAACGATTCGTTTGACTTCCTCCATTTTTAGTTTAGTCATTAACAGTTTTGTCAAGATCAGCTTCATGCTGTTTATCAAGTTTCACTTCATCCTCTTTATCTGCATTTCCGTCTCTGCTAACAGGCCAGCTATATAATGCGTGTCATATCTTGCATCAGGTGAGCTTCTTTGAATTACTCCTGTAACTCCATCTGTGTCATGTTGCAGGCTCTTCTGCTCAGGAAGTTTGCTTGTTTGGTAAAAGAAGATTTGGCCATAGTTCATTCTGGCTTCAGTTGTTTTATTGTTTTTCCATAAAATAAACCACAATGGGCTTTTCATTTTGATAATGCTCCTCTGCATTGACAGGAATCTCTGATCTTTGTCAGCGTCTCACTGCCATATGTTGCTTATCAACTCTCAAGTTCTCTCACATTCTGCAGCTCTTGTCCAAACTTGAAAAGACCAAGCCACAACCAAAAGGATGCTGGGAAAACTCAACTCAGTTTGGTTTCGTCTTTCTCTTTAATTCAGACATCTGACAAATATGTGAGAAGGTTGATGACCTACCAAGAAACCATGCACACCAGAAATTACAAGGAAACCTCTTGAATGTTTTACATTTCGAAACAGCTTGTAAAACTTAACTGAAAACAAATTTCATATTATAAGCACTGCATACCATGATTGTCATAATCAAGTATTTAAGACATACTTTCAAAGAACACTTGTTTTGGTTTTACTGCACAAAATGTGAAAAATACTTTTTACTGTCCATTTGAATAAACATATGTTCTCATCTCCTACCAGTGGTTTCTTTTGTTGTAGCTTGGAGTTCTTTGCTTGTTGTGCCATCCTTCTGTGAAGCCCAGGTGAGCAGGGTTATTTTTAAATTAGGTGTTTGGCTTGAGGAGGGAGACCGCTTGATTTTATGTTAAAAGCACTCCAGGTGGGTGGACATTAGAAAGGGTCACTTGCCCTTTCCTGGTTAAACTTGACAGTCAGTGTTTCAGAACATCAAATAATAACATAAATATATTGCAGTTTTTAAATTTCTTTGCTTTTTTTTTGTTTTTCCCAGCTTGTCTTGCACATTTAAACCCAAATGTGGTTTTTCCTCCACCAGGGCTCCATTTCAAAAAGCAGTTAAGTGAAAACTCTTAAGTTGTCGAAACCTGAAATATGGGAAACTGAGTTTTCCGGTTGATAAAGAGTTTCTTCAACCCCTGTTTCAGTAACGGTATCGTTCTGCCCAGAGCCAACCTGGTCAGGAGCAGGTTTTCTTCAGTAAACCTTGAGTTTACGCCATCTCCGCTCTCCTTATAGCCAATCAGGTTACCTGATTTAATCAGTGTTCCGTTTTAATTTTGTATGTAATAAAAAGGTAATCATTCACTTGGTCGTTAGAGACATTAGCTGTTAGACCTTTCATTTTAGGGAATTCAGTTTGAAATATCCCAAAGACTTGTGATCACAAGGAAATAGCTATGTTATACACACACACAAACACACTTAAATATTTGTCGAAATGCAAGATAAATTTCTGTTACCTCTTCATGAGTTATGTCTGATGCCATTGTGATATGCTTTTTACCCAACCCTTCCTGGGTAAGTACAATTTCTTCAGGTGTTGGAGTCGTTTCTGCATTACGATTTAGCAGATAAACATAGAAACCGAACTGCTTCAAGACCTTCTGTGGTAATGGTCCCCCACAGATTTTTAGGCTTTGTGACTTTCGCATTCCAAGGCAACTTTTCTGCACAAAAAGCTCAGGAAAAGATCTGTGTAAATTGAGGAGACAGATGTAAGTCAAAACATAAAAACAATATTCTTAAACTGCAGACATTACAAAAGTTTTATCTTTTTAATCAAAAAACCTTGACATCTCCTGATCTACAGAGGAGGATCCCTGTTCCTGCCTTCCTTGTGCTGTTGACTGTCCCGGCCCCTATGAAAGGTTCTTTGTCAGCACAGATAAAAGTTTCTGTGCTGCTGCCTCTGTTGAACCGAGGTTGACATTCTGACAAATATTAGCAAAGAAAACCCAACATGAAGATAAATGTAACATTATTTTCAAGCTTAAGTTTATTCACATTATCAATTATCCATCCAAATTCATATTTTTTTTCTGTTCATGGTCATACATTAATATGAAAGGACATGGTGAAAAGGAGCAACATGAAGACATCGTCTTATGTGCTTTGGGATGGTTACAGAAAAAAAAAAAAAAATGATGACCAAACAGCGGTGATTCATTCGACGCATTTTCTTAAACAATTGTTTAAGTAATTTTAGAAATCAAAGCAAAACATTTTTCTTAAGCAGAAGCATACTTAGTTGAGACTTTGGTCATTGGAAATGAATGCGTTAGCGTAATTCACTGGCAGACATGACACTTTTAGCTGATTTCATCAACAGGTACTAGTTATGAGTTAGCCACAGCAGGCTACATCCTAACAGGATGGCAGAGGGGGGGAAGGTTCCAAAACATAATATATCACCAGGAGCTAATTTCCCTTTAACACCTTTTAAAGTTTTAATCCTCATTGCATTGTTTATGACTGACAATGTAGTTTGTAAAAAAGATTAAACTTACCTGATTAGCAGAGCCACTCGAACCACTTGGCCCACATGCCATCTTTCAGTGAACAGATGCAGAATTCACTTTGGAGTCGAAGGAAAGCTTTGTGGTTTAAACAATGACTGTGCTATATATATATATATATATATTTTTTTTTTTTTTTTTTTTTATATGGTTAGTGATATTTCAAGTGTAAATTTTCCAGTATAAATGTCTTTATCGTAATAGCAGCATTGAGCTAGCAAAACATGTCAAACAATATTTAGCTTGGCTAATAGCAACATGCTAATGGACAACAACAAACAGACTCACCAATTCCCTCAGATATTCGACACACTGCGGCACCAGTACACTTCTTAAGACTGTGGTAGTCGACACTACAAACGCATAATCGCATGCCAGAGTCAAACTAGCATTTAAGGTGGAAAATAAGCAAAAATAGCATTTGTGTACAGAGACGTACCGAATGCAGCTGCTCCGGCGGCTTCCTCCCCTCACACTACTGATTGGGGGAAACTCACCTCAGCTTATCAAATGCGCTCGAGCTCCATGATTGGTTAGACTCAAGGGGGTGTCTTGTGGTGTGTTCAGGTGACTGGAAAAAAATGGGACCATGGAATTTCAACTTAGGTTACACATCTTTGTTTTAAAAGATAATTACTTGTATTAGTTTTTATTATGCTGGTGCACTAATGGTAGAATTCTGACTTCATAACCAACTAGGACCACATTAACCTGTATGTACTGTGGCCTATTAGGGGCCAAGTAGAGGTGGAAAGACAAAAAAAAAAAAAACACCCAGACAACTGTATTTAAGTGCTGTAACTTAAATGTTTTACATAAAACCAAGTAACCAGTCATGAATGTTATTCAAATAAAAGTTAAATTATGAGGTAAGTTAATTAGAAGTTACATAATAATTTTCGGGGTTTGGTGATATGGATTTAAAATGTTATCACTGCATTTTGTAGCAACGATAAAAGCAGTCAGGATTAAAAATGTCTGCTGTAATTCAGTCTCTCACATAACTGCATGGTTGCAGTTATATTGCGTTTTTGTGGGGGAACCATATATGGAGGACCAACTCTGCCATATTTAAAAATACAGAAATAAATGCTCATTAAGCATACAATTAATTACCCCCAAAAATGCAATAAACAAATAAATGTAGGTAGAAATTAAATTAAACAGTGAGACAAATGTATACATCTCTTTTAATTAGCTTCTTTATTTGCCTTTGTAATAATTACTTTATTTATTCATTGTCCGTTATAATCTTTATTTCTTATTTTTTTAAAGTATTTATTTATGTGCATGATATTTTTTTCTGGTTTATTCTTCCTTTTCCCTTACCCTTTTTCTTCCAGGCTATTTATTTCTGTGTATCGTTTTTACATTTGTCTGGATTTCTGCCTCATTTTGCAAATAAGGAGGGCCGTGTCTTAGAGGGTCACCTTCTGCCCATTGGTTGGTTAGCAGCAGCCGGCCACAGTGACTCCGGCGGTCACACATGCCAGGTGGAATTTTAAATATCACTTTATTTTTTTTTAAACACAGCTATAAAACAAAAAGTATTTGTGAAAAAAGTGATGAAACATGCTTCAGAAATTTCAAAGCCCCATTTGAAAGGCGTGTGGATGAAACACCATATGACTGTGTTTTGGCCATTTCTATAAATAGATAAACATCAGCTGGTGTCAGTTGGGCCTTGTACCAGGCCCACTGGGCTCAATGGGTTAATGAAGAAATACTGAGCTAAACATTGAAAAACACAAAAATAGTGAGAACCAAAAATCAGCAAACATCAGGGAAAACTCACCTGGGGAGCCAGAGATGAGGAAGCAACAGAATACCAAGGAACCAGCAAATAGTGACTGAACATGAGGTGTGTAAATGGGAGACTGAACAAAGACCAGGCTAATCAGCAGATATGGAGCAGGTGTTGATGGAAGAGACCAGAAGGGAGCTAGGGGAAAGAAGACAGGCACAAGGGGGCAGCAGAGAGTAGCTTAAGAAAGGCTTAAATATAACACTAAATGGAAAATAAACCAAAAATCAAACAAACAGAATTACTTAGATAATAAAAACTAAAAACTTTAAGTCCCAAAAGGGGAGAACCATAACAACCCATGACAAGAAATGTATAATAATAACGTTAAATGTTAAGACAAATGCCTACACCTAGTTACCTTTTGGTCAATCTTTTTATGGTCAATTTCATAAATGGAATCAGAATCAGAATCAAGTTTATTGCCAAGTAGGTTTGCACTTACAAGGAATTTGACTTGGTGTTGTTGGTGCAGACAAAAGAAACAAAACAAAACAAAATAACAGAGGCGATATTAGCCTTAAACTGTTAATGAGTAATCAAGCCCTAATTAAATGTGCAGTCACATAATTCCCCAATAATGTTACTGTCCAATATTAAAGGGGAACGCCGTTTTTTTTTTACATTGGGCCCTTGATTTTACATTATTCCATCATTTTCTACTCACCCATATGAGTTTTGTGTCATTTGTAGCCGTTCTGTAGATATTCCGTTAGGTTATACCCAGCTAACGTCTTCCTATGGGCAACGACTTGAAGGCACAAACTAAATTGTTCATCATTTATTCTTTATGGTACGCCAGCATTCATAACATGTAGGCCAATCACTGTCCCCCAGACATCCACGGTTATATTTTTTATATTTATATATTTTTTAAACGAAGCAGCGCGTGTATGACGTCATCCACGCGCGCCGGCCGCCGTTCATTCTTCCTGTCTGCTGAACTGCTGCTAGTTTTACATGCCTGGAAGATGTCTAGTGCTACTACCACAGATGATCTCGCTCTCCAAATGGAATTGAACTAACCGACACTAATTTATCACACAGTCATCACTGTTATATTCCACCACTGGGATGTGAAGAGATCAGCTGATCATATTGGTTTTTCAACCCGGTTGATTTGTGTTGCGCAGACTAGAGTTCTGGATGACTTCAGATGGTTTGACCAGAACCGACTACCTGCTTCATCTGGAGCCAAAGCAAAGTTTCATTAATGAATGTTGTTGGTTTGGCTTACCTGCTTATTTAATTACACTTCTTGTTGACTGACAAGACAGACAATGTGAAAGTGCACTGGCTTTGAACAAATGCCAGGCATCAGCATTGGATCAATGAGAGGAGGTTTGCCTCGGTCTTGTGGCAGGTCTAACTCCCGATCTTTGCCTTAATTAGGATGACTGATTGACATGCTGTTTAATTAGGTAGCTGCTCCAACAGATGGTTCACCAGGTCTGTCTGAAAGAAGAAGCATATCATGATTTTACAAAAGATTGAAAATATTCACTTTCCATATAAAATATCAAAAGCTGCGTATTACTAGCTTAAGTTAAAAAAAGAAAGAAAACATAAAAAGCCTTTAGGGTTAAGGATGATCACTCCTTTACAGTATGTGCTTTTCTTTCAACATAGTTATGTCAACTAATACGGTTTACATTAAACATTTTCTGACTTTATTTTGCCACATTGCTACAAAATATTGCTGAAGTACTTAAACCCCTTTGCCTTTTAAAAGTAGGGTGGCCATTTTTATAGCACCAAAAGGGTTGATATTATGCGCAACATAAATATCAATCTGGTATACTGTCATTTATATACAATTTTGAGGGGCTAGAAGAGGATGCTTTTTGCAGCAGAATAGGACATATTCATGAAAAGTTAAAAAAACTGTTGGTTCCCAGTAGGGCTGAAACAAGTAATCGAATTAATTGTGATTAATCGATTGTTTAAATAATCTATTAACTCTAAAACATGCCTTTAGCTGACAGAGCGACTCACTTAGAGCAGTAATTACACCAAGATTGTAAAAAAAATATATAAACATTTCACATTTAAGATAAAAAAAAAAAAAATCTTTCAATCTGCTCTATCCAGAACTCCTTCAGTGGAAAAAAATTTATTTCACTCGTTAAATTTGTGAAAAATCTTTAAAGAACCTTTGGCTATTCAATTACTAATCAATTAATTGAAAAAATAATCAACAGAATAATTCATTTGCAAAATAATCGTTAGTCGCAGCCCTAGATCCAGTATTTTTTATTTATTTAATGCATTATGGTGTTCAAAGACGACTGAGATAAATATTTAAAGTGCAGAATGCCACAAAGAAAACCATGAGTGGACTTAAATGTTAAAAAAATCTTTCAATTAAATGTTTAATTCCGTTTATTTCTATAGCGCCAATTCACAACACATGGCAAGGCAAGGCACATTTATTTATATAGCACAATTCAGTACAAAGACAATGCAAAGTGCTTTACATGATTAAAATATAGGAAAATAAAACAGAATCAAAGCAAGTAGGAAAAAAAATAAATAAATGAATAAATAGGAAAATAATAAATGCAGAAAAAAAGGACATTAAAAACAGTTGGACTAAAGAAAATAAAAAAAAGTTGAACTGTTTATTGTGTTTAACTAGAACAGTGTTTTTAGTCTTGATTTAAAGGAACTCAGGCTTTCAGCATTTTTACAGTTTTCTGTAAAAGTCATCTGAAGGCGCTTTCCAGTTCACCATCCAGTCAGATTGATACAAAGTTTTCTATCTAAGGAAAACCAGCTGATTGCATCGACTCATTGACTCTTCAGCAATCCGTCACACTAAGCATGCTTGTAGCGACAGTGGAGAGGAAAAACTCCCTTTTAACAGGAAGAAACCTTCAGCAGAACCAGGCTCAGTGTGAGCGGCCATCTGCTGAGGCCAACTTTAACAGCTAACATGCTTAATAAAAAAAAAGCGTAATATTTTATTTAAACAATAAAAGGAATTGTAAAAACAAACACATTCAACATGTCAAGAAGTATATCCTTCGGTCTTTTGGGAACCTGTCTTCAGTGTCTGTGAGTGTGCAGGAGACCTGGTTTTATGGTCATCCCTTTAGCTGTGGGAGAGTCACTGAAAATCTCCCAGTCCACTTTCAAGCCACAGTCTACACTTCTGTAGGACTGGATATACAGTGTCCACCATATTGGATCAGTCCATCTGCTGCACATGTTCAGAAAGGTCCAAACAGACAGCAGCAAACCATTTGAAAACAAACCATGCAAAGAGCAGTGTTGCCAACTTAGCGCTTTAGTCGCTATATTTAGCCACTTTTCAGACCCCTCTAGCACTTTGATTTCTAAAAAGCTCCTAGCGCCAAATCTAAGGACTTTTTTCTGCTACTGGAGACTTTGGAGACAACATCTAAAAGCAGCGAACTCTGCTCTCCAGAGCGAGTAGATTGGTAACCCCGCCTCCTGCTCTCCTCTATCTTGTCTGCTGTCATGATTCATGCAGCTATTATTTCATCCAAATGAAAAATGGAGAACAGATAAGCAGATCATGGCTTGTCTACAGTGAAAAGAAGGACTGGGTTATTTACTTTGGCCTTTTTGGAAACACAGGAAGGAGCAATCAGCTAAGTGAGCTTAGTGCTTGGAAAAAATCTTTCATTCCTTTAGAGACAGCATGAAAAGTCAGCTGAGTACAAAACATAGAGAGGAAAACAAGAAGAAAAGGGACAAGAAGAGAGGGACACAACCTAGAACAGATAATGGATGTCTATTCTATTAACATCTTGGCAATTCAGAGGGACCCAAGCCTGTTTTTGCCTAGGGCCCCAAATTTCCTAAATCTGCCCCTGTAAAGAATCAACTTATTTTCTCAGGTATATTAAAAAAGATGTTATAAAAATACTGAAAGAAGTTTCACTTTCACTTTAAACAGCCGTTCATCATCTTCTGATTAACGCTGATAAAGATAAGACAGAACGATCCACCTTAAAACAGTAGTAGAAAATGCAGAGATTCTTGTCACAACTTGTTGCAGCTTCAATTTGTTTTGGTAAATTGTTAATTAAATTCCTTTCAATATATTCCTCTATATTTTTGTTTCATACGGATAGGCTCACCTTCCATCAGGATAACCCTAAATGTAGAGCTACAGCTATGGGGAAATCATTGTAATCAAAATATAAATTAACATAATTCGAAATCCAGATCCAAACTGAATCCAGAATCTGTTGTTTATATTGTGGTTCAAGGGATGTAAATACTTTTATCAAGCACTATATTCCTGAAAATTAATTTAAAAATTTTCTGTAAAATGATTAGTTACTGTAACCCTTTATAGGGAAACCCTTTATAAGGCTGATCACTTGTTTACCCCTTAAAAAATGTATTACCCCTCCATCCCTCAGTGACGTCTTGAAGCACAAAAGTAGCAATTAGATTAGCTCTTGAATACTACTGTAAATTAAGTTGAAAAAAGTCAACAGGTTAAGAAAAAAGTTAAAAAGCTAATGGAAAAGTTAAAATTTATATTTTAAAAGTATTTCACTGAGGGCCTATCCATCCATCCATTGCGAGGGTTGCTGGTGTCTATCTCCAGCTGTCTGTGGGTGAGCGGCGGGGTCCACCTTGGACAGGTCGCCACTCCATAGCAGGGCCAACTGAGTGTCCTATTAACGATTAACTTTTTGTGAACTTTTGCTCATGGCCCAGCCATGTATTTCCCATTCTCAATCTTTTTTTTGTACGTTTTTGAAAAATATCCTGATAATTCCAGGTACTGATAATGCCATACCGGCAATCTGATAATGCAAGGTGTCAGATGGATCCCCAAAGCAAAAAGCACCAAAAGAAAAGACAAAGAAACATGCTTCCCTTTCTTCACCTTTTATTTCCATTTGTGTGTGCTGTCTGTCTTCCTCCCAGCAGCTCTGTATCCAGCTCAATCGCTCTAATACAGGACCTGCATAATTGCCTTCCTCCTCTACCGGCTACAGGGGAAGTGGAGCTCTAACAATGTTACAGTGGTAATACTGATTGATGGAGTCGATACCTGTGTGGTTCCAGAACATCGAGCATCACCGTGCACAGACATGACAAATTTCAGGAAGAACAAATTATAATGGCCCGAATCATGATTAATCCCCTTTGGGAAAATGGAAATACCGTCCTATGAACTTGGTGAGAACGTAACCCTGCAACATGACCAGACTCTAAAGACTGTTGGAACTATTGTCTTGGAGCAGGAAGGCCTACAGAGAACTGAGAGCTGAGACTGAACAATGGTGTGTGCAAGAACTTACTGAGCCGTGAGACTCAAGATCAAAACGGCTCATTTTAAGCCTTTCTTTAAACTCTAAACCATAACTCTGCTCTAAAAGGAATGCATGTAGGTGAAGCATGTGAAATGTTTGATCTGACTACTTGCATTTTTTTATTGCTTATATAATTTCCTTACTAGGCTCTATCTTATCACAACGCCTGAGTCAAGTTACAAAAGCCTGAAATATAGACCCGTATTGTATTTTATTTACATGCAAACATGTGCATGAACTTAATTTTGACAAACTTTCAGCATCATTAAATGTACAATTCTTACAGTTTATGTTGGTAATTTTTATTTTTTTAATGTAAAATAGGTATAGCAACATACTCGCTAAATAGGAAAAGAAAATGTTAGTTTGAAAGGAAAAGTCTGGTCAGCAAGAAATAATCAATGGATCATTATGTATACCTAAAGCTAATATGTTTGTGTAGATTTAATTAATTATGCCTTAATCAATAAATAAATAAAAACAATAATTTCTGTCGTGATCACTGAGTCTGGGAGCGGCCATTTTTGCCCAAATATAGTAGCCCCTCCCTCCTGCCATCTTCCAGCAGTGACGTCACGGTGCGGTAAGCCTAGCGCCATTCTCCCCGCTTTACAAGCAAAATCAATGGGAACTACTAGACACATCCTCAATCAACAACAATTATTGAAGATTTCCAGAGGACTTCACCATTGAAATTCACCAGAGCTATAGTGAAACTGACAATGCCCACGTGCATGGCAGCTGGATGTTGGAATACATAATAAATCAATTTAATCATGATAAATGAATAAATGAGAAAAAAAAAGAGATCCAACCAACACCTACAAAAAGAAAATCATGACTACCTTTTTTTTTTATTTTTTCTTTTATTTATTTATTTTTTCCTACTTGCTTTGATTCTGTTTTATCTTCCTGTATTTTAATCATGTATAGCACTTTGCATTGTCTTTGTACTGAAGTGTGCTATACAAATACATTTGCCTTGCCTTGCCTTACCTCAACCAACTTGAAAGAGGTAATTAACCGTTGAGCTTATTTCAAATAATATCCAGGGGAGGACATTCCATGCTTATATGGACTCCCAAAAATTCACAAGGAAGGAACACCACTCAGGCCCATTGTCAGTAGCATTAACTTAGTAACATAGAACATTGCTAAACAGCTTACTAATATCCTAGCCCCCTTGGTTGGAAACACACCACATCAAATAGAAACCTCCAAAGACTTTGCAAACAAAGTTGCAAACAATTAAAGATGGCGCGAGGAGAAACACTGGTGTCTTTTCATATTACGTCTCTTTTCAAGTGTATACTTATATCAGACGCAGTGGAAACAGTCAGGAAACGTCTTCAACAAGACAGTGGCTACGTTTACATGGACACAACTAATCGGATTGAAGGCCTGATCAGATCAAAAATGTTTCATGTAAACATGTCAGACTGAAGATTCTAATCCGATTCGGTCCGATCGGATCTAAATTTAATTCCGAATGAGAGAGGTGGTTTTTGCCGATCGCCATTCCGATTGGCGTCCATGTAAACACCCATTCGGATCTAAAGAGTAAAATAATCTTCACTGCGCATGTGTGCGACGTCAGAGTGACGTTTTCCGCCTTGTCAACAACAGGAAATCACCGGTCTCTCTCGCTCTCGCTGTGAACAACATGGCGGGGGGAGTCTAGGAACGCCGACTTATAAGTTAATTTAAAGCTGCAGGAAGCAGGAATTTATCCTCCTCCTCTTCCTCTTCTTCCTCTCCACAGCCCACTCGCTCTCCCACGCCGGTTCAATCGCTGATTCTCTACATTTTCTCTCGGACATTTCGCTGCCAAGCGCTTTTTTCCTCCTCTCTCCTTTTTTCTTTCCGCTCGCTCCGAGCGCTTCGTTTGTCAGGCCTCCCAAAAACCAGACGCAGACAGAACTGCCAAGTTTGTCAGGAAGTTCTGCGCATGCTTAAAAGATTTAATCTGATCCAACGCTTGATACATGTATACACACGTCATGATCGGATCATTTCATTTAGTGTCCATGTAAACGGAGATTTTGAATTTCCGATCAACCAAGGTTTGGATCGGATCGGGGAAATTTTGCGCATGTAAACGTAGCTAGTGTCCTAAACAAAAGGACTAGTTTCACTCCGGACCAGATTTGCACCTTATTGGATATTTGTCTTTCCACAACCTATTTCAAGTTCAGGGATCATTTTTACAGACCGAAGCATGGTTGTGCCACTGGATCTCCCCTGTCAGCAATTGTGGCCAATCTTTACATGGAAGAAATGGAAAAGAGAGCTTTGGAGACTTTCAGAGGAAAACCACCAAGCCACTGGTTTACAGTAGATATGTGGATGATACATTCGTCAAAATACAGCTAAAAGAAATGGATGCTTTCACAAGACACATCAACTCTGCTGATCACAACATCAAATTCACCAGAGAGGATGCCGAGCTACCCTTTCTGGACTGTTTGGTGAGCATGGAAGGAGAAGGAAATCTCTACATTGAAGTCTATAGGAAATCCACCAACAAAGACCAATATCTTCTTTTTGACTCACACCACCCACTGGAACACAAACTTTCCGTCATCAGAAACTTACAACACCAGGCAGAACATGTCCCTACAAAAACAGAAGGGAAACACAAAGAACAGAAACACATCAAAGATGCTCTTCAAACCTGTGGATACCCAAAGATTAAATGCAAAAACATCGCCATCCCATATGGTGCTAGAAACTCAGGAGGATTTTCACCAGCTTATTCCACCTTTCTGATTCCTGATCCTCCACGGACGGGTTGGTTGTTGGATCGCCAACTTGAAGAGGGAGGATTTGCCATCGAACTTCTGGCCAGAGAAAAAACCCGTAATATGTAGCCAACATTTGGAAGAAGAATGTTTTCAAGATGACTTGGATAATAGCGCGTTGTGACAAACACCAGATACAGCACTGGGACTTGATCAACAGCCGATACCACACCGTGACATCACAAACCAGTAGGTGGCAGTAGTGTTCTTTGACAAACATGGATGCCTCCAGTAAAGCACATTCAAATGAAATTATTCTTAATTAAAAACACTTATCATTTATTAAACAGTATGGAATAATTCCATATTAAAGTACTTTCGGAAGTTTGAATTCTGAATATGACCAAACTTTTCCTTTAAATGCTGTGTTCTTAATTGACACAGCTCAGTTATAAATTATAGTATAAATATTTCAACTAATAAATGAATGACAGCATTTTAGACAGCAGGGAAAAATGTGGGTAATGCTACTATGGTGAGTGACTGAAAGAAGGCTGCGTAAACTCTCTTTGTGAAACGGAAAACTCAGAATTTTGCTTATTTCAGTTTTAGAAAACCTTTCAGTAAACCTGCTTTGTGAAATAGACCCTGGTTTGATATTAAAAAAGCTATTCATCAGTGGTGGCTGGCCAATAGAGGGCGCTAGGGTGCTGCCTCACACACCCAATGACCCTGATTAAGACATAAAGAAAAAAAAATCTATGTGGAAGATAAATATTTAATCTTAAATGATGAGTAAAGCGTCAATTCATTTTTCATCGGATTGGTGATGTATTCCCACCCCAGGATGCAGGAATCTTGTTAAAAATTGTACATGTGCGGTAGCCTCTCTGCAATACAAACGTATAGGACGGCCTAGGGCGCTGTGTCACTACCTGATACATCCCGGAAGCACAATCCGTCCTGCGAATGCCCGAACAGAATAATAAGATCCGGATCGCCAGAATACTGCGTAATAACGGTACGGAAAATACTTATTTATATACTTAAAACATTAAAGAATGCTAAACTACATTGTTTATGTAACCAAGTGAATAAATAATCGCTATCAGTGTGACACAGCTTATTCCTAAGAGCTTTCAGTTCATGTAAGATTTGTGTTGCCTTTATTCTCTTTCTTACTGTAATATTGTGGTTACTGCATTTGGGGTTTTTGGGGACGCTGCCTCTTTAAGAGCAGCGCCATCTTAGAGCATGCATGCACGTAGACTCTGCATTCTGTCGAGCGGGAGTCTGGAAAGTTAACAGACTGCAGACAAACATGGTGGTTAAAACTCAAGGTAAATACTCTAAAATACATCCAATCTGCTATACCTGTGTGTCACAAAGTGTTTAGTAGTCTAGCAAGCCAAGTTTAATGCGTGATGGCCTTGTATTCGTGATGATTTCTGTAGATTGCTGAAACGTGCAACGCCTGTCTGTTTAAAAGAGCCGACCACGCTGCGAGCGGAAGGCGCGGGTTGGCGTAAGTTGTGACTGTTCTGACGGAATTCAAAGTTTGTTTAATATTTGTTTTTCATATATTTTGTACAACTTTCTTTGTTTCTGGGTGACCCAGAGGGGAGAGAATTTGCGGTGTCACAACTTGTGAGGGTGTGTGTTGGTGAGCAGTCCGCCCTCTGGAAAAGTGAGTTAATTATTTCTTCACGTTACTTGAAGTTCTAAAAATATTTACAAATCATTTAATTCATGAATGTATGTTTATTAGGAAGCAAATGCACTTTAATGAGACAAATTTGTGACTGTGATATTACCTGTAGCCATGTATTTACTTGAATTTTGCTCTGTTTTCTGTCTGTTTAGGACAGGTCACTACTGTTGTCTATACTAGCAACGTTTGCATTTTTTTACTGTCCTGTATAGTGTGCAAGTGCACCTGTCTCTTACTAATATTGAGATCCTTATTTTGTATTTTTATTGTTCATTCCAACTGTTAAAATTCACAACAAAACAAATTAATACTGTGTTCTACTGGGCACAGTCGGGAAATAAAACAAACCCACAAAGAGAGTTTTCTGTGTCCTGTCTTTCCATCACGACTGGGTCACATTTTGGTGTCAGAAGTGGGATTTCCCGTTTAGTTTTGAGTTTTAAGTTTTATAGAGAGACAGTGAGCAGAGCTTTATAGACAACAGTAGTGGCTTGGAAGATTCCAGTCCTGGTCCGGGAAGGAGACGACTGCGGTGCGAGGGTCCTGAGGTGGTCGTGTGCTGTGGCGGCTAGTGCAACAGGACGAGGAGGAAGTCTACATCGGCGGTCCAAGGAAGAGAGAAAGCAGGACAGAGACATTTGACCTGTTGCATCTCAACACAAAGTGACTGCGTGATCCCGCGGTAGAAAGAACTCAGAGACATGTCGCTAGAGGACGAGGGAGCAGGCCCTTCAGGGGCTGGACAAGGCTCAGATGAAGACAGCCAAGCTGCCCCTTCGCTTGACAGTGGAGGTAACCCTTTTGTGCAGCTGCAAACACAGATTCTCGAACTAAGTAGAAAACATGATGCTGCTATGTCAAGTATTTCTAATATGTGTAATGTTCAAACCAGATCTGTTGTTTACATCCCAAGAGAAAAGGCAATTGTACCTTTCTGTGGAGAAGCGGGAAAAGATGCTTACACTGTTGATGAGTTTATAGATGAGGTGGAAAGAGCAATGAGAACTAGGGGTTTGCATGGGGAGGATCAAACTGATTTCATTCTCTCACAGCTAAAGGGCTCTGCCTTAGAGGAAGTTAAGTTGCGTATGGGTGGGCAAGCGAGACAACCCCGTGATCTCTTTTCATACTTGAGGGAGGCATTTAGGGAGAAACGCACCACTCCACAGCTCTTACATGCTTTCTACGCCCGTCGGCAACTAGATGGGGAAGACCTGCGGGATTATTCACATGCCCTGTCTCAGCTGCTAAACTCTGCACTACAGCAGTCTCCTGGTGTAGTACCCGACACGCAGCTAACACTCCGCGATCAGTTCATTGAAGGCGTGCGTGACTCCACTCTTCGGCGCGAACTACGCAGACTTATTAGAGAGAAACCTGATTGTAATCTCTTTGATGTTAGAGAAGAGGCATTAATGTGGACTATGGAGGACCAGGACCGTCCACGCAGTGCTAATGTGGCTAGAAATAGAAATATAGTAGGTAACAGACCAAATGACAACTTAGAAAAGACCGACTCCACAATAAATTCACAGACAGATCTGGCTTTTACTCTACAAGAGGTGGTTAAAATAATCGCACAACAAGGCAAAGCAATAGGAGAATTAACCAATGCAGTTCGAGAGCTCACTACACAGGCTGCCAGTTCTGAAGACAGTAGGAGTGCTAGGACTAAACCTAAACCCAAATACACCAGAGACGGTCAGCCGATTTGTCTGCGATGTGAGGGGGTGGGACATATGGCCAGATACTGCAACACACAACGTGAGCCTACCAATCAGTCTCCAGGCATGCCTGGTTCTGCGGTACAGGGAAACGGGAGCCCTCCATTGCTCTGAGCCTGGCAATGCGAGGCAAGTCAGAAGGCTCAAAAGAAACTCTGACCAAAGAACACTTTCTGGAGCATGCTGTAGGACAGTGCCCTGAGGTGGATATCCAGATCGGAGGTGTTCCCCTCAGATACTTGCTTGACACGGGAAGTAATGTAAGCACTTTGACCGAAAGTTTCTTTAGGAATCATCTACATGGAGAAGATGAAGATATGCACTGTACTGCCAAGTGGCTAAAAATAACAGCAGCCAACAAGTTGCCACTGCCCTACTTGGGTTACGTAGAACTAGACGTACAGGTGATGGGACTTACTGTTCCAGAGTGTGGTTTCCTAATAATCAGAGATGATGGAACAAAAAAGGTCAACGCCAGAGAGACAGATTCATCCCTGCCTGGCATAATAGGGATGAACATTGCAAAGCGGTGTAGACAGTTAGTTCTCCCCGAGTTTGACACCGCTCTAGGTGGGGAACTGGATTCCAACTGGAGGGAGGCCTGCCACCGTGTACAGGAAGCTGAGCTGGTGGAAAAGATATCTGTCGCCCGTGTCGCCAGTAAAAACAAAGTGCGAGTTCCCGCCTCATCAGGTACCACTGTCTATGTTAGGGTTCACAGTAAACAGTTTGAGAGCATGTTGTTCGAACAAGGAAACGTTCTACTGCCAGGTGGGTTAGTTGTGATCCCAACCTTAGTATCAACTAACAGCCTATTGTTTCCAGTCCAGGTAATCAACCTTTCCCAGGAGGATTTATGGCTGCCACCTAAGGCTAGAATAGGAACCCTCAGTCAGGGCCAGTGCATGGATGGTGACCCATATGAAGTGAAGTTTGAGCGCATTTCTGCTGACCATGAGGAGGTGAGCATCAATCAGAAGGATTGTCAGGAAACAGACAGTGACATACAGGACTTGCTCAGCCGATTACACATTGGAGGTACACCAGAAGAACAGGCAGAAGTAAAGGTTCTCCTGGGAAACTATGCAGATGTCTTTGCACTTCGCGACGAAGATTTGGGGTACACAGATCGTGTGAAACATGAAATCCCGGTTTCAGATGAGACACCCGTTTCTCAGCCATACAGGCGCATTCCACCTAATCAATACAAAGAGGTCAGGGGACACATTTCTGAGCTGCTGCGAAAAGGAGTAATTCAAGAGAGCTCAAGCTCTTATGCTTCACCAGTCGTTTTGGTTCGAAAGTCAGATGGAAGCCTTAGACTCTGTGTGGACTACCACAGGCTGAATGCAAAGACCAGACGCGATGCATTCCCACTTCCCCGCATTGAGGAAAGCCTGGATGCTCTGAGTGGTGCAGAGTTCTTCTCAAGCATTGATCTTGCAAGTGGCTACCACCAGGTGGCAGTGCATGAGAAAGACAGAGACAAGACAGCATTTACCACACCATTTGGCTTGTATGAGTATTTGAGAATGCCTTTCGGGTTATGCAACGCCCCGGCAACGTTTCAACGTCTCATGCAGGCCACGATGAGTGACTTGGTCTTCCAAATGGTGTTGATCTATTTGGATGATCTGCTCGTGTTCTCAGCAACATTCCAAGATCATCTGGTGAGACTAGAGACTGTCCTGAAAAGACTAAGGGAGACTGGGCTTAAGGTAAAAGTTGAGAAATGCCACTTCCTCCAGCCTAAAGTCAGGTTTCTGGGTCATGAAGTCTCAGCCCAGGGCATTAGTGCGGATCCTGACAAAATAAGTGCGGTGACTAAGTTGCCCATCCCTAGTACTGTGAAAGAGCTGAGGTCCTTTTTAGGATTTTGTAGTTACTACAGGAGATTTATTGAGGGTTTCTCCCAAATCGCAGGGCCACTTCATGATGTTGTGAATGTATGTATTAAAGAGAGCAGTCAGTACAGGGCTAAACAGCTTTTTATTTCGGCCTGGACACCACAGTGTTTACAAGCTTTCGAGCTACTCAAGGAAAAGTTAACCAGTACCCCCACGCTAGGCTACGCTGACTTTAGCCTTCCCTTCACACTTGAGACAGATGCTAGCAGTCTAGGATTAGGTGCTTTCCTTTATCAGATACAAGGAGGGAAAAGGAAAGTTATAGCTTATGCCAGTAGGAGACTCAGAGGGGCTGAAAAGAACGATCAGAACTACAGCAGCATGAAGCTTGAACTGTTAGCATTAAAGTGGGCAGTTACAGAAAAGTTTAGGAGCTATCTTCTGGGTTCTAAGTTCACAATCATAACAGATAACAACCCCCTCTGCCACCTGTCCACAGCTACTCTAGGAGCCATTCAGCAGAGATGGGTTGCACAGCTGTCTGTATTCGACTTTGAAATCAAGTATCGCCCTGGTCGTTGCAATACTGCCGCTGATGCCCTTTCCAGGCAGCCATCAGGTGATGAGCCAGAACCCGACAGCGAGGATGCAGAATATGATGGCTGCATAGCCATATGTAACATGTTCAGGGCAGGTACTGATTTAGACCTAGATTTAGTTGCAGCTGGAGTCAAAGCTTGTGAAGTCAGGCTGCTGCATGTATCAGAAGCAAATGAGGAAGCGGTTGGTGAGACTGTGCAGGACAGCACCCCAACCATGCCTGGTTATTCTAACGCAGAGCTTCAGCACTTCCAGGCATCAGATCAGACACTAAGTGTCTTCGGAGATTTCTGGCGGAGAGAGAAGAAACCTGGTTACCCACAGAAAATGGGTCTACCTAAACCTGTGCGGTCCCTGTTGAAACAGTGGGCCCGTATTAGAGAAAAGGATGGACTTCTGTACCGAGTGATTGGGGATGCTCATCTTGGGCTGTGTTATCAGCTGCTATTACCAGCTTGTCTCAAAGAACAAGTGCTCAAAAGTGTGCATGATCAAATGGGGCACCAGGGAATTGAGCGGACAATGAGTTTATTGAGGCAGAGATGTTTCTGGGGAGGAATGTATGAAGATGTGGAGCAATGGGTGAAGAAATGTCAGAGGTGCGTGTTAACAAAAATGCCACACCCCCGAGTTCAGGCACCCCAAACTCCCTTCTTGGCTACTCGCCCACTGGAAGTGGTCGCTGTTGACTACACCACACTTGAACGTGCCACAGATGGACGTGAACACGCTCTTGTAATAACTGATGTGTTCACAAAGTTCAGTCAGGTTTTTGCCACACGAGATCAAAAGGTAGATACTACAGCCAAAATCATACTCAAAGAGTGGTTCATGAAATATGGGGTACCAGAACGTCTGCACTCAGACCAGGGCAGAAATTTTGAAAGTGCAGTGATTGCTGAGCTATGCAAACTGTATGGGGTGAAAAAGACCCGGACAACACCGCACCACCCTCAGGGTAATCCGCAATGTGAGAGATTCAACAGGACATTACACAACCTTCTCCGTACGCTTCCCCCTGAAAAGAAGCGGCGTTGGCCCGAACATCTGTCAGAGCTGGTGTATGCTTACAATGTTACACCACATTCAACCACAGGGTATTCGCCCTATTACTTACTGTTTGGTGTCCACCCACACTTGCCAGTTGATGCATTGTTAGGCCAGGAGCCAGTGAAGGATGACAAACTGGACTGGTTAGCGGTGCACCAGGAGCGTCTCCAGGACGCACATGCCAGGGCCAGAGAATATGCGGAACGAAAGGCTGCAGAGAGAGTCATTCAGCAACAAGGAAAAGTGTTTTACCCACCGGTTGATATTGGACAGTTAGTGTACCTCCGCTACCGACCACCAGGAAGAAATAAAATTCAAGATGCCTGGGCATCAACCGTGTACAAAGTGGTTGATATCCAGGGGACAACATACACCGTAGCTCCTCTGGAAGGAGGGTCATTGAGAAGGGTGCACAGATCAAACTTAAGGCCGTGTGTGGGGCCCACACCAGTATGGAAGCCAAGGCAACATGACCAAGAGGTCGTCACTGCGGATGAACATGAAGAGCCAGGGACTGAGGTTGAACATCCAGAATTCATCTTGATGGAAGAGGTTCAGTACCCAGTAAAACATCCAGTGAATGATGAACCTGAAAACCTGGATGTGATGGTTAGAGGGCCAGGAGATGACTTGGACAACAGAGCTGAACACCTGGAGCGTGAGGATCTGGTAAGGCTGGAGGAAAATGGGGATTTTATTGAGGAGGACCGAGAGGAAGAACCAAACATTTGCCACTCACCTGCATCAGAAAACATCAGCTTGGCTTATGAAACCTCACAGGCAAGGCCTGCTCCAATTCCAAGAAAAAGGGAAACTGGGAGAGCTAAAGCAGGCCAGCCCACACCTGCACCACGTAGGAGTAGGAGAGAAATGGCAGGGGTACACTCGAACCCATTTAACCTACCCAGGTCAGCATGTAACGCAGTGTCCTTCAGCCCAGATGTACTCTCCCATCTGCTAGCTGGTATGGTTCTCTACACCAACAAATTTAGGGGACAAATGGTTGATCAGGAAGTCATCGAGGACGATGACTTGTAGCAGGGGAGAATGTAACCAAGTGAATAAATAACCGCTATCAGTGTGACACAGCTTATTCCTAAGAGCTTTCAGTTCATGTAAGATTTGTGTTGCCTTTATTCTCTTTCTTACTGTAATATTGTGGTTACTGCATTTGGGGTTTTTGGGGACGCTGCCTCTTTAAGAGCAGCGCCATCTTAGAGCATGCATGCACGTAGACTCTGCATTCTGTCGAGCGGGAGTCTGGAAAGTTAACAGACTGCAGACATACATGGTGGTTAAAACTCAAGGTAAATACTCTAAAATACATCCAATCTGCTATACCTGTGTGTCACAAAGTGTTTAGTAGTCTAGCAAGCCAAGTTTAATGCGTGATGGCCTTGTATTCGTGATGATTTCTGTAGATTGCTGAAACGTGCAACGCCTGTCTGTTTAAAAGAGCCGACCACGCTGCGAGCGGAAGGCACGGGTTGGCGTAAGTTGTGACTGTTCTGACGGAATTCAAAGTTTGTTTAATATTTGTTTTTCATATATTTTGTACAACTTTCTTTGTTTCTGGGTGACCCAGAGGGGAGAGAATTTGCGGTGTCACAACTTGTGAGGGTGTGTGTTGGTGAGCAGGCCGCCCTCTGGAAAAGTGAGTTAATTATTTCTTCACGTTACTTGAAGTTCTAAAAATATTTACAAATCATTTAATTCATGAATGTATGTTTATTAGGAAGCAAATGCACTTTAATGAGACAAATTTGTGACTGTGATATTACCTGTAGCCATGTATTTACTTGAATTTTGCTCTGTTGTCTGTCTGTTTAGGACAGGTCACTACTGTTGTCTATACTAGCAACGTTTGCATTTTTTTACTGTCCTGTATAGTGTGCAAGTGCACCTGTCTCTTACTAATATTGAGATCCTTATTTTGTATTTTTATTGTTCATTCCAACTGTTAAAATTCACAACAAAACAAATTAACACTGTGTTCTACTGGGCACAGTCGGGAAATAAAACAAACCCACAAAGAGAGTTTTCTGTGTCCTGTCTTTCCATCACGACTGGGTCACATTTATAAATTACATTCTCTCCATTGTATTGCGTGATGTCATCATCGGACATGCTCAGAGCAGTCACAGTAACGTTCTTTAAGGCTATTTAAGTGTATTGCTTTTTTCATTTTTAGAATATACAATAATTACGCAAATACAAAAATGCCCCACCCCCGCCGGAAAAAGACAAAAAAAAAAAAAGTAAGAAAAACAAAATATTGCCTACCCGGAAGATATTCGCGCATGTGCAGGACGGATTGTGCTTCCGGGAGGTCATAGAACAATCATTGAAATATTTAAGTACATTTAATAAAAAGCAAAAATGAAAATATCTCTAAGGAGGTCAAATAAATTTTTTTGAAGACAGAAACTTTTTCTTCAAAGAGGCTGTTCTAATGGCTAAAGAGACTCGATAAATAATGCATTGCAATGATGAGACATTTGTTGCCTAATTACCTCAGTGCTGTCTCAAACTGTTACCTAATGCACTTCATTAGCAGTTTATCAGACAGTTTGACAGCTGCTAATAACTTTGTTCCGTTCTTAAGCATTTACTTTCAATTACAGAACCAGTTTAACAACCAAAAGGTAGATTAAAGACTAGTAAACATATCGTATTAACAAGAACAGGCCTTTTACTCAGGGAATTTTTATACCTGCTTTATTGGATATCATCCAGTAACAGGAGGGATACATTTCAGCCAGATATGCCTAATTGATCTGCTGTCTCATTGTCTAACTAATCATTTTGAATATCAAGGCCGCCGTCTCCGCATCACTGTTTTGCCTTTGCTAACAGGCCTTTAGGATCAATCAAAACAAATTAGTGTTGTGCACGGCTAATAGGTTCAGTCCAAATGAGAGCAGAGACACTTTGTAGGGGAGAGAAAGGTTTTGAGGGCAGTAGAAAAAAAAAAAGAGGAACAGGACCCAGAGCTGCTAATCTAATTGGTCAGTGTTTAATTGTAGGCTGCTTTCATTGAGTTGTTTTGAGCTAAACATACTGCATACAGTATATCTGGGCCTGGTCAATGCCTTAAAAGACAATTAATCATTGATTCAATTTGTGGTTTATTACAATCACAAAGGTCAGAGTAGGTAGATTATTATTGAAGAACCAACATAGAGTAGTAATAAAACCTGGAAGGAATTTATTACTTTGAAATCCTGCTATGGATTTCCATCTGTACTTTAACTGGGCCATTGTAAGATTATCATCTACAACAGGGGTGCTCTATAGGTTGCTATAGTTGCCAACGCCTTATAGGTAGATCTATTTTTACATAGGTTTTAATGTAGTCTATAAGCCATCCCCTCACTTGATTCACATACAGCGCAGCCTGTCCGATTACAATAACAGTAACCTTCAGGTCACTACCCATGTGTAAACTACAACAGTTTGCAGCAAAACTGCCAAGCCAATTCAAAAATGAGTAGGACGGCAGGACCATGGGCGGAGTTTTTGGGGGGGCAGGGGGGGCACTGCCCCCCCTGGTGGCCTGAAACATGAAATGACATAAAGTCAAGGAGCCCGGTCAGGGATACCGATCAGAACAAGGAACAGGCTGTTACAGGGGTCCAGGAGTCCAAAGTCTGAAGCCTGGTCAGGGATACCGATCAGAACAAGGAACAGGCTGGTTTAGGGGTCCAGGAGTCCGAACGTCAGAGAACGAGAACAAGAAAATCTGGCCCTGAGGACTGGATTCAAGGACCTTAAATAGAGACAGGAGCAGTTGGATCAGATGAGCAGAGATTGGAAACCGGGCAGAGTTAGACAGGTGAATGAAATGAATAATTAATCCAATCATCAGCTCCAAGATCATGACACATAGAGTAACACTGAACTGTGAAGCCATAGCTCAGGATGTAACCCAGCAAATTTGGAAGAACAACGGAGATTGCGAGAGTTTTTCACTGCAGTTGGACGGATCTACTGATGTGAGTTACACACCCCAGATGTGCATTTTTTTTCATATGGTGTTTAGTGATCTCACTACAAAAGAGCTATTAACATTACATCCCATGAAAGAAAACACACAAGGAGATTGCATATTTCAGTCCTTTTTTTGTTGTTGAGAAAACTCAGCAACCAATCTACCAATTGGTGTCTATCACTAAAGATGGAACACCAGCAATTGTTGGCCGTTTGAATGGATTTATTGCTAATTGCAGGCATGACGAGGCTTTCCCAGACTGCTTGAACTTCTGTTGCATTATCCACCAACAATCGTAATGCGCTAAAATGCAAAAAATTATAGATGCGGCAACGAAGAATGCCTGTTCTATTTAAAGGTATACTATGCAACCGGTGTTGATTTTCCAGCGAGGCTCCCCCCAGAGGGCGAAAGTAAAAGTGCACTGTCGTAAATATGCACAGCTGTTCTCCTGGTTTCTCCGTCAAGCCAGGCGCGGTGGTTTTGAGCTTAGCAGACAGGCGAACGCAACGAATGACTAATGCTGCGTTCACACTGGACGCAGCAGGCGCGACAGAAGCAGCGAGTTTACATGCAAAGTCAGTGGTTGACGCGCGTCAAGGCGCAGCAAAGGGTCCCGCGGCGCGTTTTGAGCAGCAGGCGCAGCGCGTTTAAGCATCTGACGCGCCGCAAACGCGCTGCTGCTCGAGATGGAAAAATTTAACTTTTGCTGCTCGACGCGCCGCGTCAACCAATGAGAGAAGCTGATCTGGGAGCTGGCAGGGAGAGAGACACAGCGCTCATGATCAGAGCGCTATGATCACTCCTCTTAAACAGTTTATTGACGCTTAAATTAACTTAAAATGCAGAAATCTGCCGGCAGAATATGTTGGCTTTTATTATCCTGCTGCCTGCAGTTTGGATTATTTAGATGGCAAACACCTACCAGCTGCCGCGGTGAACCTCGAGGAGGCGACCCGGCCAGAGGCTGCTGATGAAGGGATTCCTACTGTCGGCGCACCGCTGGTATGTGGTGGTCTGAGCGGCTCCGACAGAA
The DNA here is from genome assembly GCF_016077235.1 of Cyprinodon tularosa. Taxonomy (NCBI): domain Eukaryota; kingdom Metazoa; phylum Chordata; class Actinopteri; order Cyprinodontiformes; family Cyprinodontidae; genus Cyprinodon; species Cyprinodon tularosa. The sequence continues at coordinate 1,004,738 of NW_024038523.1, read as the reverse complement.
AAAATATTGGAAGGCAGGATGTTAATCTGGATGAACTGACTGCACTGATTACATTTTCAGGTGTATTTTCTCACTTAAAAACATATTAAAACTACTTTATTCCAAATGATCACAGCAAATATAGCTGCAAGGCAGAGAAAGGATAGTGAAGCTCCGCCCAACGTGCGTCAGACACACTTATGCACCGCGCAGCCAGAGCAGCAAAGCTGCTTCAGCCGCACGTCAGAACTAACTGGTACAAGCAGCAAAAATGAAGCAGCAGACGCGATTTTGCTGCTTTTGCTGCGTCCGGTGTGAACGTAGCATAACTGCACAAAGATCGCCACTGCGCTAGCAACGAGCATGCTTTTAACTGGGGGCGTGTAGCAGTTCTCGCCGTAAAGCAAGACTGACTCTCGCGAGACTTCTGAGTCTGTGGGTGCGGGCCGAGGGCTCCTGCAATTGCAGGTGCGGTATTTCCCCCACAGACCACCAGGGCGGCCGAGAATACCTTTGTTCAACCTGAAATTACTCATTTAATCATCCAAAACGTTATGGAACACATTAATTACCTGAAAAATGTTGCATAGTATGCCTTTAAAAAACATCTCTTGCCATAAATATTCTGAGAGCACTGTCTGTAGATCAAAAAATGTTCCTGTGCAGCTGGTCATGCAGAATACAACAATGCAGTTTTTAACCAATCTGGCAAACATGTTGAATTTCATGGGGCGTGGAGGTGGCGCAGCGGTTGGCACGCGTGGCCCATGTACGGAGGCCTTAGTCCTTGCAGTGGATGACCTAGGTTCAAATCCAGCCTGTGGTCCTTTCCCGCATGGATCTCTCATACCCCATTTCCTGTAGCCTACTGTCAAAAGAATGAACCACTATTGCTGTAAAAAAAAAAAAACATGTTGAATTACCTCAATCTGCAAGAAAAAGACATAAGCGTGATCAATACGATCAGCTCGGTCAATGCTTTTAAAAGAAAGCCGCAGCTTCTCCCCTTAGAGTCGCCGTGTTATGATTTGTGAAATTTCCATAACTTGTTTTCAAAGCTAAAGATGAAAGGGAAGTCCTACATTAGTAGCCATTCAAAATTTCCCCACTTTCCTTGATGGGCCCTTGGCTGGCCCCGTACAATTCCGTTGTAAACATCAATCTTTGTACTAAAATATTCTATCATAATTTGTGGACATTAAGATCTAAAGAGAATCATCATCTTCCGGTCCGATCCTGTCATTCAGTGAAAGGGGGTCACTCCAGCGGCTGGAAGTGTGAGGACAATTTGGTGGTAGCTGCAGGAAAATCTGCTGCCATTCGGCTGGCATTTGACTGGGAAGGGCCATTCCACCTACATGGAGCACATTGACAATTGTCTGCCTGAGCTTCACAAACGCTTTCAAGACTTTTCTTTGCTTGAGTCAAACGCCACTTTTATGTGCTATCCTTTTCATGAAGACACTGAGGTTGATTTACTTGCATCAAAAATCGCAACGTTTGCCCTGAAAACCTCAGGAACTGGATAATGAAATTTTGACTCTGCACACATATTAAGCTGTAGTCAAGAGCTCATGAACAGCTCTGGAACTTACAAAGAAAAAGTGCCCCAACATGAGGAATTTTGCTACCCTCCTTGACTTCGTTATTCAGCCCCACTTATTAATGTAAGTCAGCCTTTTCCCAGATGAAGTCAATCAACTCCAAGTACTGTTCCGCCATGACTGATGAACATTTGGAAGTTTGAGCAACTATACTCTGGACTATGCATCCCTGGCTAATTCACTTCAGTGCAAATCATCAAACTAAGTTAAAAAAATAACACATTTAAATTTTGCAAAATGAGATAATGTAGTTTTGCAAGACAAACAATATGTTATATGGGTAAAATGTAAGTGTACTTAAAATAAACTTTATCCCAAAAGCACAAAATACACAATGATAATAAGTAAATAATATTAAAGAAATGTGTATACGTGATCTTACCGTAGGTATCTCTTGCAGGCTTTGTCATCTTAAAGTATTTCGCAAGCTAAAAAAGTGTGAGAATCCCTAATCCACACTACTCCATTGTAGTTCTGGCTCCAACCCACTTTCAGGTGAGTGGGCTGCTGGAAAGTGAAGCTTTGTGATAAAACCTTTACAGCCTATAAACTTTTTTTCTCTAGGATTATCATGTATTTATCTCCCTTCTTTATTTCTGCATAAAGAAAGTATAATCACAGCAGAATGCTACCACCACAACAACCGTGTTCAATTAATGTAAAAAATACTTAGTTAAGCCCAAAGAGAAATTAAATTTTGGAACTTATTATCTTTTTTTTGTTGTAGATGAAGACGTTTCGCTTCCCATCCAGGAAGCTTTTTCAATTCAAAATGTCAGAAATAGCGTTGAGTTTGAGGCTTTATACAGCAGCCCAACAAAGCCTCGTTTTTGCTTAGAAAACATGCAAATTGAAACGGACGAACGGGTCCTTTGGAATGGGGGCAGTTTGGATCCTTTGATAGCCTGAAATTCCCCATACCTGTCTATGTCTCTGACAGGAGGGTCGTTAAAGGGAATTGTTGGCCTGGCTGAACAGGCAAGGTCTGTTCCCCTATAAAGGGATTGGGGTTGCGATGATAGCGGGAAGGAATAAACTTAATCGCTGCATTGCAGGTTTTTGAAAGTTGAAATCTGCCACCCCCTCTGTTTAAAGGCATACTATGCAACATTTTTCAGTTAATTAATTTGTTCCATAACGTTTTGGATGATTAAATGAGTCATTTCAGGTCGAACAAAAGGTTTTCTCGGCCGCCCTGGTGGTCTGTAGGGGAAATACCGTACTTGCAATTGCAGGAGCCCTCGGCCCGCACCCACAGGCTCAGAAGTCTCATGCATCGCGAGAGTCGGTCTTGCTTTATGGCGAGAACTGCTACACACCCCCAGTGAAAGGCATGCTCGTTGCTAGCACAGTGGCGATATTTGTGCAGTTATCATGGCGGAACCAGCGAGAAAACAGCAAAAGCCCGCTTACCGCAGTAGACATGGTGATTCGTTGCGTTCGCCTGTCTGCTAAGCTTAAAACAACCGCGCCTGGCTTGACGGAGAAACCAGGAGAACAGCTGAGCATATTCACGACAGTGCACTTTTACTTTCGCCCTCTGGGGGGAGCCTTGCTGGAAAATCAAAACCGGTTGCATAGTATACCTTTAAGCAGGCACGTGCAGAGGGGGGGGCTAAGGGGGCTTGAGCACCTGCCCCTTTTGCTCCATGATCCCAATGTGCCCTTTTGGTCCCTTTTTTTTTTTTTTTTTTTTTTACTTTTTTTTTGACACATGTACTGAAATTATTATTATCTTTTTTTTTGGCAAGAAAAACAATACAATAAGCCCTCCAGTCACATTGTTACCTTTGACCTTTTGCCGGTGACGACGCACTTGCCTCTCGCACAGTCAGATAAGGCGGCTAACTGCGGAGCTAAAGGTAGCGAACATTCCACATTACACTGTGGCCGCTGCTCATTTGGCCCTAAGCAAGATCAACCATGATCGGACGGATGGCTATGTCTTCAGTCTGCACCGCCTCTCCAATGTCAACCTGAATAGAGATGTAAGTGAAACCAAATAAGCCCCATGGATGATGCAGTATTGTTTGATCTAAAACACTGTTTACTCTGGGCTTTTAGTCTTTTACATTGAAAATTATGTTTTTTAATTAACAAAAAACTGTTCTGTCATGATTACAGAACAGTTTTTTTGTGAATTAAAAAACATAATTTTTGGTAAAAATACTGGAGTAGGCTTCCTACTTGTCAGACAACGGAAAACTTTGAACGTTGTATAATTTCTCTACTTTAGCAAAGAGTAGCGGTTTAAACGGAGGAAAGTAGTTCTTTCTCTGAAGAACTACTGAGCGGGAGGAGACAGCCAGGTGAGGAAAAGCTGTTCTTATCTATCGATTCAGTATTTTTATCATACAGACATTAGGCTGTTGTTCTTTTGCTATGAGCTAGCTGCTAGCTAATGACTTTCATCTCCATAATGGATATATGTCTGATTTTCTAATTTCCTTTGCTGCATGATGTACACTTCATTTATTCTAGCGTTAGGTAAATGTATCTTGAAGGAGAACTCATCCAGAACTACCATGATAGATATATGATAGATATAATGTATGAAGCTGGTGAAAACAAGACTGCGCAGCTTATGCAAGGAGGATCGGTTGTCAGACCTTTTTGTTGGCAATCGAGAAGGATGTGCCAATCATTCACAGTGAGGTTATTAACATTTTTAAAGACATGGCTAACAGAAAACTGCTGCTGTGAACAAAAGAGAACAAAAATAGCAAAAATGCTTAAAAGTTGGAAATTTGTTTTTAAACAGTTAAATCACCATGATGGAAAATAAGTTTTTGGATCATAATCTTGGATTTAGTTTGGGGGAAAAAGAAAGGCAAGAGACTGAAATAAATAAGAAATTGACCTTCACTCAACACAGAAAAGATGAGACAATGAGGAAAAAAAGAAAAGAGAAACTGACAAGAAAAAACTAAGAGGAAAGATTGAAGAAAATGTATATAGGTACTTACAAAATACACTAAGACACAAACAGAGTAGGCTTTTCTCATGGTGACATGCATTAATAAAATGTTTGTTTTGTTCTTTTTTTTTCTGCAGTTCCACGTTAAAGTTTGATGCAGCAGCTCTGCTTTTCTGAATGGACCGTCTCCATCTCCACTGTCAGTACAGCAAACCAGGCAGACATTCTTTTTTATAGATTACAGTACACTAAAAGGTTGCATTGTGCCCTTGTATGCATTTTTAACAGTTTAATTCTGTAAAGACAAAATATGTCTGGTGGTCCAGCTCTGATTTACATCTTTGGCTAAATTGCAGGTTTGAATATTGTAATACTTTCCTATAACAAAATAGACCTGCAGAAAGAAATTACTAATAAAATATTTTACATATGCATAGTTCTATGTTCTATGTAGAGATTTCCCTTAGCTTTGATTGTATGTCTCACAATTTTGTAATTTATCATTGTTCATTAAACTCTGAAAGCTATGTGACTTTGTTAATATTCTGTCCTAAAATGCGATAAGATGTGCCCTTTTTTTTTTTGAGCACCTGCCCCTTTAGTGGTCTCTGCACGGCCCTGCCTTTAAGGTTGTTTTTTCTTCCTTCGCACCCCTTTCACTCCACCTATTTTCTTTGTCTAAAATGTGAACATTCTGGTCCTCCAAAGAATGTCCTTTGTCCATCAGGTGTAGATGTACCGCAGAGTCTTGTCCAAAGGAGGTGACTCTTCTGTGTTGGGCCATGCGTCTGTGGAGAGGTTGTTTGGTTTCTCCAATATAAAGATCAAAGCATTCCTCACTGCAATTAACTGCATACAACACTCCGCTCTTATTTGGTCTGGGGGTTTTGTCCTTAGGATGCAGTAGTCTCTTTTTAATGGTCTTGCTTGGTTTGAAATGTACTGGGATTTTGTATTTGGAGAAAATCCTTTTGAGTTATTCAGAGACTCCAGCAACATATGACAATGTTTTTGCGTTTAATCGTCTCACCTGTAGTTTCCTAGAACAGAGCCAAACTTCTTTATCAAACTGAGCTTGACAGAGCTTCTTTTAATCTGATGCCATTACTCCAGAGGATGATGACAGAAGAGATCACACTCTGCACAACAGACTTGTAGAGGATTTGCAGCATCTTGCTACAAACGCCAAAGGACCTAATCTTCCTTAGGAAGCCCAATCTGCTCTGTCCCTCCTCGTAGACAGCTTCAATGTTTTTTTTCCCCCAGTCGTTTGTAGTCCAGGTGAACACCAAGGTGTTTATACTCCTCCACCACCTCCACTTCTCCCTTGATGTTAATATGATTCACTTTTGTTTGCAGCACTTTGAGATAGACTGCATCATACACCGCAGTTATTTATATTAATTATATTTGTAAAATAATTATCATTACCTCCATCTCTATGGCTTTGAACCTCATCTTTCTTTTTTAACACTCTCACACTGCCTGTAGAATGTGCAATCTGCCGATTTTAATGGGCAAACCAAATGACCACATGACTTAAAATTTTTAGCAGCAGTCTTTGCAGATCACCCACAACACTTCTTCACTTATCACTCATGGTACAATAAATAAATAATTGCATTTGAAATTTAGCGTCCCTTATTTGGAATATTTGAAGATCTGTTTCCTTTTTTTAAATATATATATATCTTCAGGCTTGTGAAAAAAATAAGTTTTCGCAACCTCCTTATTCTCCCTAATTGACCGAACCACAGAGAAATCTTTAAAGTTCTTGGTGAGGTGGCCATGATGGGACACAAAGTGAGTTGGGAGTCACCAGGTCCAAGGACACTGAAAAAGTCAAACGGTCGTCTACAAATCATGCTCCTGTATTTTTTATTTATTTTTTTTTTATATTGTCAAGAAAACAAAGTCCTGATCACAATATATGTAATAGAGTTTTGCAGGTCATATATCTTCCTATCAGTCTCTATTGGCTGAGCTTCATTGTATTCTTTCTTTGCATCTGGAAACATTTGGTGGTAATAGTACCTTGACATGGAAATGTTAATCATCAACCAATAGCCAAATATATTCTTCTGCTTCTTTTATCACTGTTACATCATCAACAAGTAGCTACCCATTTGAGGCAATGAGCATTTCAGTGTTCACAGACTGCATGTCTTACTTTTGCCTTTATTCTGGCTACCATCCCAGAATGCTTCCCACTATGTGCAGATGCTCTTTTCTAACCTTGTCCAACAAGATTATATCTTTACTCCACTCCATATCTTTCCAAACCATGAGTCAGTTTGTCTTTAAGTCCTCATCTACCCAACAAGCTGAGTGTCAAGAAAAGTTTATTGCACAACTTCATCAGCCTACAGTATTTGTTAAGTATGTTGTGTGATTCTTCGATCTCCAAAGATTATCTGATGTAAGTAATGTTTTTTTTTTTTTTTTGTATTTGGGAAAGTAAAATCTGCAACCAAAACAGTGAGGTGGGTCTTGGTTTTTTCAAAAACTAAAGTGAGGATACAGTTTGTACCGATTTCTGGTTTAAAATCTCTTCAGGATGACTTCAACTTTTAACTGATGAAGAGTTATCCCACAATTCAAGACTCGAAACGTTGCAATTAGAAGGGTTTATTGGCACCAATGAGATAATTTGGCACTCAGGCTTTGGTTCTGTAAATTCATATGGGATCAGATGAATGGTTTAGCTTAGTCTTGCCCAAGGAGTCCAGACAACGGTGGTGTAATACGCTGGAGGATGAATGGGCAGAGAATGTCTCAGTACCCTTTCCTGGAGGGAGGAGATTGTGCGGAGGTGGGCAGTACAACAGCTGTTATGCAGGAGGAGAGGTGGGCCCTGTCATGCTCTTGGCGCTGATGGGTGGCTTTTTCATTTGCTCCTGCTCACCTGTCAAAGTAGCCCGGTGGCTGATTAACGTTGATCATTTCCACCTGGTTCCCTCAGCTATTTATGTTGTTTGCCTGCCTACCAGCAGCTCCAGATTATTCAAGCTGTTTCTCAAAAGTAACTTTAATAACTCTAGTAATTGTTCTTTTCTGCTTCTGGATTTTCAAGTTTTTGTGTTGCCCTTGTTTGCTCTGTCAGTTTTTATTTTTTAAAGGCATTCTATGCAAGATTTTTCAGTTAATTAATGTGTTCCATAACGTTTTGGATGATTAAATGAGTCATTTCAGGTTGAACAAAGGTTTTCTCGGCCGCCCTGGTGGTCTGTAGGGGAAATACCGTACTTGCAATTGCAGGAGCCCCCGGCCCGCACCCACAGGCTCAGAAGTCTCGTGCATCGCGAGAGTCGGTCTTGCTTTATGGCGAGAACTGTTACACGCCTCCAGTGAAAGGCATGCTCATTGCTAGCGCAGTGGCGATATTTGTGCAGTTATCATGGCGGAACCAGCGAGAAAACAGCGAAATTTTCAAACTCGAAAATTGGAACAAAATAGTCACTTACCGCAGTAGAAGTGGTGATTCGTTGCGTTCGCCTGTCTGCTAAGCTCAAAACAACCGCGCCTGGCTTGACGGAGAAACCAGGAGAACAGCTGAGCATATTTACAATAGTGCACTTTTACTTTCGCCCTCTGGGGGGAGCCTCGCTGGAAAATCAACACCGGTTGCATATTATACCTTTAACAGTTTTTCCTGTGTTTTGCTGTCGTACCGAACTTGGACTGTGTTCTGACCTCGGCTTGGATTTTCCTTCAGCTCTCTGATCTTCTGGTCTGCCAACTTGGTTCGGATTCGACCTCGGCTTTGGATTTTCCCTTTCGGACACTGCGGCTTCCTCTGCATTCGGCTGACGTCAGCTCATCATCACCCGGAATTCTGGAAGTGGCTGCGGCTGCAAGCGGGGAACAACCTCCCTCCCGGATTCCTCCCTTCCTCTGGGGTGGAAACTGGACTTCGAACCAGGTCAGTTAATTTTGCTCCTAGTCGAGATCAGCCCAACAATACAGTCACTGACCTGTCTTTCCCCTCTCTGCAGAGAATCTGCTTATCCGCTCCGCTGACTACCAGCCACTTTGCTTGTTGGGTTAGTAAAATAAAACCTGTTGAAAAATTTTTTAAATGTTAGTTTAAAGATTTTGATATCTGATAATACAATTATAGATTGAGATAGATTAATGACTGATTAAACAAAAAATGCTGATTACAGAATTAGCAGCACATGACCATTCTAAAATGCTCTAAACAAGTTTTTTTGTGCTAATTTAACACAAAATATTTAATATTCATCCGTTCTTCTCATTTAAGGCGATGCAGCATGTTTTGGGAAACAAAAATAACCCCTGAGTCATTTGTATCAGCTCAATAATCAGCTTTTGGTTTTATGTTTCTTCTTTTTTTATTTAATTCATTTTACATTTAAACAAAAAAGGTCTTCGCTATCATCTGTGATTTGTAAATAATTAACACATACTGTGTTTTCAGAGTTTTATTTGTAAATTGTTTTTCCAAGAATTGAAGAATAAAAGAATAGTTCTGAATAAATGATTAACAGAGGGAGGGGACAGAAACATCTCACCTCCTCAGCCAGGCCAAAAATTCTCCCTAACAACCCCCCTTCAGAGGCATAGACCTGTATCAGATATTGAAGGCTAACAAAGACCTTCCTAAGGGGTGGACCCATTCGTCTGGTTTAATTTGCATGTTTTCTATGCAAAAACAAGCCGTTGTTTTGGTTCACTTTTTAAAGCCTCGAACTCGAATTGAAAAAGCTTCCTGGATGGGAAGCGTAACGTCTCCGAATTTGGAAACAAAGTCCAGTGGATTGTTTTGTTTACTTTTTTAGACTGACCATGACCTGGATGACTGAGAATCTTCAACAGCATATTAAAGGAATAGTACACCCAAAACATGATTAGCCTTCAATATTCTACACTACTGTTTATGCTCTAAAAACATTCTAAATGACTTCATTTCGAGTAAATTATGGACGCTACCCACTCAGGACACTTGGAATACATTGGACGAGCAGTATGGAGGAATATTGACACGTTTTTTGTGGACTTTTATGGACCTTTCTGCCTCGGGCGCCATAGACCTCCATTATTTGAATGTCAGCAGACAGCAAGAAGTCTCCCAGATCTCCAGATGCATTTGAGATATCAAAAAAGTACTCCAGAGTGTTGTTCAGCATGGGGGTGAGTAGAAAATGAAGGCTAATCATGTTTTGGGTGTACTATTCCTTTAAGAAAGGGAGGTTTTTAATTGATAGCATTTCATTCGCCATCATGAGTATATTGGGCTTTAAAAACCTTCGACTGCATGAAAGATGTTGCTTCTCTTCACAAAGAGACTGATCAATTAACCTTTGCTTATTTTCTTTTAAATAGGAAATCTCTGTCTCTCTCTTGTGAGTCAGCAAATGGCTAGATTTCTTTCTTTATGTCTTAGATGAACTTTTTATTTAATTATTGTCTTCTTAAACAGAGTTTGAAGAAAACATGTAAAACTGGTATGCCGTTAGAGTAGCTAAAGAGTTCAACTAAAGGCTAATTTTTTCATATCCTGGGCAAACAGAGACTCTGTAAAGATGACCGACCCTGCTGGATGGAAACCGACTGCTCCTCATCACTATTGTTTCCATCCGTAGAAGGCTGATCTGACCAGCCTTTTCTCTCATCTGTAGCAGTGGCAGACTTTAAACCTGGGATTATATCTGTTTTTTTTTCATGTCTATTCTTAATAATCTCAGAGAAAATGACAGTAACCATTCAGAAACTCCTAAATATTTATACTTTACTAAACATATTGTGCATCCTGACTTTGCAGAGAATTCTACCTAATATTAAGGAGTTATTAAGTTATTAAGGAGTAGAAATATGTTTTATGAATAACTTGCATTTATATAGCAACAGCTCACAACACATCGTCTCAAAGCATTTTACACCTTCAATCAAATCATATCTGATTTAGTGAAATGTTGATAAAGTCCTTACAGTGGCAGAAGAATTGTGGAAACAACAAAACTATGTGAAACAAGCAGAACTCTTCCCTTCGCAGCAGAACCTTTGCTTAGAACCCCACACTTAACCAATATCAAGATAAAGAAAGGGATAAAATAAAAAATGCACCAAGTATATGAACTATTCAAATGCCTTGAAGTGCTGGATAATGTGTTTAAATATTCATGGGGCGAGCATATGTTTAATAAACTTCTGAAATGACCAAATGGATTTATAGCTGATCGTACATAAGTTTTGTTAGCTTTCAATATGCTATCACTATGGCAACTGTTTTAGAAAGTGAGGTGAACTTTCATCTGTGGCAGTTTGGTGTTTCAAAGGCGGCTCTAAAGTGACTATAAGGGAGGCCATGAGATAACAAGACCAGATGGAATCAGAGTCAGGTTTCATTGGGGTGGCCAGGCAGGAACCAGTGTAAACCGAGTGGCACAGAACCAGCTCAAGGTTAATTTATTTGGTACCAACAGAAAAAAGAAACCTAAACATCTGCATTTCCCCAAATAAATCACTATTTACATTTTCCTAAATCCCTTGCTAATAGACTTAGACAAGCTTTACAGTCATTTTGTATATATATACATAACAATATATGTATACAAAACAAAATTTTGTTTAGTGCAGCTTTCCAGACAGTAAATGAACATTTCCATTCCATAAAGTGCAGCAGTGATCGAATGTCAACAGTGTGGAAGAAAAAACATGATGCAAAAATTTATTGATAATTGATTGCATTAATATATATGGAGCAAATATGCAGTATTTTTGGTTTGTTGTTGTCAGTTTGATGCAGAGTCTGTGACATGATTTAGAGTTTTCTCAACAGTTCAGGAGTCTGATGGCGGTGGGGAAGAAGCTGTTGCAGAATCTGCTGGTCCTGCATTGAATGCTGTGAAGCCTCTTCCCAGAGGGCGGGGGGGGGGGGCATTGATGATGTCACAGGCTCGTGACACACAGCACTGGAATGAAATGTCTTTAATGGAGGAAAGAGGAGCCCCCATGATCCTCTCTGCTGTTCTCTCCTTCCAGTCTGAGGCGCTGCAGCCTCCACACCACACAGTGAGACAGCTGCTCAAAATGCTCTCTATGGTGCTTCTGTAGAAGGTGGGGAGGATGGGTGGGGCTCCTTATCCTTCTCAGGAAGTCCAAGCGCTTCTTGGCCCTTTTGACCAGTGAGGTGGTGTTTACAGTCCAGGTGAGGGTGTCTGTGATGTTCACCCCCAGAAATTTTTAGAAGAAGGCCTTTACTGCTTGGTTGCGTTGCAAACTCCGGAAACCTTATAAAGTTAATTGGTGGTCTAAGAACCTGCAGCTTCAGTGATTGTAAAAGCAAAACCTGTCAGGATCCAGAGATCTGCCACCTGATCTCCAGCAGAGAGCGCTGTTGGCCTCCTGAGCTGATTCCTCTACACACCTGGAGATCATCAGCTCATCAGAGGTCCACACTACTTAAGCAGCTGCCAAACTTTCCTTCGACGCCGGAGTGTTGACCTAGTTTGGTTAGCGAACCTGAGCCTCAGAACGTCTGAACTTTACTAGTAGGCACTAGAGAGGAACTAGTCTTCTAATCGCCTTTGTCTTTTGTGCTCACAGGAAACCCTGAAGCTCTGGATGAGCTCCACCTAGAAACCTGCCTGCCTGCTCATGAAAGCCAAACCTGAAGATCTCAGTTTGGATTCCTTCTTCAGCTCTTGGATAGAGCAAGGAACAAACCCAAGCCAGAAACCTTCTAGCTCGGAACTAGACGCTGCTGCTGCTTAAACTCTCTGCCACATCATTGACTCTGGACCTATGGTATCTCACCTCACGGCTCTGTTACAATCTCCTCAAGGTACATCTTGATTCTTCTCTCTATCAATCCATCATCAGCCTGGCTAACCAAACTCTCATCTCTCCAGAAACTCTGAGACCAGTCCCGGACCAGTACCAGAACCAGATCCAGTATTATATCATTTTACATCTTTCAATAAACCTTGTTAAACTTTCCTTCAGACTCCGTTGTGTTCTGCATGTGGGCTAAGTCCTTAAACCCAATCATGACAAAACCTTGGTATGACAGGATTGGCAGAACCTTTGGACAAGAACTCTTGATTGGTTTGAGGAAAAGTTGGGAAACTAACAGCACTTTCTTCCAGTCTGAGGCGCTGCAGCCTCCACACCACACAACGAGACAGCTGGTCAGAATGCTCTCTATGGGGCTTCTGGAGAAGGTTGTGGATCATCTTTTTGAATGGTGCATGCACATTTTTGTGATCCTCTCATTGTATAGTTCAAGAAATAAGACAAATTCTTTTGACAAAATACAGAGAAAGCAGATAGAGTAGGATGGTGTTGCACATGCGCAGCTATTCAAATAGAGACATCTTCTACCTATATCTGCATAATATTAATATATATATAAATACACGCATTAAAGGTCCATAAACATGATATTTGACTTTTTTATGTATTTAAACAACAATAACTAACTGTAGTTTGTTATTTCTAGAAGATAACCACATCCTGCTGATGTGTAAGTTGTTATTTTGTTTTTTATGTTCCTTTTCTGTAAATAAATAAAGTCACTTTTGTATATTTATGACAGACTGCAATGTGCAGAGGGGGCAAACAAGCAGCAAGCAAACAGCCAGCCAGTTCGCATCTCCCAGCAAAGTTTGGACACAATAAGAAAAAGTCCAAGATTGAATTGTGAATTAAAAAAAGCGAAATAATATGTGATTCCAAGTGGAATAAAGCGGGAACAGCGCTGGGAACACAGCATGGAGGGTGGTTTCCAGTGGGATTTTTCCAGTCTTAATTAAAAACCAACATTATGTCTCTGTTTGTATTTGTTATGAACCTGAATTTTCATTCTCCTTCATGTTCTGATTGCAAGCCGCACTTTTAAGCTAAAAATCACTGTCTGACATTTGCATTTGAAAGAATTGTGGAAAAAAACAAACAAACAGCTCTAAACGTGGTGGTAGTCTTTCACAGAAGACCTGAACCTGTAAAAGATGTAAGGCATGTGATTGCATCAAAATAGATAGAAAAACAAAAAGCAATGGGATTTTCCTCAGACTGAGTTAGAAGATAGCACACTGCAAGTCTTGGTATTATGCATGCATGTTGCAGTACACTGTGGAAGGACACCCAAATGATGGTTCCTTCCCATCAAATCATTCACAGACCACATCATGCCCGATAGAAAATCAGTGCAGCCAGTTCCCACAATCATGTTATTTTGTGCCATCAGCGCCAACCTGTGCAGCTCCAGCTGCATGGGGTGCCGCAGCCTCTAATGATGTCAATCTCTGCTCGATATGCTCTGACAGAGATGATTCTAGCAAAGGAATTGGGGAGCAGTAAAAAGCAAGTATGAGTGGATAGGTAAGCTGACAAAAAAAGGAATATATTGAGCAATTGAGAAGATGCTGAAAGGTTTGCACGAATTTTTTAAAAACTGAAACCATCTAGAAAAGCCCCTCTGAGCAGCTCTAAGCCAAACATTACACATGCTGGTTAAATATCTGTCTCTCTGATCAGGTCAAATCACTTTCACTTGTCCTGCAGTTTAGATGCAACCAAGTCACCGGCTACAGGAAACGACACATCACATTATAAATGCAAAAAACCTGGGAGAATTAAATGGTTGACGCACATCAAGGCGCAGCAAAAGGTCCTGCAGCGCGTCTGAGCAGCATCAACCAATCAGAGAAGCTGATCTGGGTGCTGGCAGGGAGACAGATACAGCACTGCTGATGCAGAGCGCTATGATCACTCCTCTGGAACAGTTTATTAACGCCTAAATTAAAATGTCGAAACCTGCCGGAAAAATATGTTCGATTTTATTATTCTGGTACCTGCAGTTTGGAACACGTACATTTAAAAACGCCTCGCAGCTGCCGCTAACATCAGTGAAAACCCCAAAGAGGCGAGCGGACCAGAGGCTGCTGTTGAGCAGGATTCCCAGTAACAGCGCACCGCAGGTGTACGGGGATCTCAGCGGCTCGGACAGTGAAATAATATTTAAAGGCAGGATGGTAATCTGGATGAACTGACTGCACAGATGTTTTCAGGTGGACTTTCTCATTTAAAAACATATTCAAACTACTTTTTACATGCTGATCACAGCAAATATAGCTGCCATTACAGGCAAAGAAAGGTTAGGGTAGCTCCGCCCACTTTTCAACTGCGCAACGACAGCAGCAAAGATGTTTCAGCCGAGCATCAGAACTAAACTTGTAGAAGCATCAAAAATGAAGTTGCACGCACGTTTTTGCTACTCCTGCTGCATGCGGTCTGAACGTAGCATAACAGATATACACAATACCATTTCAGCAGCTTAATGCTGTTACAAATACAACAACGCAGCCTTTTATTTTTAAGAAAACATTGAATCTTCTACTCAAAAGTTTAAAAAGCTCCAACTATTTGTAAAACAGCAAGATTCCTTTGTAAACCTCTAGAACAGGGGTCGGCAACCCGCGGCTCCGGAGCCGCATGCGGCTCTTTCATCCTCATTCTGCGGCTCTGAGTGGCTTGGGGAAATAAATTACTGAAAAAAAAAAACTATTTAATTGACAGATGGAAGCTTACAGTCCTGCGTAAAGATGAGAGTGACTTTGATTTGCAGAGGTTCAGGAGCAGAGGTCCCATTAACCAGGTTAAATAAATGTTTATGCAGATATTTTGCAAATATTTATTTTTCATTGTTTAGTGACACCGTTTTTTTTTTCCCCCCAATTTATTTTTGAAATTCAGGTCAAGGCTCCGCAACATGCTCTGAAAGCTCAAAGGCGATATACAGGTAAAAGCCAGTAAATTAGAATATTTTGAAAAACTTGATTTATAATTGCATTTAAAAGGTGTAACTTGTACATAATATATATTCATGGCACACAGACTGATGCATTCAAATGTTTATTTAATTTAATTTTGATGATTTGAAGTGGCAACAAATGAAAATCCTAAATTCTGTGTGTCACAAAATTAGAATATTGTGTAAGGGTTAAATTTTGAAGACACCTGGTGCCACAAACGAATCACCTGATTAACTCAAAATACCTGCAAAGGGCTTTTAATGGTCTCTCAGTCCAGTTCTGAAGCCTACAAAAACATGGGGAAGACTTCAGATTTGACAGAGTTGAAGGCCACTATCAGAGCAACCTGGGCTATCATAACACCTGAGCAGTGCCAGAAACTCATCGACTCCATGCCACGCCGCATTAATGCAGTAATTGAGGCAAAAGGAGCTCCAACCAAGTATTGAGTATTGTACATGCTCAAATTTTTCATTTTCATACTTTTCAGTTGGCCAACATTTCTGAAAAATCCCTTTTTTGTATTAGCCTTGAGTAATATTCTAATTTTGTGACACACAGAACTTTGGATTTTCATTTGTTGCCACTTCAAATCACCAAAATTAAATGAAATAAACATTTGAATGCATCGGTCTGTGTGCAATGAATAAATATAATGTACAAGTTACACCTTTTGAATGCAATTGCTGAAATAAATCAAGTTTTTCAAAATATTCTAATTTACTGGCTTTTACCTGTATGGATGACGGTTCACGGCATTTGTTTGCTTTTGTTTGCTACATGGATAATTTAAGTTCAGCTTTTTAATTTATTTGAAAGAGACATTCAGACATTGTATTATTTTTTCAAGAATTCAAAATGTTCAAAATGTGTTCATTAGATAAAATTAAATTTTCTCTGTAGCACTTTGTGGATTTCATAAGCAACACACTTTAGTTGTTTATACAAAGTGTAAAGTTAAGAAAAAGCAATATATACAGAGTTATCTTCATTTTAGATAAGATGATAGCCCATCTTCCAAAGGGTAGTCAAAGCACTAATAAGTGAACTGTACGGCTGGGGTCAACCCCGAAGCATGAAAGGGAAGTTGTTGTTTTTTTAAAATATTTTTTCTTTCTATTTAATGAATGCGTTCATAAATAAATTCATTTTAGATGTCATAAAGTATTTGCGGCTCCCAGTGTTTTCTTTTCCGTGGAAACCGGATCAAATGGCTCTTTCGGTGTTAAAGGTTGCCGACCCCTGCTCTAGAACCATACATTCTCTGGCTAATTCAAAAGTGCTGTTTACGATCCTGTTGCCCATAAAAAAAAAATAAAAAATAAAAGTAAATACCCCGGCGGCTGCAGCTTATTCGTATTTTTCTGCTGCTGCCACATAAAAGCTATCTTGAGCTGTCCCCCAGCCTTAGATTTACAGTTTTTATCCATTCAAGCTTTGAGATGCCTGCATTGATTGCTGATAAAAAAACAAATGCAGTAAACCCTGACTGGGCAGGCTTTGCTGAAAATATAACAAAACAAACTTTTGTGTTGACATTGCAACCAAAAATGTTACTTTAGTTTGAGGTTGTCCATCAAAAAATGTGGTTTCAAAAGCTTTTGAAATGAGATGGATTGTTGACTAGCAGACGAAGCGGCATCATCTGCAAAGTTTGGGGGGGTTGAATGTGCAAAAAAGACATTTCTTTCTAGATTGTTTCTTGTTTTATTATTATGCATTTGAAGCATTTTGCCAAAGATTGAACATTTTCCAAGTTGCTTCAAATACTGCTTTTAAGATACATGTATTAAAAAAAGACTACCCTTGATTAGTTTTAAATCATATTTATGCAGATAAATATACTATTCAACATGAATATTTCTGAATTCGAAGGCACTTTATTATGCAAATGATAAAAGATCAACTACTAAATCTGCAACTATTTAGCAGGAAATAAAGTCCCTGAAAAAATAACAAATAAACCCAATGTTATAAGCTTAGTAATGTCAATTAAACTGTTGCTGGCAATGATATTGATGTAATGTGATAGTAATTGCTGGAGGTGCTTACAGCTGTGTTTTTTTTTGTTTCTTTTTTACAAACGAGGACAAAAACATGGCTGAACCCAAGTGAAGCCATGAGAAAAGCATCTATGAATGTCAGTGAAGGTCACAGTGCACTCTAGCTGCTGAGAAATCAATTTCCTTTTGAGCCTAGGCGTCCCCTGTGTTTTATTGACCCATATGTTTCAAGTGGCCGACTCCAATCGGTGGCCACCCCCCAAGTGTGTCAGTTGCCAAAAATGGGCCATTGACCAAGTGAGAGGAGTGAGTTTTCTATGCATCCATACCTGTCCTGGAGAGTGATGTCAATGCATCACTGTCTTTTCAGTCTATGTATCATTTTCATGTACTTTCATAACATGAGATGCTTCCTGGACTGCATGTGAAGATTTCCTCCTGTTTGTCGGCATTTTTCTTTGAAGTACCAGGAGCGATGTGTCTGTTCCTCTGCAGATTAACTGCCTCATTCCCCTCTTTTAACCAAAAAACCCAGTATCTTCATAATCTCCCCCCTCCATCCCAACTCTCTCCTCTTTTTTTGCTCTTGCATCTCAGCTGTATCTATGTTATGTTGTGTCAAGCAGGCCACTTCTATTGGCGATTTGTATTTGTGTGGGAGTATGATAAACCTACAAATGTGGGGGTGGTGTAAAGATCTTAAAACAAATAGCCAGAGGTGCATTTCCTTTTCAATATCTGTACAATTACAATAAAAACCAAACAGCGTTACAAACACAATGAGCTGTCGTTTTCTGCCTGTCTGTCTGTTTATCCATTCTTCCAAACATCTATATATACTCAAGAGTTGCTAACAATACTTAAAAAATAATTAGTTAAAAATAATTAGCTACAATTACTAATTACTTCTCCCAAAAAATAACTCAGCAAAACCTGTTCAGTAAAACTTACTCATTACCATCCAAAGTAACTATGTAGTTACTTTTTATGTTTTCAAATGTCAAATGATTTAAAAACTGAAAGATATAGGAATTTTCAATTTAACTAATTATTTAATTATTGAACATAAGGTGCTTGTTATTAAATGATCAATTGAATTATTTATTTAAAGGTAAAGATCTGAAAACTAAACTACACTATTTTGGTGTGTGTGGTTTGTGTGGCTGTGACTCCATGCTGGAAAGAAACATCAGCTGTGCTGCTGCCATCAACACCCTTGTTTATAGATGCTGGAGATCAGCCTGTTTTCCAGTGTAGTCCTGTTTCTCTGACCGTGACTGAGTGGATGTGCTCTCTTCATCCTCTGACATGGGAGCTGGCTCGGAGCTCGTCTGCCTGGCTGTGTGTTTCCTGGACGGGGCCGCCTGTGGAGCTGCTTTTTGTATCTCTGCTTCTGTCTCCTTGAACCCCAGTGGGCCTCAGCAGATGGCCGCTCACACTGAGCCTGGTTCTGCTGGAGGTTTCTTCCTGTTCAAAGCGAGTTTTTCCTCTCCATTGTCGCTACGAGCATGCTTAGTGTGAGGGATTGCTGAAGAGTCAATGAGTCAATGCAATCAACTGATTTTCCTTAGATAGAAAACTTTGTATCAATTTGACTTTATGATCTGGTTGAACTGTAAAGTACCTTGAGATGACATGTGTTGTGAATTTGGTGCTATATAAATAAACTGAATTGAAACTGAATTAAACTGACTCATTGACTCAAATACAATCCCTCACACTAAGCATGCTTGTAGTGACAGTGGAGAGGAAAAACTCCCTTTTAACAGGAAGAAACCTCTAGCAGAACCAGGCTCAGTGTGAGCGGCCATCTGCTGAGGCCCACTGGGGTTCAAGGAGACAGAAGCAGAGACACAAAAAGCAGCTGCAAAAGGCGGCCCCGTCCAGGAAACACACAGCCAAGCAGACGAGCTTTCTATGAGCTTTTTTGTCATAGAAAGTTCCCTTCCTCGTCTGTTAGTACATCAACTTCATCTTACTGTGATGTTCCTATCCATTTTAGTGACAACTTGGAGCAATATTGCTGTTTTCTTGTTCTGTTGTTTTAAAACTTTCGCCTGATATAAAACCAAGGCCGTTTCTCAATTAACAAGAACGCCGGTATGGACTCGTGTCCTCGAGCTCAGAAATATAAAAGTATGGAAGTAAATTTGTGTCGCTGGGATTTGAATTAAAAACGCCCCTGAAATGTAAATGTTGTATGTTTGTATTTACTGTTTCAGTGTTAAAATATATTCAGAACACATTTTTGACCTAAAAAAAAAATCATTGTCATTATTTCTACACAGTTGAAATTTCATTAGTTATTTTCTCTTCAAGCTAAAAATTCACATTACTATTTCAAAGTGATTACATTTTCAATACTTATTTTCCAGTTTAATTTTTCAGTATTAAAAAAATCTGCATATAAAAAATTTCAACCTTTCAAAATTCAAACTCAATATTTTCAGCCTCCTGAGATTCAACTGGCTCTATTTCACCGTCTTAAATTCGGCGTCTAAATTCAGTGTAGAGGTATGACCGCGATAGCTTGCCGGTCATGCAAGCTAACGCTAACTCAACTACAGAACAATTAAAGCTACAGTGTGTAATAATTACAGGGATATACAGTCAGAAATGTAATATATTATACATAACTATGTTATTTATCATCATCTACGAGCTCAGCCTCTTAACCTTAATATTTGCGTTGCCTTAGAATTCGTTATTTATAATTACATAGGAACGGGTCTCGCAGCCATGGAGGCAGACATCTTTGCGCTACGGCAGCGCAGAGGCAACAAACTAGCGATTGCGAGATCGCCCTTTACGCTCGAAAGTAACTACGGCAAGTTGAGAGAGATGAACTGAGACGGTACTGATATCTATACCCTACACAGACTAATGAAATACTATCTGTAAAATGATCTATGTAAACAAACCTCATCACTTGAGAAGGTAGGTGATGCGGACGTCGTGGAAGACATTTTGTCCCGTAACGCTCGCCGTACTGTTGGGGGGGAGAAGCGGTGGGGGGGGGATGTTCATGTTGCTGCGGTCTGCAGTCTGACCATTAGATGTAGCTGAAAATTACACACTGTAGCTTTAAAGTAATAAACTCACCGTTGAGTTAGCGTTAGCTTGCATGACCGGCTCCGTCATGCTGGTTTTCCTTCCGTATGAGCGCCACAGGTGTCACGTCACGTGACTAAGAAAACGTAACGGGATTGGCTGGGTGTTGGACGCCACAATCCATTGCTAATGTCTGTGACCTGAAGTAACCCTTCCCTTTTCACACTGAATTTAGACGCCGAATTTAAGACGGTGAAATGGAGCCAGTTGAATCTCAGGAGGCTGAAAATATTGAGTTTGAATTTTGAAAGGTTGAATTTTTTTATATGCAGATTTTTTTTAACACTGAAAAATAAGTATTGAAAATGTAATCACTTTGAAATAGTAGGCCTAATGTGAATTTTTAGCTTGAAGAGAAAATAACTAATGAAATTTCAACTGTGTAGAAATAATGACAATGATTTTTTTTTTAGGTCAAAAATGTGTTCTGAATATATTTTACAAAAGTACATTTAAATTTCAGTGGTATTTTTAATTCAAATCCCAGCGACACAGATTTACTTCCATATAAAAGGCTCAAAAAAGGAAAAGGGGAGAACATAGAGTCTGGGATGTTTGTGAGGCCCAGATCTCAAGAGGGTAAGGAGGAGGACAAACAGGTAACCAGAGAGAGGAGCTGCAGAGAAGGTAACTATTGAGCAGGATAATTTTGCTTCACCAAAGAAGAAGCCCTGAAGAGGAGCAGCAGAGGCCAGGGTTAGGTTCTCAAAATTAAGAACAATGAAACTACTTATAAAGGGCTAGAATTGCAACTGCTTTTGAATGACAAGCCTGGTTGTTGCTGTCACTCTAATTTGAACTAGAAATGTTTCCAAAGTTCTGAAGGCATGCAGAAAATATTACGTGATTGTTATTTTAAAGCAAAGTTTGGCTCATAAGTTTAAGAAGTTGGCCTAAACTTTTAAACTACATTTTTCAAGACAACTTGGGCTATAATTCTTATCCAATACTGAGGCAGTAAGCTAAAAAAATACACCAAACAAAAAAATTGCTTGTGGCCCTGACAGCAAGAGAAAAGGGAACCCACTTTTCAATACTTCAATCAAGAGGAGGCAAACGGGTGAGAAGAGCACTCCTTCCCATCCAATTAACCAAGCACCCAGCTGCCTCCTCTGTGTGTGACGAACGAAGAAACCAGAGAATGAGGACATGTGAAGGAATGAGCAACACACCTTCATGACCCATGGGAACCCTTAGCATCTCCGTTCGAGAAGCAAAAGGGGGAAAATAAAAAAAGAGAGTCAGAAAGCTGAACAGAGCAACCTTGGAGTGGTAGTAGTTGATGAAGAGAGATTAAAAATAAAAACCCTGTAGGGTTCAGCCACCTCGCCCACACAAGCTCTGCTTTTTACGTTTTTCAGGCAATATGTAATTGAATTCTTTGCAGAGCAAACTAAAAAGGGAAAGAAATGTGTGCATGTAGGGGAGCGGGTTGCATGGAGTTGGGTAAGGAGGGTTGAGATGCTGGGAAACAGTGAGGGTGCGAGCTCTCTGTGTGCTTTCATTAGCACTCTAAATGCTAATGAATAAGTTCATAGCTTTGAAGACGCAACCATTTAAATATGCATGGGTTATCCATCTCAGTATAGGGGGGTTGAAAACGAGGTGGGAGAGAAAGTATCGAGAGATACTGGGTAGGGAAAGCGACAGAAAGAGGAGAAAAGCTTTTCGTCTTGTCATTTCTGACGTCCTTCTTTCTGTGGTGGGAATTTTTAAATGCTAAATTCAGTAATGACATTATTTTGTAAGATTTTCTTTCAGTTCTTCTCTCCCCCATTCCATCCTATCTGATGGTCTGTAAGTCCTTTTTATTAGAGGGAAATAAAAAGCAAACAAAAACAAAGCTTTATTATGAAAATACCATAATGTCATACTTATTGTCGCAAATCTGGGCCGGGGTGAATTTTCATAGCGTTCTCATCTTCCCTTGTGCCTGCGGAGACAGATGCAGAGTCAGTCATTAGTGCTAAGTTAGAAGACATTAAGCCAAGCTGCTTGTGGAGCAGTAATGACCCAGCAGTTTGAAGCGATGACAACTGCAATGTGGGACAAAAATTCCCGTTGAGGGCGATTTCATTTCCTTACAGCCTGTAGGAAGGAATAATGGACTGTTTAGTCTATCAAAGCACAAGACAAACAAACCCTACAGATTCACACACAAATACCCTTATAACTGGGGGGTGAATATGTGTCACGTCTATTACCTGCACGCAGAAACAGATTTGGATGATCATTAAAGTATGGTGATATTAACAGGTTAATAACTTCAATTAATACCTTCTGCAGAAGCGACGGTGAGAGCAGAGGAGCAGTTTTAGTTTGATTTCCAATTAGTATGTATGAGTAGACTTGTAAGGGGGATATGATATGATGGCACATTATAAGGGCTGAGCTATCTGATGATTTGGCTTAAGGAGGAGGAGGCCACACTTTGGATACTAATAAGGATTAACTATTTACAACATCAATCCATCCTAAGTTGTTTTTAAATCATCTCTGTTTAAAAACAACCTTTGCTGCATAAAATGATTTATGACATAATTTCAAATTTTACGCATTTGTATAGGTTTATCATCAGTGGTGGGAAATAAACTAGTTACATTTGTTAGGAATCCAGTTTTGTGTGGGTTGCATTTTTGTGTCTTTGTGTCCCTCCACCACCGGGTGGTGCCCTGTCCTCGTTGGTCCTCCCACACACCTGCGGCTGGTTGACTCATCACTGCTGACTAATTGCCATGGGCCGTTACTCAATTCACAAGAACGCGAGTACGTACTCGCGTTCTTGTCAAGTCCGTTCTTGGCGAGAAAGCAGGAAGATCGGACTTGACGAGAACGCGAGCACGTATGTGTATTGGAACAGAAGCGTACTCGTGACGTCATCACATGCAACGTTCTTTAGCATTTCTTTAACAGTCAAAACTATTTATTCCCTACACAAAACACTTTGAAAACAATATTTTTAATTTCTAAAGCTGGCCGAATTAAAGCAAAAAATCGCCATCAGAACGAGCGGTAGTTCACACATAACTAGACCGAGAGAAGTGCACTACAGACGGGGTAACATTAGCCCTGGCTGCGGTTACCCTCGGAGGTCTGCTGGTCACTCTGGTCCGCTTAACGTCTGACTTTTTTTTTACATTTCGCACTAACTCTGTAAACAGACCACACAGGGAGGCTTCAATGTATAATGTTATCGCCTCAAACGATTTCAAAACGTACTTTTGAAGAACAACAGCAGCAGAAAAGGGAATGTTTAACTTACCACTGTGAGCGCTGTCTCAAATCAAGCTGCGGCCGCGGGGCATTCTGGGGAAGCGATCAGTCTGAAGAACGCACAAGTCTGCTCTGATGCATGCTCGATAAAGAGGGCGGGGCGAGAACAACATCTGGGGATTTGGTGCGTTCTGGATCTGGCGTTCTCGAGAATTGGAACAGTACTCTGGCTGAGGCTGATGACGTGTCACGAGTACACAAGCACACGAGAACGCTCAAGAACGCATATTGAGAAACGGCCATGGACTGTCACTCGCTCGTCGCCAAAGTGTTTACCAGTTTTGGGTACTCTAGCCAAACTGAGATTAGCTGAGTCTAACTGAGTCTTTGTTTCACTGAGCCTAACTGTGTTTTTTGTCTTTGCCTTTTCGGCAGGAAGCCATCCTACAAGCTGGATGTTTGGCCTTCTCCCCCTGGAAGGATTGTTTGTGTCTCACACTGAGCAGGGGATTAACCTACCCAAGTTCCGTTCAAGTCCTACTAGATTCCCAAGTGACAGACCACTCAATAGCTCCTCAGGGTCTAACTAAGTGTATACCTGTCCGCCCTCCAACGAGTCTGAACCACTGGATAAACCCACACCGACTGGATTCTGGGAAGAAAGTTTTCTCCACTCACCTGAGTTTCATTTTCTCTGTCTCTCCAAAGTCCTCATTCAAAGTTCACACGGATCCTGAACTAACCACTGAAACTTCCCTTCCCTCTTCCAGTTCCGGTTCACCAGTTCACTGTGTTTCTTGAATCCTACCCTGTTGGTTTCATCAATAAACATGTTTAAACTTTTACCCTGGTTCTCTGAGTGGTTTACTGCATGTGGGTCAGATCTCTTAAGAAAATCACTACAACATTAACCCAGTTGCATTTATTTCATTAACTTCTAGAAAAAAATAATTTTAGAAGCAGTTGCACTTTACTGTTCTTCTTACTTTTACACGAGTAATGTTCTTGTTTGACAGAGTATTAGGACCAGGCTGGAAATTTTTTTTTCTATTTTGAGAATAAAGGCGTAACACTTTGAACAATAAAGACATAACATTATGAGAATAAAGTTGTAATATTAAGAGAATAGAGTTGTATTTTATGAAAAACACTTTCTTCCCTAAAATTATGATAAATGTGGAGCATCATGTGAAGTTATACTTTAGCATCGGTTTGACAAATAAGGAAATCTTTTAGCAGCAGCATCAAACTGGGCAGGATGTCAAAATGGACCCCATAGTAGAATAAAAAATAGCTTTTATATGTACTTTAATTTTTCTGGACAAACTGTCCCAGATAAATTAAAATTCTTTGCTCATGAACAATGAACCAACATAAATGTCAACAGGTGATTACGTGAACATGACAGAAAACATGATTTCAGTCATTTTTTCTCATATTTGGTGTCATGATTTCCATTTTTTATAATTCTTATTCATTATTACTTTTGTCATTTTCAATTTATTTTACTGGCAGTACATTTTTTTTCCTTTTAATTGATAGGTATGTCGACTTTAAGGAAAACTGTATGTTTCTGACAGAAAAATGGATCATCTTAAAATGAATAAATGATAAACTAGCAAACATTCTGCCAAGGAAAGTCTAAAGTACTGCTTCTAAGAGTTCAGACAACATTAAAGGAGAGGTCCGATCTGCAAGGAATAATCAATAGATCAATATCTATACTTAAAAGTAATACGTTCTCTGTGATTTAATAAGTTTAGTGTTAATCAGAAAAAAAAAATAATAATAATAATTTTAATCTCGATTGCTCAGTCTGGGATCAACAACAATTATTGAAGATTCCCAGAGGACTTCACCACTGAAGTTTACCAGAGCTATAGTGAAACTGACAATGCCCAAAAAACTAACTAGTAAAAAAAAAGAGTTATTCCACCTTTCTGATTCCTGATCCTCCACGGACGGGTTGGTCGTTGGATCGCCAACTTGAAGAGGGAGGATTTGCCATCGAACTTCTGGCCAGAGAAAAAACCCGTAATATGTAGCCAACATTTGGAAGAAGAATGTTTTCAAGATGACTTGGATAATAGCGCGTTGTGACAAACACCAGATACAGCACTGGGACTTGATCAACAGCCGATACCGCACCGTGACGTCACTAACCAGTAGGTGGCAGTAGTGTTCTTTGACAAACATGGATGCCTCCAGTAAAGCACATTCACATGAAAATTACTCTGAATTAAAAACACTTATCATTTATTTATAATTTTTTATTACAATTATTCTCACTGGAAAAAAATGAAATCTAGATAAGTCATTTGTTCTAAAAATAAGTGCATTTGTTCTTGGATTCAGGAGGTAAAAGAGACAGTTTGCCAATGGAATAAGACAATTTACACTTAAAATTAGAAAACACATTTGTATTGTCTTATTTCAAGTGCATTTTATCTAATTATCTTATTTTAAGAGTAAAAGAACTCATTCTATTGGCAAACTACCTCCTTTACCTACTTAAATTAACAGTAAATACACTTAATTTTTACTTATTTCTGGATCGTTTTTCCAGTGTATTGCCACATCGCCAGACAGGACACTGATAAAAAACTGTTTTTCTTAACATTTATTGAACAGTATGTAAAAATTTCATATTTAAATAATTTTCAAATGTTTAAATTCTGAATATGACCGGACTTTTCCCTTAAAACAATTTAAAACTACAGATATTTTACAGCAGTGTTTAAGAAATGTGTTTCAGAATTAATAACTTTGGAATCAGAATCAAACTCATGTTAATTAGACATTTTTACTGAGCATAAAAAATTTACATATTTTATATTTTGACATATTTTCCTTTAGATAGAGAGCACTGTAGATAGGAACCCTGTCCTCTTCTGTAGACAGATGTCAATAAAGGGTCACACCGTTGAGAAAAACACTCCAACCCAGGAAGTCTTTCCAAATAGCCATGCTTGTCCAACAAGGCCAGAAGTGTGTCCCTGCCAGGGCCTGACTTTTACAGGGGAGGTGATGAAGGCCTGCTGGTGACAAACTTCTCCAAATTGAATGACCCACACAGAGGCTGGAGGAAGAGCGACAGGCTGCCAATGGCCTCTGGGTGAGCTGACAATCCATTCCCAAGCTGAGCCATGCATTCAATGGATGCTCTGACAGAAAGTAAGCTTGATAATTTTAGAGAACGAATGCAACGCCGGAAATTTTATACCTCTCGATATTTTATGTTCTCACTTTTTCACATTACAGCATACATATCAACACTTCTGAAAGACATTTCATGTTTGAAACAACGCTGGAAGAAAAAAAAGTAGTTTTTCTTTTGGACTGGATCAATACTGCATTAAAAACAACAACAACAACCAAAGAAATGAATCAATCTAGGGTTGTTTCTCTACCAGCCTTGGAAATATAAAAGCCAAAATCCTTCATTATTTTTCACAAAACTGTTTAAGTCCAGTCAGACTTGATTGACATACTGTGAAAACCTTTTACCAAATATTCTAATTCTTATTTTATGCATTCTCTTGTAGCGTTTTATTTTTATTTTTTTTTATCACCCTGTACTTTGTGACTCTTCCTATTAGGGTTATGTACAGTTTTAGTTTTTGCCTGTGCAACCCTTTTAAAAGTAGGACATTTTGTTACATTTAGGTTTAGTTTATAAAAGGCTTGCAAGTAAATGTTGAATTAAAATTTGTTGATCTCCACAACTGATATCTTAATTGACCTGTTAGGATATGAGGTCTTTCTTTCACTTATTAGCAAGTATAATTAATCGCGGACCTTTTCTCACTGAAAGTCAAGTCAGCATCTTAAAAGAAAATAATACAACTAGCCAGATGTGGCTATAAATTGTAAATAGACGTATACCAAAAACCAATCAAATGAATAATAAGTTATCCTACAAGTATATATTTATATGAATGCCAACAACACACAAAAATTACAAAAACACTTTATAAAACAAAAGATAATTTCATGTACAGGTTTACTTTTGTACATCATTCTTGCCCTTCTGAGGCTTTGTGAATCTGTGTTTTGCATGGTCCAATATTGTGTCACAAACATAAAAAAATAAAGTACCAGTTTAAAAATGGAGAAGCTATTAGTCAGCTTTATAATTTTTTTAATATATAAAACTTGTTATCTTCTGAGAATATGTTTATTTAAGCTAGGGAGCTAGGGAAAAAGAGGCTGACGCAAGAGGGCATTGTCCTAATAATTGTCTGGTCTCTTTGATTGTCAACAGAGGTGTTTTTTTTGTTTGCTTTTGTTTGTTTTTGTGCATGTTTTTCACTTTCTGTGTGTGTTTGAAGAGGGGTGTGTCAGGTTAGAGTTGCCCCCTTTTTCCAGCCTGTATGGACTTCTAGGTGACAGCTCTACCATAGAGACAGTTTTTACATTAAGGCTTACCATCTTCTGTCTCTGTTTAGATCTATAAAGTTCCCAACCTTGTGTTATCTGCATCACATTACTTATTAAGTCCATTAAATTTTGATTTGATTTTTCTTTATCTGTAAAACATAACCTATGACAGCTGGGGACTACTCATTTTGCACATGATAGAAATCACTGATATTGGGTAAAGTAAGACAAACGAATTCAACTTTGTCTATTTTCACAATTCACAAGTCATCTTAAGGGACTTTACAGAGACAATATAATCAGATCATACAGTCATATTGGTTAAAAGTTTACTAAGGTAGCCCAGCGGACTGCATCCAGTCACTAACTTTGCCATATTTACTCAACCTGGATTAGAATGTTGAGACAATAGACATCCAATTGCATTATGTGGTTGACTTTATAGCAATCTGTCACACCAAGTATGCATGCAGAGCCAAAGTAGAGGAAAATAAACCTACAATAGAACCGGGCTCAGTGTGAGCAGCCTTCTACTGAGGCCAACTGTGGTTCAAGGAGAGAGAGAATGACGTACAAGAGGAACATAGGAGCAATGATCAAAAATATTTTATATGTTAGAAAATGTAAATGTAAACTAGCTCCATGGGTGACTGTGTCAAGGAGAAAAACAGTTAAGCAGACAAGCTCTGATTCAGTTTTCATGTCAAAGACAGAAAGCATAGAGTTGGTCACAGCTGTTCCCATTTATGTCTAGGAGAGAAAAAGGACTAAGCCCTGGAAAACAGGCACAACTCTATCATCTATAATTGGAGGTGTTGACGGCAGCAGCTCAGCTGATATTTTTCTCCAGGATGGTGTCACAGCCAAACAGGAACAGAACAGATGAAGCTACTATGAAAAGACAAAAGAGAGAGAACATAAAGTTAGAGATTAAACAAATTCTGCAGAATAGGAAAATAGGGATAGCATGAAGCAGAATAATGTGGTCCCTATGTCCTCCAGCAGTCTATGCCTATAGCAGCATACCTATAGAGATAGCTCAGGATAACCTGAGCCACTCTAACCTTCCATTGAAGTCATTTTGGGAAGGGGCGAAAATACTGGTTAGCTGATTGGCCTATGTTGGTGATAGACGGGCCAAATAAACCAATCAGATCAACGAAGCGTATGACGTACTAACAGAGCGACGACCAAGAGGAGCCAATTGATAGATCAAACTCTTACAGAAACCAGTCAGGAGAAGAGCAAAAACATCTTTTCCTCTGAGAAAAGCCTCCAGAGCAGTGTTTTGCTCTTCTTTCAGTGAAGAAATACTCTGTAATTCCGATAAAACTTGCTCGATAGCCACGCTAACGCTAGTTTCATAGGCTGAAGCCGCCATGTTCTTTAGACTGAACTGTCGCGCTTCTCGTTGCGTCACACCTCAACCCGCCTCAAAGCCAACGCTGATTGGACGTTCGTTTGGTGAACGGCTCCAAATTTTCTTCAACGGAGAGTCTCCAGACTGATCTGCGAGTGAAACCTTGAAAGCTCGCGAGATCAGGATGGTCTCACGAGGCTACAGGAGAGGAGCCTGATAACTAAGAGATCTGCCTCCCATTCTACTTTTAGAAATTCTAGGATCCACTAGTAAACCTGCAGATTGAAAGCGAAGTGTTCTGTTAGGAACTTAAGGAACAATCAGATCTCTGATATAAAATTAATAAGAGTTTGAGTTTCATCACCATGATAGATTATGAGATAATCTGTCATGCCAAAGGTTTGTCCATTTGTGCACAACTGTGATGAAAATTACTTATAGCCTATTCTGTTCTTTAAAAATATTTATTTATAATTCACACCCCCTTATAATTCCCTTGAAGTAAAGGGAAGTACATTTTTTCCCCCTATGAAGCAGCAGTCACGTTCCTCTGCAATCATGTCCTTTCCCCCCCCACACAATACATAAGCTGCTCTCTGACTCACAAAAAAAAAAATTCTAGCTGGATCTAAAGGCATGTAGATTTCAGCACCCCTCAGATGCCACTGAAGTTGGATAAAAGCCTTATGAGTTGATCAGAATTTGCATATGTAAGTGTCGAGTGAAAACTGAGAACTCACACTTTGGCATAAATCCTGCAGAACGTGTAATTTTGCTGCAGAAATACTTTGATCTCTGAAAAGCAGCTCTGGCTGCCACATATCTTATGTTAATCATAACAACACAGGAACACCTACTTTTTTTTTCGATCCAGTGATATGGCTCTTAATGACTGGCTATTTGTCTACTTACAGCTGACAGCATTAAAGCACATTACTCCTCCATCTGTACCACCGCTCTCTGTGTTATGAATTATGCTGTTTAAATGGGTTCCCTACTTTAGATGAGCTTTGGGCAGGGTCTGTGGAGAGACATCTAATGGCAGCTAAATGAATTCATGCCCAGATAAGGCGTAGGAAGCAAATACGGCAAAGTAACAACAGCTGTCAAACAAGGAGGTGGGGGACAGAAAGAGAGGAAGATGAAGGGAGGTAGGAAGATGTAAAAAACAAACAGCATGTGAGCAGAAACTGGGATAAAAACAGCTTTTTAACACGTGTGTTTGGGGGAGGGACACTGATTGTGAGAAAACCTATTGATTGCCAAAGCAGCCATTTTTCTCCAAGCTAAGACACTAAAGCTAATAAAGGGGAGGGGGTTGTTGTGATGGATAGTGTTTGAGGCTATTTCTGCGACTGGAGGCTATTGATTCATAATGTATGATGCTCAAATTTGGACTTTGATGCTAGTTATATGAAAAAAAAAAAACTCTATTTTTCACCAGACTATTTACTGGTAACCCACGACGATGCGATCTGATGTGACTGCTAGAATTACCAGGAAGGAGCAGGAGAAGAAAAGAACTCTGATCCCCTTTTATTTCTTCCTGACGCAGACTTTTCTAAACGGCGGCTGACGTGCATTCACGCTTTGGCTCGGAGCGGGCAGAGATATGCCGACGGGGTTGAGAGAGCGAGGCAAAACGTGTACCAGCAAATGAGGTGTTGGGGGTGGAGGGGGGGCAGAGAGAAGGGAAGCATTTATATATGATGGATGAGAGGTGGAGAGGGTTGCAAACTGTCAGATGTTCCCTTTATCTCTCTCTCATGTGTTTGTCATAGTCGAGTGAGGGAAGGTCGGTGGGCGGGAGGGCCTGGGACTGAAGGAGAAGATAGAAGAGGGTGACAAGGCTGGTGGGGAGAGAGACAGACGATACAATCGCATGTATATCTGGTAGGATGATACTCTCACCTCTGCTCATCTCTAATGAGGCCATGGGAAACATTTTGCTAATGAGTTTTAATGGAGCATTAACTACAGCTCTTATGAAGGGTCACTGATTACTTCCTGTATTCCTCTTTGTCTTACAATCAACTGTTGTCTGTCTTTGTCCCACTCTCTGGTCGTTTTCTTTCGGGTTGGGGAGATTTCACCTTGTTGTTTTTTTAATTTCCCCTCCTCACTTCCAAACCCCCCCCTAAACCACATCTCCTGTTTAGCCTCATCATAATTTCCCTGCAGTTTCCAGGCATTCTGGCTGATCAGAGGTTTGATTCACCCCCGACAGTGAAGACGAAACCCATTGAGGAAAGCGCACTTTAAGCTAGCATCTACTGAGCGGAGGAATGTAAAAGCAGAGGCAACACAGAGAAATGAAAGGAATTAAAGATGGGCATGCAGAGCACTCTACGTTTCTTCAGCGGAATTTTGAGAGCAATTTCTGAATGATGGCTCATCAAGCTTCATTCTGCGTGTCATATGTAATTGCTTTTAGATCCGTTCCTATGGAAACTGTGCTGCTCTTTTGAGCTGCCAAGAGGGGATGTTTCATCACCTTTGCCTCCTGACGGTTGGGGCCGGCAGGAGGGGGCCACCATGATGGAGCTTGGATGCACAGAGCGAGCTACGGGGGACCTAGTTGTTTGGGCTTTAGAGGATAAACCACACGGCTCAGAGGAAAAAGGATGGGGAGAGCTCAATTTTCCATAAAATGTTGAATGCAAATATTTTTAGGGAGGACAACAACAAAGAAAAAGAAAAGGCATTGGATGGGAAGTGTGTGCATTGAGACATATATATGGAATGAATGTTGATGCATCATTGGTGCATAATCCACTGCAAAAAATCTAAATCTATATAAGTGTTTTTTTCTTAAAATAAGTGCATTTGTTCTTGAATTGAGGAGATAAAAGAGACATCTTGCCAGTGGAACAAAACAATTTAGATTAAAAAAATGAAAACACAATTGCATTGTCTTATTTCAAGTATTTATTATCTAATTATCTTATTTTAAGAGTAAAAATACTGATTCCATTGGCAAACTATCTCATTTACCTACTCAAATCAAGGGTAAACACACTTAATTTAAGAAATTTGTACTTATTTCTAGATAATTTTTCCAGTGTAATAACATGTTTTTTAATGGAAATTTGAAGAAAATAATTATGAAATTAAGACTTCTTAATCCAATAAAAGCTTCCGAAAGGGACTATGCAATTTTACTTTTTCAGAAGATTTATTTTTATTTTTTTAATATTGTATAATTCAAATTGTATTTTTTTCAAACATCTTTTTGCTTTTTTTTTCGCAGATTTTTTATTTTCTAAATGTTTTGTTTTTTTTCTTCAATTTTTTAGCTCTTATTTATCATATTTATAAACACTGACTCTGGACCAATAAGAAATGTTGCTCATATCCATGCAGACCAATAGAAAAGCTTCTTCTCTCCACACCCCAGAGGTAAGCCCGCCCCCAGAAATGAAGCAAATGTGATATGACAGCTGAATGTTGGACTCTGCATCAAACTGACCGTATCAATGCGTCTTTTTGCAACATGATTCTTCAGCCACAGTGTTTACATTTGATCACTGCTGCACTTTAAGAAATGGAAATGTGATTAGAGATGAAAAAAACATTTTTTTTGATATACACTCTGTATATACAAAATGACAATAAGAGTTATCTAAGTCTAAGTTCTTTTTAATTATGAAATGACACAGCTGATTGCATGTATACAATAAATGTTTGAGTTTCTGTGTGTTTCGCTTCATTAATACTTGGAAACCAGTTTGGATAAGTTCATGCTAAACCTATAGCAGCTTGTCCTCTGAAATGTTGCTGTTTCAACATATTATCCAACTGTGGAAGACGATAGGGAACCAACCTTATTGGCTACAGCCTGAAGGAGGCTTGTTTAACCCTGTGCTGTTTTTGATGAAAAACTTTGAGTCACTTTAATATTTCTTTAAAGCTCTCGCCACACAAACCTGAAGAGCATTAGCTTGTCATCTTAAACTCCTAATCCCCTTGCTCACATCACTGGCTAACCTTCTAGCTATAGCTGCTGCTGAATTAATCCATAACCTTGACTTGGCTTTACATTTTGCTGCAACAGTCCATCACCAATCATTTTCTCCCAGTGGATTTGAAACATCAAAAGCCTTCTTTTTCACTTTAGCAGTGACAAACTCACTGCATTACATACAACATGCATTCTCTGTCTGTTAACCAAAAAGATTTACTTGGTGCGACATTCAAAAGCTCTCCTTTAAGAGGTTGATTTTAGCATGAAAGTGGTCAAAAATATCTAAAAACTGTTTGTGCTAATTTCACGGAGATAATCAAAAGGATCATTTAATGGAAATTAGAAAAAGCTGATTGTTAGAGTTGTTAAGTTTCCCCAACTTTAAGCTATAAAAAATGAAACAAAGACAGTGTAAGATTTTTCCTGACAGTGCTTTGCAAAGGGGAGACACAGTGTCAATCTCTGCATCTCCGCTTGGCTCAACATTTGCTGGGCTTTTTATTGAGCAGTCAACACATTACAACAGCAGGCGTTAGTTTCGATTACGCAATCTCTTAGACATAGCATGAACTTTTAAGATAGGGAACTTGCCTGGTTTCAGTACAGGCTTTACAGAAGGTGTCGGGGTTATGAACTTTCACTTCTGTGCTTCTCAAATGAAAAACAGGAAAGCATTCTTGCGAAAAATTTGACCGTCTTATGGCCTTCATACACTATTTCCACTGATGAGAGCAGAGATGGGAAGTAACGAAGTACAAATACTTTGTTACTGTACTCAAGTAGATTTTTCTGATATTTTTACTTTACTTTACTACTTATTTTTATGCAACTTTTTACTTCTACTCCTTACATTTTTACACAAATATCTGTACTTTC
Source organism: Cyprinodon tularosa (assembly GCF_016077235.1). Lineage (NCBI taxonomy): Eukaryota > Metazoa > Chordata > Actinopteri > Cyprinodontiformes > Cyprinodontidae > Cyprinodon > Cyprinodon tularosa. The sequence goes on along the minus strand of NW_024038523.1, from coordinate 970,553 downwards.
TACTTCTTACATTTTAAAAAATTGGTCCGTTACTTTAGTTTTGAATCATTTCAATGGAGTTACCGTTATTATTTTTCACGTCATCAATACCAAATTCAATCTAATTGGATGGGAATCTACGTTGCATTTGACGCACCACTACAAGATGAATCGACAGATTCGGCGGTATTCATTGGCGGCAAATCATTGCAGCTTGGTGGCGGTGGCGTTAGCATAGTAGCATGGACGACGAGATGATTGAAAATGAACACAACGGAGATCTAGTCCTATTGGCAGACATCCATTTAAAATGTAGGCAACGGCATGAAAAAAGTGGTTTCTACTTTTACTTTTATACTTTAAGTAAATTTACAAGCCTGTACTTTGTTACTTTTACTTGAGTAAAGAAGTTTAATCAGTACTTCCACTTTTACCAGAGCATTTTTTAACACAAGTATCTGTACTTTTACTCAAGTACGGAAAGTGAGTACTTTTGCCATCTCTGGATGAGAGTAACATATAGAAAAACAAATGATTGAGAGCAATATAAAACATATGAATGAATAAAATGATAAGAACAACAGAAATCATAATAACTCCAACAGTGATGTTTATATCTTACAGAGAGTAAAAGTTAAATCCCTGGAAAAGAGTCTTTTAGGCAGAGATCCTTTAGATTGGTAAACATATAAAAAATATATAACAAACACCAAAAAGTCAAACATATTTGAAATTCCCAAGACGTGTAGGTAAAAATAAAAAGTGGAAAAAGTGGGGGAAAAAAAATTCACTTTTCTGATTCCTGATCCTCCACGGACGGGTTGGTCGTTGGATCGCCAACTTGAAGAGGGAGGATTTGCCATCGAACTTCTGGCCAGAGAAAAAACCCGTAATATGTAGCCAACATTTGGAAGAAGAATGTTTTCAAGATGACTTGGATAATAGCGCATTGTGACAAACACCAGATACAGCACTGAGACTTGATCAACAGCCGATACCGCACCGTGACAACCAGTAGGTGGCAGTAGTGTTGAACAGTATGTAATAATTTCAGATTTAATGTATTTTTTTGGAGGTTTGTACTCTTAATGTGACCAAACTTTTCCTTTAAGAAGGACTACTTTTCTTTTTATCAGCAACAAAACATCCCACTCGTTGATGAATTATTGTACAGTTGAAACGATTATAACTAGTTACGCCATGCTTGTTAGTGGACTTGCAGGCTGTCATCTGAGCAGAGTTCACAGGGGATTCATGTCTGTGAAGTATATCTGGAAGAGGTCACTGGATGTCAGACTGGGAAGCAGGACAGTTGCAAAACAAAATGAAACACAGCAGAAATACTCTAGAGTGCATTTATTAAATGGGACAGACTCTCTCTTCATTATCAGTCATCGTACAAATGGCTCCTCTGTGGTCCCAGTGGCATCGCAATTGAGTTTCCGATTAGAGAAATCCCTTTGCACTTGGTAAATATTTACATTTGCATGTCCTCCAACCATAAAGGTGCACGATTATGTCATTAGGATATGATCTGCATATTGATGAAGACACAAACACACAAAAAAAGGTTTGTACGTGATGTCTGCTGATTAGCATGTGCAAATCCCTGTGCATCTTCTTTGAGGGCACACAATCAAGTTTGCACGAGTTTTAAAATGTGCAAAGCTTTTGATGACCCGGCCCTTATAGCTAAACTGGTTTGATCAAGGGTTTTGATTTGTCTTAGTCCACTCGATCAGGACTAAATCAACAATTTACAGGATTTTTTTGGGCAAATTTTATAAAATCAAAGGAGGGTACACTTGGACTTAATAATTCAATACTTATTTATGAAAAAAATATTGTAAATACTTAACTGCAAAGGAGATGAAACAGATATTAGATGGAGAACTAAAGGAAAAATAAAAAACTTGTAGTTTCAAGTTCAGTAAAGTTGAAGATGGTGTGGCTATGCATCGCCCAGTTAAAGGATGAATTCTGTCACAAAAGGTTAGGAGTATTTCATTTCCAAACAGCAGATTCCTGGTTCTTACATGTCGATACAGTTAATAATATAGTTTCCCAATCTACTAATAATTGTAATGAACAGAAAAGGGATATTCTGGCAGGAATGGTACAAAGACACACAAAGCTCGTCCGACTGTGAACATTGATGAACAGTTGGAGGAATACTGCTCCACCTTTATTTTTGTACGAAAAATAGACTTTAAACTACCTCTACAGGGGTGTATCCCTTTGGTCATGTACAAAAAAATGTAAGGTCAGATCGCCATACTCTTCAAAAGACACCAAAAAGTGAGTAATTAAATAGTTTCTTGTACATGACTAAAGGGATACACACCCGTTGAGGTAGTTTAAAGTGATTTTTTTCATACAAAACTAAAGGGATAAACTAAAGGGTATTGGCTATGGGTACGCTCATCTGACAGAAAGGCGGAACACTGGACTATTTCTCCACCCATCTGCAGGGTTTGCTCAACTGGTCCACATATGCTTTGTGCACTACTGCTTTGTGCATTGGCATTCCTCCATCTCCATCTTGGTGCCCTGTGGTGGCTGGAGTATGGAGTTGGTGGTTCTTTACTAAACATTTAAACCATTTAAACCTTCAGCATGTCATGTTTGGCTTAAGGTGCCTAACCCACATGCAGAACACTCAGAGGCAGGAGAAAAGTTCAACAGTTTATTGAAGTGTTTTAACACAATAAATGAACAGATCCAGAGGGGAACTCGTCTGGTCACGAGTGGGTTCTGAAAACACACAGCGATATAAGATCCAGGACTGGTCACGAGTGGGTTCACTGCAGAGGGGGACAGAGGAGTTAATGGAGATCCAGGTAATTTGCAGGTTGAGAGAGAGCAAGGCTGTACCTGTTCTGGAGTTGAGCAGAGCGGCTGAAGGGGGGAACCTTGAGGGTCCAGAGGCTGTCGGCAGGCTGAGGGCTAGGCAGAGGCAGAGCTAAATTTGAGTGTTGGCAGATAACTGATCTGAGTTTCCTTCCAGAATCTTCTGAGAGCGGGCAGGCAGGGCTTTGACAGGAATTATTCTCCAGGGTTCTTCTGAGAACGGACAGGCAGATAACTGGCAGACAAACTCTTCAGGATCTCAGGTTTCAGGCAGGTTCGATCGTTACTGGCAAACACTCTGGCTCTGAAGAGAAGTCCTCTGCCTCCTTAAATACGGATCTCCTGATGAGCAGATGAGCGACAGGTGGTTGCAATCAGCTCCGGCTCCAGGAGATCTCGTACGCCCTCTGGTGGAGAAAGTGGACAGACCTCCAGATCCCAACACAGCACACAAAAAAACGCGATTCAAAGTATTGACTCAGAGATATTGGATATACATATCTATGAACAAAAATGACCTTTTTATTGATAAATGTATTCATTTACTCAAAAAAGTATTTAGAATTACTGAAACATTTTGTATTCACAAATGTATGTGTAGTTACCTGTATAAGTGTGTAATATATGTTCACATACTATTTATTTTCTTAGAGTAATTCTGGTTGAGTGAAAATATATTTGTCATTTTTCAGTGTGTATTTATTTTGAAAAAAGCATATTTTTGTAGCATTGTTTGACTCACCTGTGTTAAGGATGTACACACCAATTAACATGGCAAGAGCAGGTTCCAAGAGTTGCTGGAGAGTTCACAGGTTCAGCCGCATGGTGCTTATCTCTGGCGGGCAGCTGGACGTGGATGAAAAAGCTTTATTACACCACAGTTGTTGTGTGATAATAGCCACACTTTTGTCACTTCTCACCTCTCTCACACTGTCGCTCCGCTTCCCTTCTAAAAAGCTGCCGACGATTAGCTGCAGGATGTAAGGCATACATCAGTCCTCAGCGACTTTTCATCTTTTGCCCCATCAGACATATCAGACACACATTTCTGTGTCTCTTGTTTGTTTTAATTTGGACAATAAAGCACATTTTTCCTAGATTTATTACAAAGTCATGGAACATCAAATGTGTTCCTCATAACATTGTCTCACCATAGATTTATATTCTTACTGTAGTGACCAAAGCTCTGCAACTCTTATTAATCACTCTTAGCTTCTTGATTGATGGATAGTTTTGTTTTGCTATTGAAAGTTTGACTAAAAGGGAGAATTAAATTGAAGTTCGGCTGTAATTGCTCACTGCTATGGCAGTGATAATAGTTTTGCCATGAAGCGGTTGGAGGTGGATGGTATATCTTCTCTTCACCAGAGACACAGGATATGGGTGGAAGATAAGAAGGTTCTGCAGAGGGTTTCCAGGGGCCCAGAGCTGTGAGCCGCTGTGAGCTCTGAGATTCTGGAACGGTGGAGAAGTTAGTTTTAGGTTTTGATATGGATATCCCTGTGGATTCAGCAGCTTTCTTCTTCTCTTTGAGCTCAGGCAGGAAGTCTGTATACAAGCGCTGTTCTCTGGCCGCCCCCTCCTCCTCCCTTTCGGTTCTCATGGGGAGTGCTAATAAACAGCCAGCCGAACATTTTAGAAAGATAAAATTTAATAATTGTCATGTCTGGTGAACTATTGATACAAAATAAATGTCATCATTATTTTACACTAGAAAATGAGCATGCTACCTTTATTTCTGTTGTGATTAAGTTACTTGTTTTCAATCAAAATTAATGGTATTTTTCACATTGACATAATGACATATAACTTATATCAAATCGCTATATTAGACTGGACAGACTATAAATATTGTTTCATTTAATTTAAATAAATTTTAATGCATTTTCCATTTTTAATAAGTTTTATAGTAAAGAATCATGATTTACTTTCCTTTTTTTAATTATAAAACATAATTTAATTGTTGTATATTGGTGGTTTTCCTGAGCTAAGCAAATAGCAAAACTATTATGCAACAACTGTTTTAGACCTCAGGAAGGTTATCATGCAGTTTTAAACACAAAAGCAAAATTCAAACAAATGTATCTTGAACAATAATGTGTGGAAGAGCAGAATAAAACATGAATATAAAAAATGTATACACAAAAAGGATGATTTGGTAATGATTAGTCATGTAAAAGGTTGATTTATTTTAAAATCCACTATTTTACTATTGAGAAATCAATGAATAACCCCAACCAATCACAAAAGACGGTCCGTTGTGCACGATTGGTTCCTGACACATTAGTCGTGGTCATCTGCTTGTCCCTCCCCCCTGTGAGCATACCCTGACACATGAACAAATCCCCCCCCCCCCCCAATGCTCTTGCCGGCTGGAGGCTAGCCACTGTTAGCCACAGTAGTAGTAAAAACGCGCATGTTGCTTCGTTTTTTAAACTTGTAGAAGTTCGGTTCTGATGCTTGGCTGAAGCATCTTTGCTGCTCTAGCTGCGCGGTGGAACATGGTGGTGAAAACATGGTCTGTGCAGTCAGTTCATCCAGATTACCAGCCTGCCTTCAAATACTATTTCTATGTGGGAGCCGCTCAGACCCCAGTACACCAGCTCTGCTCTGCTGGGAATCCCATTCAACAGCAGCCTGTGGTCCGGCCGCCTCCTCGAGGTTTGCCGCGGCTGCTGGAAGGCGTTTTTCATGTACGTAATCCAAACTACAGGCACCAGAATATAACATGTTTTGCGGGCAGATTTCAGCATTTTAAGTTAATTTAGGCGTTAATTAAAGGTACACTATGCAACCGGTGTTGATTTTCCAGCGAGGCTCCCCCCAGAGGGCGAAAGTAAAAGTGCACTGTCGTAAATATGCACAGCTGTTCTCCTGGTTTCTCCGTCAAGCCAGGCGCGGTTGTTTTGAGCTTAGAAGACAGGCGAACGCAACGAATTACTAATGCTGCGTTCTCACCGCAGCTGGCGCGACAGAAGCAGCGAGTTTACATGCAACATATCGTCAAGGCGCAGCAAAAGGTCCCGCGGCGCGTTTTGAGCAGCAGGCGCAGCGCGTCTGAGCAGCTGAAGCAGGGAGAGAGACACAGCGCTGATGATCACTCCTCTTAAACAGTTTATTGACACCTAAATTAACTTAAAATGCAGAAATCTGCCGGCAGAATATGCAGTTTGGATTATTTAGATGAAAAACACCTACCAGCTGCCGTGGTGAACCGCGAGGAGGTGACCTGGCCAGAGGCTGCTGATGAAGGGATTCCTTCTGTCGGCGCACCGCTGGTATGTGGGGGTCTGAGCGGCTCCGACAGAAAAAATATTGAAGGCAGGATAATAATCTGAATGAACTGACGGCACTGATTACGTTTTCAGGTGTATTTTCTCATTTAAACACATATTAAAACTACTTTATTCCAAATGATCACAGCAAATATAGCTGCAAGGCAGAGAAAGGATAGTGAAGCTCCGCCCAACGGGCCTCAGACACACTTTTGCACCGCGCAGCCAGAGCAGCAAAGCTGCTTCAGCCGCGCGTCAGAACTAACTGGTACAAGCAGCAAAAATGAAGCAGCAGACGCGATTTTGCTGCGTGAACGTAGCATAACTGCACAAAGATCGCCACTGTGCTAGCAACGAGAATGCTTTTAACTGGGGGGTGTAGCAGTTCTCGCCGTAAAGCAAGACTGACTCTCACGAGACTTCTGAGCCTGTGGGTGCGGGTCGGTGCTCCTGCAATTGCAAGTGCGGTATTTCCCCCACAGACCACCAGGGCGGCCGAGAAAACCTTTGTTCAACCTGAAATGACTCATTTAATCATCCAAAACGTTATGGAACACATTAATTAACTGAAAAATGTTGCATAGTGTGCCTTTAACTGTTTCAAAGGAGTGATCATAGCGCCCTGTATCATCAGTGCGGCCTGTCTACCTGCCAGCTCCCAAATCGGAGGCGCACTGCTTCAGCTGCTCTAGACGCGCGGCAGACAGCGTGCACGTTCATGTATTTTAAAGGAGTGGTTTCGAGGGGTGGTCTGAAGGAAAATACAGCTTGCTGGAACCGTTTTCACAAGATCTCCCACATCACCTTCAAGATCTACAGAAAAAAAGTGTTATCTCCTGGTCAGACGCTGTAATTCAGTCAAAGGGTGGAGTGAGAGTAAAAACATATGCATGCCCATGAGAAGGCCAGTGGTTGGAAGTTGGAGGGGATTATGCTGCCATTCGGCTGGCTTTTGACTGATAGGGCTTTTTTAGATGGTTAATACCATAGATGCTTCTGAAAGGCTTAAAAATGCATGATATAGGACCTTTAAAAAGGCAGTGTCTAACTTCTTTTAAAGATGTGGTCCCTGAGCTGGACATCAAAAGCAAAAGGAAATTATTGATAAAATGGCTCCACCAGCCTGTCTTCTGATGGCTGTGTTGACCTTGTGGTCTTTCATCTATTGAAGCAAAATTGTCTTGTCAAAACGGTCTCATTTGACCAATTCCTTTCATCCATGTCCTCTTTTATGTTTTCTTCATTTATTTTTACTCTGTGGATGGTTCACATCAGCAGAGCGTTTTATATCTGATGCTGAACCCATCTAACATACAGTAAGATGCTACCAGAAGAAAAGCTTATAAGTTCTATCAAAAGATCTTTTTGATAAATTCTTATACACATTTCATCACTCCTTCAAAATACTGATAGCTAATAAGGCTTCAGAGGCAGGTAGATCAGTGAGATTTTATGGTATCTGCTGTCTATAAGCCAGAGAAGTAAAAACAACACAAATTAGTAAAAAAATACTCAAACGTTTTTTTTATACAAAGAAAAATATATGTATAAATGTTCATAAAATGCCAATGTGCTTTAAGAACATCATATAAACATTTTGTGACTGCATCTAACAAGTGCAGGACAGATGGACCTAGAATTTGAGGTGAGACAGACAGTGGGAAAGTTCAAACGTTTATTAACACAAAAGCAGAACAGAACAGAGGCGCTGAGCTGCTGTGGATTTGGGGACTGCTGTGACTGCAGGTGGGGGGCGATGCACCGCCCAATCACTGACACTCTGGATGTTAGAAATCCAGTTTGTGTGGGTCGTTTCGTGTTTGTCTCTCCCTCCACAGGTGGCGCCCTGTCCTCGTTGGTCCTCCTCCACACCTGCGGCTCATCGGTTCATCACCGGGGAGTATTTGATCTGTTGACTGCCAATACCTCTAGCCAAGTCGTGATTAGCTCAGTCTAATTGATTCTTTTTTCACTAACTGTGTTTTTTGTCTTTACCTTTTGGCATGAAGCCTTCCCGCTGACTGGGAGTTTTTGGCCTTCTCTCCCAGGAAGGATATTTTGTGTTCACACTGAGCTGGGGAAAAGTTCCACATGATCTGTTCATGTACCGTCGGAAATCTAAGTGACAGTCCGCTCTCATACTCCTCAGGGTCCACTCCATCAACCTGTCCACCCTCCAACAAGTTGCTCTCCCTCTGGAAAACTCACCCATTTAGGCTTCAAGGCTTTGACTGAGATCCCCTCCTACATGATTCACTTTTTCCTCCATGCTCAAAAACTCTATTCAGTTTCCTACGGCCATTGAACTAACCGCTGTGAACTTCCCTTCCACTTCTAGTTCCGGTTCAACAGTTCTCTCTGAGTTCAGGATTCCACCTCCTGTTGTCCTCATCAAAAAAACTGTTAAACTTTCCCTTGGTTCTCTGAGTGGTTTTTTGCATATGGGTCAGATCCCTTAAAAACATCATGACACTGGAGGGAGAAACACAGGTAAGTGACCACGGTCATCTGACAGGAGATGATTATCCTTGTGAGTCACTTACCTGGTTTAAAAGTTCAGTCCAGCCGATGGAATGCCCAATGAACTGTGGCGCAGAGGCACCCAGAGTGCACCCGATGCAGCGATCTTATAGCCTCGTGAGACCATCCTGATCTCGTGAGCTTTCAAGGTTTCACTCGCAGATCAGTCTGGAGACTCTCTGTTAAAGAAAATTTGGAGCCGTTCACCAAACGAACGTCCAATCAGCGTTGGCTTTGAGGCGGGTTGAGGTGTGACGCAACGAGAAGCGCGACAGCTCAGTCTAAAGAACATGGCGGCTTCAGCCGATGAAACTAGCGTAAGCGTGGCTATCGAGCAAGTTTTATCGGAATTGTATTTCTTCACTGAAAGAAGAGCAAAACACTGCTCTGGAGGCTTTTCTCAGAGGAAAAGATGTTTTTGCTCTTCTACCGACTGGTTTTGGCAAGAGTTTGATCTATCAATTGGCTCCTCTTCATCGTCGCTCTGTTAGTACGTCATATGCTTCGCTGATCTGATTGGTTTATTTGGCCCGTCTATCACCAACATAGGCCAATCAGCTAACCAGTATTTTTGCCTCTTCCCAAAATTACTTCAATGGAAGGTTTCCAGATGGATATGCGGAGCAAATCCATCTGGCGGAGTCAGGTTAGCGATCTTAATGAGCTGGCAGGAATCCGATCCAAATCAGAGAAACAGATCAGAAGGGACAGTTCTGGAATCCAGGAGTCCGCAGCCTGGTCAGGGGTTCCGATCCACACAGGAACAGACAGATCCAGGGTTCCAGGAATCCACAGACGGTTCAGGCAGGTTCAGAGTTCCATGAGTAGCAACGAGCTAGACTCTTGTTTTTTACTCTTTCTGGGGTGAGGTTAGCAAACACTACCTGGCAAGGTGGGCCATAAACAATTATCTCCATCCTTAATCCATGTAATTACAAGCAGCTAATTTTTCTTAGAACAGCATGGGGAATTGCCCAGTTGTGGGCATAAAACCAAAGTACAGTTATGGCTGCCAAAATGCTTTTACTCTGTTGGTTTCTTTTTGAAAAAGAAATACTGTGTAGTGTAACAAAGGAAAGCGTCTATGAGGAAATAGGATACATTTTTGTTTTCCTTTCAGTCAGATTTTGATAAACCTGCCTTGAACCTAAAGCCCAAGATTTTTATTAATTTTTTTTGTTGAAGCTGGATGACAGCCCGGTAATGGCTTGTGCTGGTTCTCTCCAGCTAAACCCAGTTGTAAATCCCACAGACCCTGGGACCTGAACCGTCCATCTAAAAGCTTCCATTAGGCAACTCTGAAGTGTGGCTGCTGCCAGCAAAGCAGAGCTATGACTAATGCAATTTCATGCACGGCAGTGGAGAGTGCAGCTTAACTTACACTGGGTCCCACTTGTAAGAAAAACAGATCGCACTCCAACAGAGCCACCATTCTTACAGTAGATGGAGCAGAGACATTTAAAATGCAAAACTGGTTTCTATAATAAATATAAATCTGCATATTTCAAATGTGAGTGAAACAGTTAGAGGGAGGTGGTTAAATCTATCCTTGTGGATGTGAATGTAATTTCAGAGCTTTTTTTTATTTAATTTTTTTTATGTGATAGCAGAACAATATCATAGAAACTTGAGATGCACCGATGCATTTTTTTCCTACCAAACCCAATACTGATACCTTGGTTGAACATCTCGACCAATACCTGATACCAGTCAGAAACTACTGCTGAATGGATGAACTGTATACTATATGAGGGAAGTAATCAGACTTGACATAATTTCTTTTAAAAAAACTTACAGATTAACATAAATGTGCTCTGCGTTAGCTCATCATTACCTGTTGTACATACTCTGTGTGATGATGTAACCAGCCTTGCACACGTAGAATTGAAGTGACTAGATTCCTGTTATTTTGTTTCTATAAATAATATATAAAACAATAAATCACTGGACCGGGGTCCTTGTCCAATAAAGCAAATTAATTAATATTCAAGAAATTATCCAATCCTGCGCCGTTACTCAATATTTGTACTTGTGCGTTCTCATGTGCACGTGTACTTGAAAAACGTCATCAGCCTCAGCCCTAGCATTGTTCCAGTTCACAAAAACAGAAACACTTGCCCCTCCCTCTTTACCCAGCACGCATCAGAGCAGACTTGTCCGTTCTTGAGATTGACAGCTGTCAAGCAGCTTCCAATGGAGCACTCACAGAGGTCAGAGTATTAAGATAAAATTTCTCTTTTCTGTTGCCATCCAACTATCTTCTTCCGCTTATCCGGGGTCGGATCGCGGGGTTAGCAGCTTCAGTAGGGAGGCCCTCTTTTCTGTTGCCGTTGTTCTATAAAAGTAAAAGTTTCAAGATCATTTGAGGCGAGAAATTATACTTGACTTTATGGCTCATTTACCGATTTAATGCTTAATTCAAAAAGAATTTCCGAAGTTGAGAGAATTGCAGCAACCAGCGGACCACCGAGGGTAACGCCAGCCAGGGCTAACGTTAGCCCGTCTGCAGCAGCCCTCTCTCTGAATAGCCGTGTGTGAAGGACCGCTGGCTCTGATGCCGATTTTTTTATTTTTTTGGCAAAATGTTCATTTGATTTGTGTTTATCTGATTGTGTTTCTTATTATCCCCCCAAATAACGAAAAAAGTAATCATTTTTTATTATCTAGAGCAGGCATCCCCAAACTCGGTCCTCTGGGGCCGCTGTCCTGCAGGTTTTAGAGGTTTCCTTGCTCCAGCACAGCTGATTTTAATTCAAAGCTGATCAATAGACTTTTGCTCTACTGCAATCATTATAGTCAGCTGTGCTAAAGCAGCGAAACCTCTAAAACCTGCAGGACAGCGGCCCTCGAGGACCGAGTTTGGGGACGCCTGATCTAGAGACTATTAATAACAGGAGGTGAAATGCAGCTCCAGATGAGCTGAGCATGTGGTCATGTCATCAGTTCCAACTGACCATATTTATGCTGTTTGCTCCCGTTTTCCCAGAGTCCAGACTTTCCTGTGTTCTTCTCAAGAACATACTTGGCGAGAACACAAGTCCTTACTGTACTCTCATTTTTGTGAATTAAGAAATGGCCCTGGTATCAGATCAGTCTCTCTGTGCAAAACACAACATGCTTTCTTTTGTTTTTTGCCGTTATTTTTTTGAATAGCTGTCAGTAGCCACCATCCTTTACATAATCTTGATTTGGAGTTCAACAGATCTTGTTTGCAGTACTGGAAAATGTAATTTATCTGTTGTTTTCCTGACAGGAGGTGCCCTTTAATCTTGTTATCAAGACCACCCTAGAAAATACACCTTAGTTTGTTGAAACAGTCAGTTCATCCCAATTGCAACCAGCTATTAGTCAACTAGATGGGGTGACAGGGGTGCCAGATGCAAGCCCTGAGTTTTGTTGTTTCAAACCCTAGCTTTGACTTTCTGTGACCTGATGTCCTTGGGTAAGATGGTGCTCAGTGAGCTTGGCGGTGCCTGAACAGTCGGCCTGATTCTATCAGTGAGCCCCAGGGCAGCTGGGGCTACTGTGTAGCTTGCCACTATGTGTGGTTGAATGACTGTGTTGTAAAGTGCTTTGAAGTCCCCTGACTTGAAAAGGTGTTACAGGTCATTTATCATTCCTGTCAAGATCAATTTCAAGATTTCTCCATCTTCTTTGATCTAGCCACTTGTTTGATGCTCCTGTTCCACTTACAGCTAAACAAACTATAGGCATGATTATACTTCCACTGTGCTTGACACCTGCTGCAATCTTATAAGGTTTTAGCTTCACATGATTTTTTTTCAGCATACTTAACTGCTGTAGACTAATAAGACTGGAGTTAGGGTTCTTTGTAGGACCAATCTATCTCTAATGGTATTAAATGACATCCATCCTTAAAGTTAAGATATGAAAACAGAATATCCAAGTTTGATAGATAAATTTCTCACCAGAACTGTTTGCCATTTTTAAAAATACTGGGACAGCTTATTTAATAAACAGATTGATCTATACTCTATCAGCCTCTTAGCATCCCTAGTGGGGTGGAGGGTCTGGATAGCGCCTGGGATTCCATCAATCAGTTGGGGGACTTCAATGCCCAACGCCCATTGTCCATAATAAATACAATGTTCAAGCATAACATTCCATTTAAGTATTTTTTTAAAGAGATGATATCTGTGGTGTATACATCTAACAGTGTTATGATATTATGCAATCCTTCTCTTAACTGCTGCTCCTGTTACTCCTTGCACAAAGGCAAAGGTAGTGGTCCTGGTGCTGGGCTGTTGCCCCTTCTACGACCTCCTCCAAGTCTTCTGGTGTACTGGCCTCTCTCCTAGTAGCGCCTCCAGTCTCTGAAAACTGTGCTGATAGACACAGAAAACCTTCCAGCCACAGCTTGCATTTTTGGCGACAGTGGCGTCAGATGTAGGAGTTTGCCCTGAAATCGAAGGATTGACGGTTCAAGCCCTGGCTCTGACTTTGGTCAAGTCTCCTGACTTGAAAAAAGGTGCTATATAAGTACAGGCCATTTACTATTTACCATGTGCCATCCTAGATGAGCTGCACTACCTTAGCAACTTGTGTGGATTGTAGAGTCCATCTCATGGAGTCCCCTCAGAGATCTGATTGTTCCTTATGTTCCTAGCAGAGCACTTCGCTCTGAATCTGCAGGTTTACTAGTGGTTCCTAGAATTTCTAAAAGTAGAATGGGAGGAAGATCTTTTAGTTATCAGGCTCCTCTCCTGTGGAACCAACTACCAGTTTTAGTCCATGAGGCAGACACCCTGTCTACTTTTAAGGCTAGGGTATATCAATGCGTCTTTTTGCACCATGTTTCTTTTCCCACACTGTTTACATTTGATCAACGATGCACTTTAAGGAATGGATTTACTTTTACGTTAAAGTGTAGTAGGTAAGGAGCAACGGTGGGGTAGTGGAATAGAATAGTCATACCACTACCTCACCGTTGCTCCTTACCTACTACACTTTAACGTAAAAGTAAATCCACCTGTATATAAGCCATCCGGATAGTACATATTTTTATTTTTATTTCTTATTTCTTTCTTATTTTTATTTTGTTTTTCATCGTGTGCGATACATGGACACTTGCACCTTAATCCTTATTTATCTTGATATACTGTTTATTGTTTATTCTTAATGCACCTTTTTCCTCCTTGTTTGCACCTTCTTTTACTTCTATGCCAATATGTGACGAGTGAATTTCTCCGCTGTGAGATCAATAAGGCTCATCTAATCTAATCTAATCTAAGAAATGTTCTAAAAGTTGTGGAAAATGAAATTCCATTTTGCATACACTCTGTGTGTCCAAAATTACGATAACAGTTGTCTAAGTCTAAGAAAACAAGATGGCAGACCATTGGTGAGAGACTAAATATGTAACTCTTCATTGTTTTCATCACACGCATCCAACTAAATGTAATATTTCAGCAGTTTAAATTTGGACATTTTAAAAACTCTTAGTTTAAAAAAATAATTGAAAATGTAATAATTTTAGAGGAAATTTAGTAAAATACTTCTGTTCAAGTTTTATCTAGTTCCAGTCTGGAAATCTCAGTCATAGTTTTATTCCTGAACTGCTCTTAAGTTTTGTATTTGATAATTATAATAAATGTAATTTTAGACAGCAAAATTCTTATTCTGACTAAAATATTATGAAACATTGCAACCCAAGAAATGACATGCCCTGTAACAGGTGAAAGTACAAGCACTTTGCAATTTGGACCAAAGTTTCAGGTTCAAAAAACAGTATTTATATAATTAGATAAAGGAAATTGTCTGATTGAAATGCGCTGAGAATCGGATATGATGCAAAGAGTGAGCTACCGAACATTTCTACAGAGCTGGAGGACACAACTTTTATTGGTGATTTCTTGCAGTCTCAGTGCGGTACTGCAGGGCACAGTCTTCAAAGAGAGACAATATTTCACCAAAAAGCCACATATACGTGTGATGTTGTTGTCATGTGCTCTGTTTATGTACTACTATATGTTTATCTAAAAAGACCAATACAGCTGGAACCAACATCAAAAAGAACAGTTGGTTACAAAGACGCCTTCACTGCTCTGGGTTTTCCACTAACAATCCATCACTGCTGTCACAAGTGATTTATGATTTTTTTTTTGGTCTCAGCACATCACAATCAATCACTGTCAACACAATTATTGGTCATTGCTTTTACATTCTATGTGGCTTTTTTCTCCTCCTCTAGTCCTACTTACCAGAGGTAGAAACAAATTTGTGAAACAGCAGCTATCATCCAGGAAACAAGAAATATTTCATTTGCACAGTGAGCCAGCTGAGTCCTCACAAAGACCAGATACCACCTTGTTGTTGAACCTGCTGTCAGGAAGAGGCAAGGCTTCTTTTTGAATTGATAGGCCAAGTAGAGAGGACACGGATGACTCACAACCTCATTAAGGTGAGGTCTGATACCACACATCTGAAATAAGCTGCTCAAAAATGAAATCGAAATGAGGAACGCTTTTAAAACTCCTCTAGGGTCTCATTTATTAGGCTTGCATAAGCACAAAATGGGGCCTGAAACTTGCACATGCCACTTTCCACACAAATGCTGTGATCTATAAAAACAAAGTTGGTGTGAAAATGTGCAGCTCCTTACGCCAAATGTGACCCATGTGTATGGGGTAAGCATATTTTTTGAGGCAGGGGAAATTTTCTACAGATGGCGAGGCTGGGAATTGAAGACAGATTGCGCCATAATTCTTTTCAGACATTCGAAGCTTTAAACTTCAACTGTACATCGACCGTATCTGTGAATAATCCGTGAGCCGTAACTATAACTAGGGACCTGTTGAATAAATTTAAAAAGTTCTTAAGCCAACTGAAATTCTGAAATGATTGTCAACTAGGGAGGTGTGGTTGCTTGAGGACCGAGATGCAAAGATGAGTGAAGGAGAGATGAGTTCTTGTTGGTTTAATGAAAAACAGGCAGACATCCAAAAATCCAAAATGCTAAAAGCCAGAAAAAGCAAACAAAAAACCCCCAGAAAAAATCAGGGAAAATTGTCGTGGAGAGCAACTAATAAGAAGGAACCAGCAAACAGTGAGTGAACATGAGGTGTATGAGTGGCAGACTGAACAAAGACCAGGCTAATTAGCAGATTGGGAGCAGGTGTGGACAGATGAGTCTACAGGTGCTGGTCATAAAATTAGAATATCATGAAAAAGTAGATTGATTTCAGTAATTCCATTTAAAAAGTGAAACTTGTATATTATATTCATACATTACATACAAACTCATATATTTCAGATGTTTATTTTGTTTAATTTTGATGATTACAAATGACAACAAATGAAAATCTCAAATTCATCATATCAGAAAATTAGAATATTGTGAAAAGGTTCAAAATTGATGGCCCCTGGTGCCACACTCTAATCAGCTAATTAACTCAAACCACCTGCAAAAGCCTTTAAATGGTCTTTCAGTCTAGTTCTATAGGCTACACAATCATGGGGAAGACTGCTGACTTGACAGTTGTCCAAAAGACGACCATCGACACCTTGCACAAGGAGGGCAAGACACAAAAGGTCATCGCTAAAGAGGCTGGCTGTTCACAGAGCTCAGTGTCCAAGCACATTAATAGAGAGGCGAAGGGAAGGAAAAGATGTGGTCGAAAAAAGTGTACAAGCAAGAGAGATAACCGCACCCTGGAGAGGATTGTGAAACAAAACCCATTCAAAAATGTGGGGGAGATTCACAAAGAGTGGACTGCAGCTGGAGTGAGTGCTTCAAGAACCACCACACACAGACGTATGAAAGACATGGGTTTCTGCTGTCGCATTCCTTGTGTCAAGCCACTCTTGAACCACAGCCAGCGTCAGAAGCGTCTTGCCTGGGCTAAAGAGAAACAGGACTGGACTGCTGGTGAGTGGTCCAAAGTCATGTTCTCTGATGAAAGTAAATTTTGCATTTCCTTTGGAAATCAAGGTCCCAGAGTCTGGAGGAAAAGAAGAGAGGCACTTCATCCACGTTGCTTGAAGTCCAGTGTAAAGTTTCCACAGTCAGTGATGGTTTGGGGTGCCATGTCATCTGCTGGTGTTGGTCCATTGTGTTTTCTGAGGTCCAGGGTCAACGCAGCCACATACCAGGAAGTTTTAGAGCACTTCATGCTTCCTGCAGCTGACCAACTTTTTGGAGATGCAGATTTCATTTTCCAACAGGACTTGGCACCTGCACACAGTGCCAAAGCTACCAGTACCTGGTTGAAGGACCATGGTATCCCTGTTCTTAATTGGCCAGCAAACTCTCCTGACCTTAACCCCATAGAAAATCTATGGGGTATTGTGAAGAAGAAGATGCAATACACCAGACCCAACAATTCAGAAGAGCTAAAAGCCACTATTAGAGCAACCTGGGCTATCATAACACCTGAGCAGTGCCACAGACTGATCGACTCCATGCCACGCCGCATTGCTGCAGTAATACAGGCCAAAGGAGGCCCAACTAAATACTGAGTGCTGTACATGCTCATACTTTTCATGTTCATACTTTTCAGTTGGCCAACATTTCTATAAATCCTTTGTTTTTATTGGTCTTCAGTAATATTCTAATTTTCTGATATGATGAATTTGAGATTTTCATTTGTTGTCATTTGTAATCATCAAAATTAAACAAAATAAACATCTGAAATATATGAGTTTGTATGTAATGTATGAATATAATATACAAGTTTCACTTTTTAAATGGAATTACTGAAATCAATCTACTTTTTCATGATATTCTAATTTTATGACCAGCACCTGTAGAAGGAAGCTAATGAAAAAGAGGCTGACACAAGAGGGCAAACAATACCTAAGATCTCAAATACAATCAAAAATAACTAGAATAACACAAAATGGAATTGAAACCAATAAACTAGAAAAAACTGAAAGACATGAATCAAAGTATAACTGAAATCTAAAAAAAACAAAGCTTTAACAGAACCAAAAAGTGCAGAGTCATCACAGTACCTCCCTCTTAATGGCAGATACCAGATGCCCTAAAAAGTCAAAAACAAAACAACCCAGGGGGACATTGCAGTGTCCATATAAACTGTAAAACTCCCTGCATAATTATAATAAATTAATTTATATGCATGAAACAAGTGGAGCAATATGGCAATTGCCATGCTGTTGCACTTGTGATAGTAAAATCTGTTGGGCTCTTTTTGGCATCTAGACAATTATTCTTATTGACACATTGCCGGACAGGACACTGTTAAAAAAAAAAAAACCCAGGGTGGGCGGATCGAGGCCAGGAAGGAGGGCAAGAAATAAGAACCAAAAAAAAGAAAAAAGAGTCCAAACACATCAAAGAAAGCACCGTTCTTCACCTCCTATCGGCAGCCCACGATACTGCAGCTCTTGAGGTGAGAATTACACCAACAAACATGGCAGTGCCCATAACATTCAGGAAATTATGTTTGTTTATACTAGTGATGTTTCGTTGTTTGCAGAATGTCAGGCTAAGAAGGCATCCTTCTAGGTCTTGGTATCATTCCAGGTCCCACTACACTCTTTTGATGCCATTTATTGTTAATAAACTGAGGTTTGTGTCGTAAACAGGTGAAGAGATCTGGGAATTGCAAAGCTTGACACACTGAAAAACCTGCAAAATGAGTCAGCTGACTGTAAATAGGGGATGACGCATTCTGCTCATGCACTCTTTGTTATCAGAGAACCGAGGCACAGATGAATTATTACTAGATTTAGCGCGGTTCGGTTATGGCTGGTACTGTCGAGTTCATTGGCATTCCATTTACCCTCAACAGTTATCTCTGTTACTCTGCTAGGCCCGTTCTCCGCATGGTTTGAAAAGGGTAGTGTAAATGGGATAATAATCACCCATTTATAAACCTTGCCTGAAACCACTTTTAGGATCAAAATATCACTGTGAAATTATCTAACGGTCTGAGATATTGCATCAAAAGCAAAGAGCAATACCCTATCTTGGATGCATCTATGCCACCCAAGAAAGTGCAATACCCTGCTGTCATTATGGCATTATTAAAATGATCAGTCCATACCTCAGCCTAAAACATCTAATGCCGTTCACGATGCTTTCTTTTATCTCTCACACCACCAGCAGACATATTTTCGCGATACTCCACCTCATTCACTAACACATCTATTTCTGCCTAGACTGCATTTTTTATTTTATTTTTTTTGCTTTCTTCTCTGCAGTTGCTGCTGTTAACCATGTTTATCTGGCTAATTTAAATACAAAAGGAGATTTATAAGGTGCTTTGCATAAAACATTTATGGTTGAATGTGGGTGTGTGGAGGGCGGAACATGAGGTGGAGCCTTGCATTTTTAAGTATAGTTGTAATTTTTAGATGTAAATTACTTGGTTTTGTTTATATGCATGGTCAGAACAGTTTTATTCATTTCTGCCTTATGAGCTTTCAAACTCTTGCAGTAGAGAATCTATGCAATTTAAATTCGACCCCCGATCTCAGTCAGAAAAATCTGTCATAGTTAATATCCCTACTGATTTGGATTGGGTTAAGTGCTATGAGCAAAGAAATAGCAAAGAATTTGATTAAAGGAAACTTTCTGAATCGGATCGCAAAGGGCTTAATTCAAAGCCACAAAAAAAGGGAAATTAACAAAATGATAGAGCAGGCAATCCAAATTTTCCCCAGTGTCATGGCAGCATCACAGAATGGTGCACGGTCTCTGGACCATGTGCTTGTTATATCAGGGGTTTCTCCTTTTGAGATGATTGATGGTGTTTTGAGGTATTTCCACAAATATTCTGACCAGAATAGTAGTGAGCTTCTGTACAGTTAAGGTGCAACCTGTATCTAGGTATAACATCCCAAAGATGTCAGAGGAGCAGACAGGCCATTCAGCACTATGAATCCCTTCATCCCCCAGGAAACGCCTGAATGTTGAGGCTGGAGATCATTTTTGACCAATAGAAACCCCAAAATTAACTGCACAAATCTTAAATGTTAAAAATATAATTGTCGGGTTCATAAAATGTATGTTTTTTCTTAAGAAGAACTGAAATACACAATTATGGATACAATTCCTGCAGGAAGGAGAGACAGTTGAACCCCAGACCCAAACACACTGTCTCCCACTGGACCTCCTCCACAGAGCATTTTATTAACAGAACATGACGCATCGTTACAAACAGAGTATTGTTCTGACATTACAATTCATGAAGACAGAATGCTCCATCAGAATGACAAGGCAGGATGGTCTCCTGACTGAATCATGAGACAGGAGTGGAGCATCCCCTTCCACAAATGTTAAATAAGCACACTTTAATTTTATAATTATCACTGAATAAACCTAACAATAATGTAAATACAAGTACTGCGTATCCGTTCTGTCAAAAAGACCTTTGCAAGTTGATGACATAACGACCATAATCATATTTATTTACAAGTAAAAAGCCAGAGATTAGAAAAGATAAACTAAAGGGTTCATTAAAAGCCATTGAGGTTCTGTCTTACTGAGCTGTAGAAAAATGTATAAAGTAAATATACTTCTGACCAGGAAAGTGTACATGTGGCTGACTAAGAAAAATAAAGAAAATGCACACATTTCTCATGCTGCTGTTTAAGGTTGTCACTGAAACTAATTAATCTATAAAAAAAGGAACATGATTTATTATGCTAAACCAAGCAGAGTAATAAAGTAATTTATTAAGTCATAACACTTCAACTTCACACACAGCAAGTATGTCATCACACTTTTCTACTTCTATATTCTAACTTAATAAAATACAATTTTAAAGGCGAAGTTGCCCTAAATTGACTTTCCTGTTTTTTTTTGTTTTTTTAATAATAAACTCTATATATTAATGTCTTATATTGCTGTTTTAATGTTTTACAATTGTACTGAATCTGATTTTGATTTATTATTCATAATGACTCTTAAATATTTTGACATAATCCAGAAAAACTGAAGTGAGCAGCGAGTTGGTGGAACTTAAGGTACAGAGGGCAGTTTTTAAATCTAACCTACAGTAGCAGCCATTAAAAATGGCCCCTGCAGGTTAGACGCCAGCCGAACTGCAGCCCACTTCCCTGCAACTCCCAGCAAAATCCCCTCCAACTTCCAGCCACTGATGTGTCCCCCTCCTTCTCCTGGGCATACAGGGGCTGACCAGGAGATAACGCTTCTCTTTTGATCTTAATGTCCACAAATCATGACAGAAAGAATATTTCAGTACAAAGACTGATGTTTAAAAAGGAATTTTAGGGACCGGCTAAAGACCCGCCAAGGAAATTGGGGACATTTTAAATGGCTACTATTGTACATAGAACCTATCATCTGAAACTTTACCACCAATTTACCATTTCATATTTCTATGGTCGGATGCCTGAAGTGGCCTCAGATTTTCACACTCACACCTAAACTAACACAATTTTACTCCAGATGGATGAAGGTCATTCTAACAAACGTTGATATGATATCCAAATGTTCTGCCTTCTGTGATGTTGTAAAGTTTTTGTAGAAAAATATTCCCTGGTACATGTTGGCAACCATCTAGATTTAGATTTAGTTATTGAAGCTCAGAATACATCAATGAAATAAGAAATGTGATGGAGTGTGACAGAAACATCTTAGGGCTTATACCAAAGGCCCTAAAGCAACCAAACATCAGGCAGCTCACATTCTGAAAGACATTTCACCTGAGACAGAAAACAGAAGAGACATGCAGAGTGTAAAATTATTGTTTACATTTTAACTTTCAGATTTCAGGGAGTCGGTATTTGTAAAATCATGCATCACTGTCTTTTTGGATAACAGTACTTTTTACAAAGACTCTCTACCAATTTATCTCAGAAGATTCCAATTATTTTGAACATCCATTCCATAATTTTGCACCACAATGCTGAAAAGAAAACTGCTTAAAGCTGCTGGTCCTTGACTGGTCCACCAAGATTCTTTTTTGAACATCAATCTTTGTACCAAAATATTATTTATGTCTGTCATGATTTTATCTAGTGCTCTGACCCACATCCAGAAAACCACACAGAGAGACCAGGGAAAAGTTTAACAGGATTTATTTGAGTGAATTAGATGAGTCCAGTGCTGCTCTGAACACTGTTGAACCGGAAGTTTCCAGAACAAGGTGTCTCTTATTGAATCCAGTCGGTGTGGGTTGTTCCAGTGAATATCTTATTCGTCGGAGGGCGGACAGGGTTTACCCGAATTCCTGTTGTTCCTTGGTGAACGGAGAAGCTGACTGCCACTTAGTTTTCCTGCGGTACTTGAACGGGTTATCGTGCAGATGAATCCCCTGCTCAGTGAGAATCCCAAAAACATCCTTGAGGGGGAAAGTTGATCCAAACCACAAACTTGAATCCTCAGCTCAGTTTGATGCTCAGAGAATCCTTCAGGGGAGAGAAGGTCCAAAACATCCAGTTTGCAGGATGACTTCCTGCCAAGAGGCAAAGACAAAAACAGCAAGGTTAAAAACTCAGGTAGACAAAAACTCAGTTTGACTCAGCAAAACTCAGCTTGGCTAGAGTACCCAAAACTGGCAAACACTCTGGCGTCGAGGTAGTGGCAGTCAGCAGCTTAAGAGAGCTCCGTTAATGAGGTAACCATCCGCAGGTGTGTGAGGAGGCGGACAGGAACCAGGCGCCACCTGGTGGAGAAAGGAAGACAAACACAAAGCACAACCTACACAAACTAGATTCCTAACAATGTCATGATTTGTGGACAGTAAGATCTAAAGAGAAGCACCATCACCTGGTCAGACCCTGTTATTCAGTGAAAGGGTGGAGTAAAAAAATATGCATTCCCAGCAGGCGGCTGGGGTGACTCCAGTGGCTGGAAGTTTGCTGCAATTTGGCTTTCTTTTGACTGGGAAGGGCCATTTTGAATGGCTGCTACTGCAGATCTAGCACTTTGCTGCTGACAAACACCCACTGATCCATCGCTGACCAGCGCAGCTCAAATGAACACCACAGCAAATAGGGATGGGAATCGAAAACCGAATCCTGTTCAGAACCGGTCCCGTATTTTCCGATTCCATGGCATCGTTTGGCAGCTCGCTGAACGATTCTTTTTTCGATTCCCGCAGCACCAGAGCCTAAAGCACCGGCTCTGGGAAGCACGACTTACGTCACGTTTTTTACGCAAGTTACGCACACGGCGTTCAGTAAGCAAGTACGACGTGACTAGGCAAAAAAGGAAAGCAAAAAAATGGCGCCACACCAAGTAAAGAGATCAAAAGTTTGGCTTCATTTTAAAAACGAAAAAGATGGCAAGAAGGCTCTTTGCAATCATTGCAAAGCTACAATTTCAATCGCGGGAGGAAATACTTCGAACATGCTGAAACACCTCCGCGCACAACATGGGATACATTTTATTGAGTGCCGTGTTTTTGATGCCTTCCGGAAAGAGGTTAAAATTTCTACAAGGACAAATTGTACAGTAATGCTTTATCATTAAACAGAAGTAAAGAAAGTTGATGCTGATAATCAAACTGTTTGTTCTCCTTTTTCCCCCAAATTGGAATGGAAAAAAGAATCGATAGAGAATCGAATCGTTTCATAGAATCGAAAAGGGAATCGGAATCGTGAAAATCTTTTCAATTCCCAACCCTAACAGCAAACTACTTCCTGTCTGAAAGGCTCATAGGTGCTAAACCCAAGCTGAGGCCTTTTTACCAAAACTACACTCAACACTGCTAATCATGACTGACTGGCATATTGGCTTCCTGATTAACCCTGAGTACCTTATAGGAATTGAACTCAGTTACAGGCATCATAGGAAAAATGACACTGGGAGAAATGACCGTGTGTCAGCTTTCCTGTGTTCTTTTTATATAATTCCAGCTTCTTCCTCCTAAGTTGAAAGATAAGCTGAACTCTGGGTGGAAGGTCAGGCTTGAGAAAATCAGTGTGGGCTGACAGGATGAGAATAAAGGTAGGAGGGATACATGCAGCGTCCAAGTTCTGTCACCAATGACAAATGGAAGAAGCAAAGATGAAGCAAGTAAGACATTAGAGAACAGTGATGTTGTGAATCACCACTATGAGAGCAAGTGTGTGTGAAACAGTGCACAGTTCACATGCACGCTGTGCATTTGAACCAGGAAGTTTTTCTCTGTGTCATTCTGGGTGCTTTTAAGACTGTGTGGGAAAAATTGAATGAAAGAAAAAGCCTAGTGAGTGTGTGTGTGTGTGTGCACGCGTATTGGTGTGTCCTCAGGATGCAGGTTGCCAATCTTGACAGCGGCCATCCAAGATGGAGGACTGCTGGGAAATTGATTTAGCTGGTGTCTGAGCGTGACAGAGATGAATCTATGTGTCTGATTACAGAGGGGCGGAAAAAACCAAAAGGTAGAAAAGGGAAAACAAAGATGCCAAAAAAAAAGTTCCCAAAATGAGAAGAGCAGCAGATAAGGAGAAAATAAAGTCGTTTAATAGATAAATCAGTGAATGAACACTTTAAAACTTGCGTCAGCTCTTTTGATACTCATCAGCTTTTGCTCTCCTACAATTTAAAGAAAAAATGTGAATTTATGACCTTATTTTCTAATAAAGTAGGGGTCGAAAAAGGATTTATTTTACTTGTTCAGCAGACACACAGCTTCCCTTTCTTCTCACCTTTACTGAAACAGACACCACTGTTAAATAGTCTGTCTTTATGTATTTATTGCAGCTAAAACTTGTTGCAGTGCCTTTCCATTGCACAGCACGGTCTGTTTGCTAAATCAACAAATAACAGTTTTTAGGCAGTGTGAAGAATTGTTCTTTACAGGTGGGTGTGCAAGTTCAGAACAAATGTTAGATATTAAAGTTAAAACATATTTTATCCTCTGTGAACATATATCTCACTATACTGAGAGTAAAGTGCTAATGTTTCAAATTTCTCAGCACTGAAAAATGTGACTCATTGATTAAAGAATAATAGCTTCAGTAGCTATTAATTATCAATTTTAAAGCAAAGTAGTTAGATGTGGGGGGAGTTCACTTCTTATTTAAAGGTATACTATGCAACCGGTGTTGATTTTCCAGCGAGGCTGCCCCCAGAGGGCGAAATATAAAGTGCACTGTCGTAAATATGCTCAGCTGTTCTCCTGGTTTCTCCGTCAAGCCAGGCGCGGTTGTTTTGAGCTTAGCAGACAGGCGAACGCAACGAATCACCATGTCTACTGCGGTAAGTGACTATTTAGTTCCAATTTTCAAGTTTGAAAATTTAGCATGTTTTCATACATTATTTGTTATTGTAAATAACAAAGATTGTAGTTAGCCAAGTTGGAGTTTCCCATACATTTATCCCACTGTCGTTGGGAATTGAAAATGGTCTAAACAACCTGCTCCGACATGTGCTTTCGCTGTTTTCTCGCTGGTTCCGCCATGATAACTGCACAAATATCGCCACTGCGCTAGCAACAAGCATGCCGTTTACTGGGGGCGTGTAGCAGTTCTTGCCGTAAAGCAAGACCGACTCTCGCGATGCACGAGACTTCTGAGCCTGTGGGTGCGGGCCGAGGGCTCCTGCAATTGCAAGTACGGTATTTCCCCTACAGACCACCAGGGCGGCAGAGAAAACCTTTGTTCGACCTGAAATGACTCATTTAATCATCCAAAATGTTATGGATCACATTAATTAACTGAAAAATGTTGCATAGTATGCCTTTAACACTGCAATGTATTGCTACACCAGTGTAGGTACCAGATCTGCTCGTGGCCCCGCCCTTTCTTATGATCTCAACATATGGCAACTCCTATCGGACAAACTGTATTGCACCCCTTTTTTAAGGATAAAATCTCTTTTGGATTCGTAACATATTAACTATATTTTCAACCAAAAGGCTTATATGATTTGTACAATTGTTGAATTTCAATGCAAAAAAAAAGAAAGGAAAAAAAATAACTAAATGAGAAGATAATGGAAAACACAAGGTAGATTTTTAGATTTTAACAGAGATTTATGGTAGTGATATTTCATCATTTGCAGAATGTCAGGTAAATATCAGGTGAGGAGAACTTCTCGTTTTCCGCTTCATCCCAGAAGGTGACCAGACGTCCTCTTTTTCCCAGACATGTCCTACTTTTCATACAATGTCTGGGGGGGGAATTTGAAAATCATCCGGGATTTTGGTAGAATACAGTGCAGCAGAACCGAGCCATCAGCACCGCGATGAAGTGGGTTTGAAGTTGGATATTGGATAATCAAGCTCCGCGGAGTCAGCGGGATCTAGCAAACGGTTGATCCGATGTCGGCCAGCGTCTCTCAGCTGCTCCCTCCTCCCACACGCGGCGATGCAATTAGGAACCGTCAAAAAAACAACAAAGCACTTTTGATAAACAGAAATCAATAAATTCCTTATCTTAAGCTAAAACCAAACTATTATAAAATCATGCCAATAGATAACATATTTAAGGCAATTTTATGCAATTTCAATTCTATTTTCAATTTTTAAAGACAAGATATTTTTAAAGACAAAAGTTGGGACTTCCATATAGCTTCCAGGTCATGTGACCCACTGACTCTAAATCTATGTCAAATTGTTCTACTGCTCTGGCCAGATGGGGCACACTCATTATCAGTGTTGGGCACGTTACTTTGAAAAAGTAATTAGTTATAGTTACTAGTTACTTCTCCCAAAAAGTAACTGAATTAATAACTGAGTTACTCCACAATAAAAGTAACTAGTTAGTATTAAAAGTAACTATTGCGTTACTTTTGCGAGTGTATGAAATTAATAACTGGGGATGTCTAATTCTGAAATCTGTGTTTGGGTTGTTATAGATACTGCAACAAGGCTAATGATCCTTCACGCTCTCCATAGTTCTCCTGTGGCGCGAGCACAGGGCGGCTGTTACGCGCCTTTAGCTAGCATGCGCGTTTCCTGTCACTTGCGCGGGGAATCGTGCCGCCTGCGCTGTGCGGAGATGCAGGGGAAACCGTATCGATGGAGAAACGCAGCTCGACGTATCACCGGTATTTCCATCTGGAAAACGCTGTTTTGCTGCTGGATCCTCCTCACTCTCCATCCTCCCCTCTCTCATGACGCGCGCACGAGTCCTATCATGAAAAAAGGTTAATTGTGCGACCTGAGTAACGTGCAGTAATGGGGTGTCGGCAATTGTAACTGCTTTATAGTTACAGTAAGAGTAATAATTTTGATTACTCGTTATTAAAAAAGGTAGCGGTGTTAGTAACGCCGTTACTTTCAACGCCGTTACTCCCATCACTGCTCATTAGCATAGTAGATAACCTGATTATTGAAATGGAAATAGTTAAAACAGTCAGTTTTTATCATATCTATTTGAGATTTCTCTAAAACTACCTTATCCAATTACCGCTACTTTTTAGCCAGTGGGATTAACAGCCTGAATCTGATAAACCTTAATGGGCAACAGTGGATGCTGCTGTCTATACCTCAAAGAAGTGACAAAAAAGTAATTAATAAAAACATAAAGTAATAAAATAGTGCGATAATGGATAGTGCCTGGCCAGCTTTCAAGAAATGCAAAAGTATTGCAAGCATTAGCAGGCAATTTATGAAAAACGTCAACATTTTTATAAATCATCAAATATTGAATTAACTTTTTTCTCTGCACAACGTGAGCCTAAATTCAAATAAATCAGACTTTCAGCCATAAAACTTCAAACAGCCACATAAGGTAGGACTATTTTGATCAAATAATACATTATAATTGTTGATTTCGCACCACTTGTTATTTCTATTTTTTGTACGGTGCCTCATCTATTGGTGACGCCTTAAAAAGTCATAAACATTTTCCTTTTAACGAGGTTTCCTTTGTTTCAAACTTCACAAATGATTTAGAAGCTTTTCTTGCATCTGACATGTTCCCTGCCAGGCTGGCGTACCGGCAGACACTGGATGCTTCCACCCACAGAAAAAACATATGGCTTCATCTGGAGAAATGCACTTTTTATGAATAATAACACTGCTCTAGCACAGAATATGGCTTTCCACAAGAGGCTCCGCTAAGATGAGCAATTTTTTGACATGATGCATTAAAATTATCTATTCTTCAGCTTCAGGTGTGAAAGGAATAAAATGATAAATAAACACTGAGGAAGACTCAAACTATTTTCCTCCTCTAAGCGACTTTTTTTCTCAGCATTTTTCTTCTCTTTTTGTATTTGGTAATCATATCGTAAACAAGTTTATAGTATATGATGTGTTGCAAAGCTATAGCTCTATCGTTTCTACATTTTGTCATTAAGCAACAATAAATGTAAACGTATTTTATCAGGATTTTTTTCCCCAATAGAATAGTTATAATGAATGGTGTCATATTTAATGCATTCAATAAATAAATATGCCACATTTCTCTAATAGTTGCTTCTGAGAAAAATATTAAATCCATTTTATATGACCCCTTTCTTCTATGTCTTCATGTGCTTCATTAAATTCCATTAGCATAAACATTTATATTTGGATTCTTCAAGGGAAAAATATGGAAGATATAAAGAGGCACATCTTAAAAATAGGATTAAAAAGGTTATTTATTTCAGTAAAAAAGGTAAACTCAGGTTAATGACAGACAGCATTACATCTTTCAAGCATTTTCTCTTTTAATGAAAATAATCAAATTAATGAAACAGAGTTGGATCATTTTTTTAAAGAAAAAAAATACACAAGATTCTCAGCTTTTTCTACTATTTGTTATTATTTGGCTTCTACCTACATTTCTATTTCTATGACTGTATGCAGAGAGCTTCCTAGAACTAAAGCATGCTGTGTTTTATCTTCATCGAGATGCTATTGTGTGTTTGCTTTGCAGATATCACCTCAGCAGACTTACTATGACATAGCAAAACATTGCAAAAATACAATAATTCTTTTATGGATCTTTTTTATGAATGAATAAAATTTCCCTGAAAAACTTAACTTCGTGTGTTTCAAAAGCTGGAAGATATCTTCCAATTAATAGAAATAAATAATTAAATCTGTAAATAATTTAAATTGAATGAGCTTAAAGGTATAGTGAAGGATTTTTGCTATTTTTTTTTAAAGACCCGCCCTCTCCACTTTAAAAAAAAAAATGCACATGCACAACTCTGTTCTCCCGACAGGGAACGCATATTAAATGTGTGTGAGAGCGTACACGAGCCCATTTCTCCTTGTGCACGTTCTGTTTAAAAGCTGCTGTTTTGCATATACAAGATTTAAAGCAGAATAAAGGTTTGCAATTTTTCCACTAGACTCACAACCGGTAAGTGAAAATGGGGCCCAGCACGAAGGACGGCTTTACGTAAACATATCACCAGAATGATGGACAGTTAGGAGGACCACTTATTTAGGTGATCCACCCTGAAAAAGAACATTATCTACTATAGTTTTACATTTTTAAATCAAAGTTCCTTTTAAAAGTACATTTCTCCTTGTTCCGCCGGCTGAGTGCTTTACAAGGTACTGTGTCTTCATCTGGAATCATTTCTGGTAATATGCTTATAAATCTTTAATAACACGTTCACCCAATCTTGTTTCTATGGAGTGAATTTTGTTCCATCATTGTTGCAAAAAATTAAATTTTTTTGGTAAACTTGAACTTGAACTTTTCCTTACAGAAATGGCTTTGATTAAAATTTGTCCAATTTCATTTTTGTTTTACTTTTTTCTTCAAATATTATTTTCAGCTTGTATTTTTTTATATTTTTTTTATATATTATACTTTATTAATCGTCTCTTTCATGGTCATATTTACGACGGAGTATTAGGGCCACACATGAAAAGAAAAAATATTTTTGCCATGACGACATTAAACTCGACATGTTGACTTTAAAGTCGACATGTCGAGTTTAAAGTCGACATGTCGACATTAAACTCAACATTTCGAGAATAAAGTTGAAATGTCATGTTGAGTTTAATCTCGACGTGTCGACAATAAAGTTGAAATTAGTTCAAGAGAGCCAACCGCTGCACAGGTTACATGCACAGAATCCAGAATCAGACATGCCTTGTGTAGATGATTTGGTCAAATTGTACTTTCTGTGATGATTATACAGTTATAGAGTTGCAGCACGTCAAAGACTACCTTCACTCTTAAAACGCAGACTGCAGCTGTGGAGCGCGGTTGCTCTTTTCTCCAAACTTTGGAATGTCGAGATTAAAGTCGCCACGATATATCAACTTTATTCTCGAAATGGCGAGTTTAAAGTCGACAGGGCGAGTTTAAAGTCGACACGTCGAGATTAAACTCAACAAGACATTTCAACTTTATTCTCGAAATGGCGAGTTTAAAGTCGACATGTCGAGTTTAATCTCGTCATGGCAAAAATATTTTTTCTCTTCATTTGTGGCCCTAATACTCCGTCGTACACATTTCATAGGTTTTATCAATTGCATTGTTTTTCCTAAAATTATATTTAACAGGTCCTTTTTTTCCACTTTTAGAGGGCAGTCTTGACTCAGGAGGGACGAGCAAACACACATTTCTATTGGTCTGCATGGACGTTAACATTCTTAGTGGTTATTATGCACATCAAGAACAGATCTGTGAAATTTGAAATGACTGTTGTTCATAAACGTCCATCTAAAAAAAAAACATAAAAAAAAAAGTAAAAACAAATAATAGTTAGAGGAAAAAGTTGGTCAGGAAGGAATAATCAATGGATCATTAGTTATACCTAAAACTAATACAATCACTGTGATTTCATTAGTTTAGCATTGATCAGTAAACAAATAAAAATAATAATTTTTGTCATGATCACTGAGTCTGGGAGCGGCTATTTTTGCCCAAATATAGTAGCCCCTCCCTCCTGCCATCTTCCAGCAGTGACGTCACGGTGCGGTAAGCCTAGCGCCATTCTCCCCGCTTTACAAGCTAAATCAATGGGAACTACTAGACACATCTGCAATCAACAACAATTATTGAAGATTTCCAGAGGACTTCACCATTGAAATTCACCAGAGCTATAGTGAAACTGACAATGCCCACGTGCATGGCAGCTGGATGCTGGAATACATCGGGGAAAAGTGAAAAAAAAGAGTTATTTCACCTTTCTGATTCCTGATCCTCCACGGACGGGTTGGTCGTTGGATCGCCAACTTGAAGAGGGAGGATTTGCCATCGAACCTCTGGCCAGAGAAAAAACACGTAATCAATCTGTTATTCTTGTCATGTTCTTTTTAAGGGATCTGACCAACATGCAGGAAACAACTCAGGGAACCAGAGAAAAGGTTTAACAGGTTTATTGAACGCAGGATGAGTTGGATCCAGTGTTACTCAGAACGCTGGTGAACCGGAACTGGAAGTGAGAATGGAAGTTCAGAGTTTAGTTCAGGCTCAGTGGGAAACTTGAGCTACGACTTGCAAAAACAAAGACTGAAATGGGACTCACGTTTCCAGAAAAAAGGTGTCCTCATGAGAATCCAGTCGGAGAGTCCAGAATTTGGTTGACTCGTTCGAGGGCGGACAGGGTTTACTCGGGTTTGGTTGATTCCTTGAAGAACGAATGAGCTGACTGCCACTTAAATTTCCTGAAGTACTTGAATGGTTCGTGTGGAGATTTATCCCCTGCTCAGTGTGAAGCTCAAACAATCCTTTCAGGGGGAGAAGGCCAAAACATCCAGTTTGCAGGATGACTTCCCAAAACTGGCAAAACTCTGGCGTCAATGTTTGTCAGCAGCTTAAGAGTCATGAGATAATGAGCCAACCATCCGCAAGTGTGTGGAAGGGCCAACGAGAACAAGGCACCACCTGGTGGTGGAGGGAGAAAAAAAAAACACACAACCCACACAAACTGGATTCCTAACAATTCTCTGATTCGCATAGGGCGCTGTTCATCACCGTCATGGATAATAGCGCGTTGTGACAAACAGCAAATACAGCACTGGGACTTGATCAACAGCCGATACCGCACCGTGATGTCACAAACCAGTAGGTGGCAGTAGTGTTCTTTGACAAACATGGATGCCTCCAGTAAAGCACATTCACATGAAAATTACTCTTAATTAAAAACACTGATCATTTATTGAACAGGATGGAATCATTTTATATTTAAAGTAATTTCAGAAGTTTGAATTCTGAATGTGAGCTGACTTTTCCTTTAAAAACTTTTTAGAAAAAATACAGTTTGAATGAAATACAAAAAACTAAATTTTGAGAAAACAGCAGTTGGTTTTATAACCTTTTTTTAAGTAAGAAGTTTAATTTCTAGATTGCCTTTTTTCATTTTCTTTCAAATTTAGAGAAGGTGGCCTTTGCTTGCAACAACAACAGAACAAAATTCACTCCATACTTTATTATACTTTTGATAAAAACAGCTCTTTGTTGGGAGCTGGAGAAGTTCCACCTTTCTCCAGCAGAGTCCGCCGTGGATCCTCTGAGGGAGCCTCCTGCTCAGCTGCAGCTCATCAAGATCATCAGAGGATCCACTACTTAAGCTGTCTTCAGACCTTGCCTCAACGCCGCAGTGTTGTTCCAGTTGGTCAGCGCTTAAGCCTAGATCCTCAGTGTAACTCTATGACTTTTGAATCCAGCTTGGATTCTAATTATTGTCTCTGTCTTCTAGGAAACCTGTGTCTCCTCAGTGAAAGCTCAGGAAGAGCTAACCTGCCGAGCCGACCCTCAGAGCCAAACCTGAAGAATTCTCAGAGAACCTCCAAGCAGCTCTGGACTAGAGCTGGGAATCCCAAAGCCAAGGTCTGTTCATTGTAGACGTAAGACGCTGAAGCAGCAAACGGACTCTGCTGATGAACTCTTCTCCAGATCCAACAGAGACTCTCCCAAAGCTAACCTCAAGAACCCTCAAGGTACAATCAGTGAACTTCAGGAAATCAAACCTCTGTTGGCAACGCTAACTGAACTGTCTCTCACGCAGACTCCGGTGAACCAGTATCCAGGCCCCGAACCCGAACCAGTACAATCTGTGTGCTTGAGCATAAATAAACTTGTTAAACTTTCATCCCTGTGTCCGTCAGTGGTGTTCTGCATTCTTGGGTCGCTTTTAGTGAACCCATCATGACACTCTTTTATTCCACAGTGACTCAAAGGCAGACTAAAAGCAGGCTTTTCTACCAATTACAGTGTAGGAGTGCCCGTGCACTTTGGAGGTGTTTCACATCATTACACTTATCATGTTGATCACATCCCCATGATGAATCTCTGTGGATGGTTTTGCAGCGATGGTGGCCAAGCCTGCATCTCTGTTCTCTCTTAGCTTCAGGCAACACATCTGTGAGATCTGTCAGAGCTTCTCTGTAGACACATGCATGGAGTTAGCCTTTTATATTCCTTTTACAAACAACAATCAAGGCACACAGAACACTTTTACTCAGCTTTTATTGACATAACAGTTTAATGATTGTTTGGTATCAATATTTCATTCCAATTATAAGTTAGGTTTGGATTTTAAAGCTGCTGTGGGCATTTACAAATGTGAGCAGGACTAGCTTTTGACGAGGGAAAATGGTGTAGCTCTAATTTTTCTGTAAGCAAAGCTTAGATAAGATCCTGCGATCTGGCAAAAAGACATCATTTGTTTTCGGTCACATGGGCTATAACCTTTAGTAACCTTTAAATGTGTGTACAGTTAGGAATCAGAGCTGTGGTCCAGTCTTTGCAGAACTGGAGGTTTATTAGAAGGGTTTGATCTGTACTACAATGTTTCCCTTTGGAATTAAGGAGCTGTGTTACTGCGTCATATTAACTTAATTATAAAATATATTAAAAAAATGAGAATTTTTATTCGTTTGTTCTCAGTGGTGGATAATATATTTTAGACCAATTAGACTGCATGGACCAGCATTCTACTGTGTCTCTTGAAATAATTGACCTCCCTTCTCCTTTTTTAGAGCCACAAAGTCGTGTTTTATTTAGAAGATAGAAAAAGTATTATTTAGGGTTTTCAAGATAAAAAATAAAAAAAATAAAACAATTTTGGCAACAATCTTTACTCTAATTCCAAGATTGTTGCTAAAACTTCATCAGGGTTTCATTCCTACCGGATTCTTACTACATTCCGCGTCTCATTTCAACCGGTCCAGCAGAAGACCGCCATGTTGAGCCTGGTTCTGCCAGAGGTTTCTTCCCAACAGGGAGTTTTTCATCTCCACAGTCGCTTCATGCTTGCTCGTCATGGACATGTTCTCTCAACCTGTGTTATCCAAGCTGGACTTCCATCTTCCAGGTCCCTGAGTGAAGCTCTAGTATCAGCTCACACAGTCCACTGGATCTCCCCATAAAGCTCAGCAGACCGTCTCTCTAACCAGCAGTCTATAGACTGACCAACTTCATCAATCTCCACTCCACCACCAGTTTCAGGCCTGGGGGGGAAACAGCCCTGTTCTTTACTTCTGTTCATGCATTTCTATCAAAATTCGGCGCTATTTTTTCTCTCACTATTAATCTTATTCCTCTGGATTTTATTCGGGAAGGCTTATCCATGTGTACTGTACGACTTATGTTCGGTTCTGTTATAGAAAAAAGTCTACATATCTTGTTCATATATTTTTGTATTTTGACGTTAAAACCTAATAAAAATAAATAAATAAATAAATAAACTTTAAAAAAAATGCAGCGCTATGTTTCCTGCGGAGGTCTGAGCGCCAAAGACCAAGTAATTGTATCAATAAATTTCTCTCCGTTTGTATTTTTCAGATTGAAATCATATTTGTACTCAAGATAAAGTACACTGCAAGAAAACTGCTCCTAAAAGTAATTTAGTTTCAAAAAGTTACTCAAAAAAATTAACTAAGTAAATGTAACTAGTAATTATCCACCTATGAACATAGCTAATGTAAAACGTCCAGAGATTTTCTTGTGGCCCTTGTTGTCGCAGGTTGCAGACTCCTGCCCAGAGACACGTTGGCAGCCTGTGAGAAGTTCTGCACGCGAAGCAAAGATCAAAACTTCCCTCAAACCATAAAGAGTGACTAAAGAAAATTCAGAACAAAAAGAGGAAAAACATACTAAACATTTAAATATCTAACAAGATTTATTTTTGCTGATTTAGGGGATTTAGAGAAAAAAAACTACCGGTATTAAAAAAAAAAGAAAAAAGACAGAAAAATAAACTGTAACTCTGCGCCTCTCTACCTCACTTATCCTACAGAGATATTACAAAGTGAGAGAGCCTCTTTCCAGACAGAGAAAGAGTGGGTTTTGTTGACGTAGCTGAGCTATAAATACAGTGATCCAAAGGCCATATTGACATTTAGGTACTGATTTATCTGAGAGCCCCACTCTGGTTTATGAGTTCTTCCCCGCTATTCAAAAGGCAGACGTGATGCTATTGAACCCTCCTTCAGCTGGAGTTGTGAGAAAGTGGGCTTTAATTGGCAAAGGCTGCTCTTTGTGTTTGTTCTATTTTTACTTAAGGGTAAAAAGAATTAAAAGATGTTTTTAAAGAGAAGAGCACTTTAGCAGTGACGCTAGCTGAGGGTAATGTTATGATCTACAGACTAGAAATGCTGCAGCGTGCTTTTTCTAGCTGTTCAGAAACAGTGGGACATCTATTAAAGGGGTCATAGAATGCAAAGCCGAGTTTACCTTGTCATATATAATTAACGATAGTTCAGTGGGTGAAATGGACGTAAAGAGAAGTTTTAACCCTGTCAAAACCTCCTTTCTCTGCAAATCTCACAATTCTAAACTTCCACCATAAAACGGGCGGATCCAAACGAAGCTCCGAGTTGACAGGCATGGAATATTTTTGTCCATCAGAAGATCCCTGCAAAGTTTGATGCTCAGCTGTTCATTTGGTCGAAGCATTTTACCAAAGACAGCTTTCAGAACCTTGGACAGTTCAAAGCAGGATTTGCTAAACTTCTTTTACTGAAACGAGGGGCTGTTTCCACCTTAAGGCAATCACAACCGCAAGCTAAAAGGATGATTCTGTTGCTAAGCTGTTGATAGCAAAGCTATCTATGGTGACCAGATTTCGGTGTCTGAAAAGGAGGACACTTTTTTTGGGTGGGGGTGGCGAACTGCTGGGTCGCTGTCTCAGGCATTCCAACCGAGCCGTGAGTTCCAGGGCTGGTCCAGGAACCCCGGTGGCAGGCGACAGAGTGACCGAACCCGACCCAGTGACGGTACACTTCCCTCCGCCTGCCTTACTGGGTAAGGCCTTACAGCCGGGGGATCAAGGAAAATTTTAATTTTAAGTAGCAGTTTTATTAAAAAACTTAAAGATATAGTGGAGGGTGTTCTTTTTCTGGGTGGATCATCAAAATAAGTGGTCCTCCAAACTGTCAATCATTCTGGTGATATGGTTACGTAAAGCCATGCTTGTCCCCATTTTTACTTACTGGTGGAGAGTCTGACATAGTGGAAAAATTGCAAATCTTCTTTTGGAAAGTGAGCTTGTATGAGCGATGCAAACAGCACCTTTTAAACAGAGCCTACAGGAGGAGAAATGTTGTAGTGCACGCTCTCATATGCATTTAATAGGGGTTCTGTCCTCAGTTTGGGTTTATGCTTTGTGTTTTTTGTATTTGTAGTTGTCTTTTGACAGTGTTTAGTTCTTGAGTTACTCTCTCTGCTCCCCCCTTGTGCTTGTTTCCGGTACCTTTGGCTTCCTTCTAGTTCTACTAACACATCCTTCATATTTAGCTCATTAGCCCAGCCTTTGTTCTGTTTCCCACATATACACCACCTCTGCAGTAACTCAGTGCTGGTTTGTTGTTTTGTTGCTTCCTCATCTCTAGCTCTCCACGCGAGTTTTCCCTGATGTTTGCTGATTTTTTTAAAATTCTTTGTGTTTTGGATTTCACCTCAATTTCATCATTAAATCTGCAAGACACTAGCCTCGTGAGACCATCCTGATCTCGCGAGCTTTCAAGGTTTCACTCGCAGATCAGTCTGGAGACTCTCCGTTGAAGAAAATTTGGAGCCGTTCACCAAACGAACGTCCAATCAGCATTGGCTTTGAGGCGGGTTGAGGTGTGACGCAACGAGAAGCGCGACAGTTCAGTCTAAAGAACATGGCGGCTTCAGCCGATGAAACTAGCGTTAGCGTGGCTATCGGGCAAGTTTTATCGGAATTACAGAGTATTTCTTCACTGAAAGAAGAGCAAAACACTGCTCTGGAGGCTTTTCTCAGAGGAAAAGATGTTTTTGCTCTTCTCCCGACTGGTTTCGGCAAGAGTTTTATCTATCAATTGGCTCGTCTTCGTCGTCGCTCTGTTAGTACGTCATATGCTTCGTTGATCTGATTGGTTTATTTGGCCCGTCTATCACCAACATAGGCCAATCAGCTAACCAGTATTTTCGCCCCTCTGCACACCTCTGCCTCCTGGTCTCTGCATTTGGGTACTGAAAAACCTCTCCCCAATCGTAACAGATTCTGCCTTGGGAGCGGGTACAGGGTTGATCATGTGCATTTTTTTTTTAAACTGGAGAGGGCAGGATTTTTCAAAAAATCCTCCACTATACCTTTAACTTTTTATGTTGAAGCAGAGGATTAAATCTAATAGAAAGAGATTTAAGTCTTCTCCTAATATTTGTTTTTCTGGTGACTGAAAAAAGAGAACAGCGTTCCTACCATAAGATTGTGTTTTGTGGTTTTTCTTCCAACGCTATGAGATCAGTTCAACTTGATTCTGTCTTATTATCCTCCCTGCATGTCTGCTCACACAAAATAAAGTCCACTGCAGTCATCATCAGCAGGGTCATGTCTTTGTCTAGCAAGAGAAGTTTACATCCATTGCTTCTAGCCATATATGAAGTGGCTTACAGTGTTTGTGCTCTGTCTTTCCTCCTTCGCTGGCTCGTCTTCATTATGCTCCCAAGGAGCATATGGCTCTGTAGTGACATAGTAATTATATACATTTTCAACCCATCTTTTATTTTCTCTCAGCTTCCTTTGTGTGTGTTGACTTGAGTGTAATCTGACAGGAAAAGTATTCACGCTGGAAGTCCGTGGCAAAAACAATCTGACATGTTGAGAATAAAAGGCCTTAGGAGAAGCTAAATAAAAGCATCGCTGCTGATTCTAATGAGGGTAATGTTCCATTTTTACAAGAAGAAAAAATCATCAAAATAAAATCATGAGGCCTATACAGTAAGTAACAACATTTAGTCAACATATGTTCAGTTAGAAAGCGTAACATATCTTACACATTTATTGGATTTATTGCACATGTATTAAGACTATAAAGTTATGTGCATTAAGTGTAGATTAAAATAGGATTATGCTCTCTCATTTATAGATTAAAATAAATGAAATCAAACTTAACAGGCTGCTCAGTGATGCATTGGGTTGTTGCCTAACCCCCAGATTCCACATCTTTGTCACCCCTCTGCCCAACCCTGCTCACATACGTCGTGTGAAGTACTTTTCTGCCACGTTAATCAATAAGTACCATGTGCCTCTACCCTATCCGTCCTGCACATATAGAAATACATCCAGGTGTACATACAGTAAATAATGTAGTTATGGAACTGAAATTACTTATTTATATCCTTTACTCACTAAAAAATGCTAATACACATCTTTAAAAATGTTTTATGACTTTTGTGAGACAATATTGATGCTTTTTACATTTTCTTTGTTAAACAGCTCCTCTGATGTCATCATGGGACAGGCTCAGAGATGTCCGGCACGGGCGACCCGAGTTCGAATGCGACCTGTGGTCCTTTCCCACATGTCTTCCCCCTTTCCTGTCAGCCTACTGTCCATAAAAAGGGGCCACTTTTACAGTAAAAACTCTAAATGAATAAATAAATAGATTACGCACTACATACTTTTTTTCCTTGTTAACACAAAAGGAAAACATAAAACTCAAGACGACTAGATTTATCTTTAAATCCAAATTTGAAAAAGTTCCTGAAAGTAGCGTAGGATCCCATTTGTGGTGCAGATCAGGCAGAGACGACAGATAAAGGATTTTAAGGCATTTATTTTCTCAGGAAATACATTATTGACCAAATAACGCATTATGTGTTTAGTACGTTTTTGGAGAGGGAAAAACAATTTAGGTATTTTAAGCAAAATAAAATCGAGGGCGAGCCCAATGTATATCTGCATGCACAAATGAGACGATGGTGCATGTGCAGGACGGACCGGATAGTTACACTGTTCCACATCCACCACTACTTCTCTGCACGTCACCGTCCACGAACGGAGCTGAGCTACTTTTAGCTCCACTCCGGTCTGGTCAGGTGCAATCTCACAAAAAAGGGAAAAGAAGGTCGAGAAGATCCGTTTTTTTTAAATTAAAATATGGTAACGATAGATCGGTAACAAAAAAAATTGACACATAATTCTTATATATCTCCAAAAACTAAGACCGTTTAATTAAATTATAGGATGCAAACTATTGCTCCTTCAGCATAGGAGGAAGGAAATTTCTCATCTCGATCAAAATATTTATTTTATACTGAGAGGCTTAAAAGTTTAATCAAATTCAGTCAAAACTTCCAAGATTGCATTTCATAAATTCAAAAACAAACTTCTTATCGCAGGCATGAATGAAGAGATGCTGAGTTTGGAAGCAGAGAACAAACCAATTTAGTATGATCCTAGTTATCCCTGACACAAAAATCCACAACAAAAAGAAAATATTTGGGCAGAAAATGCACATATGCTGATGGAGATTTTTTTGAATATGTCATATTAGATTAAACGGTTATTTCCCCATGTTTTCTCCTGTGAATTTAATAATATTATCGCACATGCTCTCCTCGAGCTCGGAGGAAGTCAGAGCAGAGCAAGACGGGAGGAACAGCGGAGGCTGTAGGCTTTGCTTTGTGCAGGTGGTCTGGAAAAGGAGCGGTGATGGAGTTTGCATGTTCTCGTTTTGCATGCTTGGGTCCTCTCTGGGTACAGGTGTTGCCTGGGTTAATCAGCTTCTCTAAAATTGTCCATTGGTGTTAGTGTTTGGTTGTGTGTCTTTGTCTCTGTGTTGCCCTGCAACGAACCGACGACCTCTCCAGGGTGTACGCCACTTCTCGGCCATTGCCGGAGAAAGGCACCTGCCCCACCGTGACCCTGATGAGGACTAAGCGGGAGAAGATGGATGGATGGACAAACTTGATTCAGTGTCAGGATGCTCATATTTACAATATTCATGGGTTGGATCACATATCCAGACACAGACTCCTGCATTGTTGAAGCTAATTTTTTTAATTCCCAGTATGCTGCCAAAAAACAGCTGCACACTCATAAGAAAATATTCTCTAATCTCATAAACTGTATCAAAACAATTTTAATCACAGTGATTATGCATGCAGTCATGCCCAGTAACAGGGATAATAAATACCATGAATTATTTCCTCATCATGGTACCTGTAAGTTGAGCCAATTTGATGCATGCAGGGGTCCCATAACTGCAGACCAGTTAGAGGGGCTAGCATCTCTTTATCACATCCGTTGTAGGTGTAAAATTTAAATAAACAATCTGTTAAAATAGCAGAAACTTGGTTCCAGTGAATCAATCCAGAAGGTGGTGAATTATTCACTCTTGGGTTGGCAGGAGGCCTTGATGATGATGAAAGTCTTGGCTTTCACCCTAGGAGGCAAACAGCTGCAGGGATGTTGTTCTCCATTCCTCCAAGCAGCAGAATGAAAAAAGAGAAGAAAAAAAAACAACTCAGAGTTGTTCGTGGTCAACAGCAGTTTGTTCATTAGCAGTTCCTTTCTGGGCGTTAACATCCAGCCAGTGTCAATTAGAGAGTGGTTTTAGAGCAGGTGGGACTGTTACTGCTGGAAGTAGATAAATCATCAGGTTCAGACACGACTGCCAGAAAGTACAGCAGTGACTAGAAAGGTTAGCTGCTGATAAAATCGGCTACAGTCTGGGATTTTGACTGATAAACCGAACTGCTCTTCTTCAGGTAAGTAATTACAAAGCTGGTTAAAAGTATATATGTACCGGTATATATATATATATATATATATATATATATATATGGACTCATCCACGACCTCCCGACACAATTGTTGTATTAGAATAACACATTAACATATTCACATGTGTATAACATGACAGATGTGTATAACCCACATCTGTTCACTACACACCGATAGAGTTGCTTTATAAGATTGATCTAAAACAATTAACTGCAGATTGCAACTATTCCCTTATGTGTGAGAAGGGACAGTTGCAGCTTCCATTTATTAAAGAAAAGTTTGGTCAGCAAGGAATAATCAATGGATCATTACGGTGCGGTAAGCCTAGCGCCATTCTCCCCGCTTTACAAGCTAAATCAATGGGAACTACTAGACACATCTGCAATCAACAACAATTATTGAAGATTTCCAGAGGACTTCACCATTGAAATTCACCAGAGCTATAGTGAAACTGACAATGCCCACGTGCATGGCAGCTGGATGCTGGAATACATCGGGGAAAAGTGAAAAAAAAAGAGTTATTCCACCTTTCTGATTCCTGATCCTCCACGGACGGGTTGGTCGTTGGATTGCCAACTTGAAGAGGGAGGATTTGCCATCGAACTTCTGGCCAGAGAAAAAACCCGTAATATGTAGCCAACATTTGGAAGAAGAATGTTTTCAAGATGACTTGGATAATAGCGCGTTGTGACAAACACCAGATACAGCACTGGGACTTGATCAACAGCCGATACCGCACCGTGACGTCACTAACCAGTAGGTGGCAGTAGTGTTCTTTGACAAACATGGATGCCTCCAGTAAAGCACATTCACATGAAAATTATTCTTTATTAAAAATACTGATCATTTATTGAACAGTATGTAACAATTTTTAATTTTTAAAGTAATTTCAGAAGTTTCAATTCTGATTATAACCGGACTTTTCCTTTAAAGCATTAGTTTTGGCTGTCTTTAGTTGGAACTCAGTGCTCCTGGAACACCCCCCACAGGTCACCACTAGCGCCCCCGTCGAATGCCTTCTTCAGGTCCACAAAACATATGTGGACCGGTTAAGTAAACTTCAGAGTACGCTCAAGCATTGTGCAGAGAGTGTAGAGGCGATCCACTGATCCACGTCATGAAAACCACATGCTTCCTCCTGAAGACGACATTCAATAAACAGCCAGACTCTCCTCTCCAACAGCCTGCCAGAGGCCTTGACAGGAAGACTGAGAACTCTGATCCCCCTATAGTTGGAACACACCCTCCGGATCATCTTCTTATGCAGTGGAACCAACACCCCAATCTACCAGTCCAGGGACACCGAAATGGCATGCAAGCCACAAAATCCCCACAACATCCAAAGGTCTAAGGCAGCGGTCCCCAACCACCGGGCCGCGGACCGGTACCGGTCCGTGGGTCATTTGGTACAGGGCCGCACAGAAAAAAGTATATATATATATATATATATATATATATATAAAATTTATCGACGATCAGAGTCTGAGTGATGTTTTATTTTGAAAAATATAAAAAATTGCGGTATTCTCTCCCAATTACATCTGCATCTGTGCCTCTCAGTTCAAGACTCATACTATCTATAACAACCTATCTTTGTGAAGCGGGATTTTCCGTGGTTACAGCGACCAAAACAAAGCTACGGAGCAGACTGGACATCAGGAGCACACTTCGTGTGTCATTGTCTCAGATTACGCCTAGATGGGACTGGCTTGTTGTTTTATTTTTATGCTGTTTGTATTTGATTTTATGCCAGTCGTATCATTTTACTTGATTGTCCGTGAAAATATTGTCTGACATATAGTGGTCCGTTGTGCAAAAAAGGTTGGGGACCGCTAATCTAAGGTACCCAAGATAGATCTCATCCACCCCTGACGCCTTGCTACCATGGGTTGAACCTTGGTGATAAAGGAATCTGCTACCCACCACAATCTCTTCCTCAATTTAATTGTATTACTATGTATTTATTTAGAATTTATTTTGGATCATTTTAGAGTTGGTCTTCCATGTGAATTCTCCTCTACTTTTCCACAAAGGTAAGCTCTAAAAGCTGGTTTTTAAAGAGTTAATGATGCAGTAGGTCATACCAGGTGGTTCTTAGGTATTAGGAAACAAACAGTCATTTGGAGAGTTAGCTCAACATTCTATAATGAAGATGGATTGAAACAATGACGATCATTCCAGTTCTAGTCTGGAATTGTTTTTTCTGGTTAAACCATCAGCCAGTTTAAGCTTAGAAGAGGCTGGTGATGCTGAGGGACATGGCAGCATCGCAGCTTAGAGGTCAGAACCATCCAGAGCGGACCACAAACCTACAGAGTCAGACTGAACAGAACAAAATTTGGAATAAAGATAAAAACATAATAAATAGAAAGGCTTTAACACCACCAGGAGCGCACGTTCAATAGATGCATTAAATGAATAGATTAATACCAACTCACTTTATATGCAGCCAATTTATGATTATAAACTCATGTATATCCCCAACAGGTTTGGATTTGATTATTTTCATAAAACTGAAAAGCTTTTTTTTGTGATGAATAACAAATTTATCTCTGAAAAGGTAATTAAATATAAAAAATACTATATTTTCTAAAACAAATGTATCTCATTTTATCTACATATATCTGCTCAAACATTAGATATTTAAACAGTCATATAAAGCTATGTGACAATATGTGGCCTGAAGCTCTAAAATCCTATGAAAAACCTTAAAGACGATATTTCCATCACACTAATCTTTAATTTCCTCCTCCATTAGAGTCAAGTCGAGACTTTAACCGAGAATTTTATACTGATAGTATTCATTTTAGTCAGTTAAAGTAAAAAAAACGACTTCAAACCTGATTCTGCCCTGAGGCATTTTGTACGTACTTTGTGTGCAGACTAGATGTTCCTGTTCCACATGACTGGCCTTTTATCTCAGATTTCTCTGACTTTTAAAATGGTAAGAAGATGTTAAGCAATTTCTATATTTATATTTTTGGAGTCTGCATGGCATGTCGTCTCTTTCGCCCCATTAACATACTGGTGACCTGTCCACATCTTACCAAATGTCTAGGATAGACTCCAGTCCCGGCTTAGTCATTTTGCCATTAGATAAATCCCAGGTGATATGATATGTAAATCCTAGGTGTCTGTATTTTTAGGGAGTCTGAAACAGCTGGATGAACACAGGCTCCCTTGACACTGACAGCTGTTTCTTGCCAACTGGAGCATATCCAGCAGTTTAGCATCTCACACCCTCTCCTTATGGGCATGCACTGCCTTTACATCTGTGTTTCAGACTTTGTTTTTGGCGACTCAGTTCTGTACGGTCGAATTGCATAAAAGGGAAAGCTGTTTTTAATTTGCAAATAAACTGCAAATTGTTTAACATACAAAGCATATTTGTAACTTTAAAGTCACTCATAATAATCTTCAGTTGTTGCGTGTTTACTCTTTGTAATGGATATACTAACACAACGTTTTTAATTTTTTTCAGTTTCAGCAAATGCTTTTATTTTTCCAGTAAGGAGAGGAGACAATGTTTTGAGAAATAATGTTTGAGAGGCAGGAGCTTTGAGACCTAAATCCTCAGGATCTTATTGCTCTCAATAACAAGAAATGTCTGTATAAAGTCAGAGTGCTGCCAGAAATGCAATAAATACTGTCATTTTATTCCAAACATGTGCACACTAACTACGCTCCATGTGCATTTTGAACATTTAATCCATACAGATTCAATATCATGAGGTCTCCAATATGTCACAGCCATGAGTTCATCTCCTCTGAACTCATTGCTTTAGATCAGGGGTCACCAACGCGGTGCCCGCGGGCACCAAGGGGCCCTCAAGGACCACATGGGGTGCCCTCTTCGTCTTCTGAAAACAGAAGAATTCACTCAGTGGGTTAGGGTAAGTTTATTATTTTTTTTATTCTGTTGCTCTTCTTTTTAATCATTTATGTATTATTTGATCATGTTAACTATTTCATCATATTTCAGTGGTTTCAAAATGATTTACTGTAGGTGAACACTGATCCCTCCAGTTCATAGGTCAGTATTGGTAGCCCTTCCTATGACTCGGTAGCCATGAAGTAGCCCTCAGCCTTAAAGGAATAGTACACCCAAAACATGATTAGCCTTCATTTTCTACTCACCCCCATGCTGAACAACACTCTGGAGTACTTTTTTGATATCTCAAATGCATCTGGAGATCTGGGAGGCTTCTTGCTG
The DNA here is from genome assembly GCF_016077235.1 of Cyprinodon tularosa. Taxonomy (NCBI): domain Eukaryota; kingdom Metazoa; phylum Chordata; class Actinopteri; order Cyprinodontiformes; family Cyprinodontidae; genus Cyprinodon; species Cyprinodon tularosa. The sequence continues at coordinate 925,957 of NW_024038523.1, read as the reverse complement.
TCTGCTGACATTCAAATAATGGAGGTCTATGGCGCCCGAGGCAGAAAGGTCCATAAAAGTCCACAAAAAACGTGTCAATATTCCTCCATACTGCTCGTCCAATGTATTCCAAGTGTCCTGAGTGGGTAGCATCCAGAATTTACTCGAAACGAAGTCTTTTAGAATGTTTTTAGAGCATAAACAGTAGTGTATAGGATTTCCTGAAAGCGCGCGCCTGCGAGCTCACGACTCTACGGAAACCGGCAGACCAAACCAGATGAAAGTGCGCATTCAGCTCGGCAAAGAACTCCTGCTCTTCCTCAACACTGAAGTCCTCAGACATTTTTCTTTCGTTGTTTCTTTCTTTGCACAGGTAAACAGCACATTTCTTCTTCTACGCTTGCATTATCGGCAGAGCAGACGCTGAATTCGGTTCAGAACGGTAGATGTTTTCAACTCAAAAAGTTACATTTGCGATTAAAGTCACATTAGTTTCAATTATTTTTTTTTTATTTAACAATTAATTAAATTACATTTTTAATCAGGATTAAAGTATTTTTTATACATGCATTGTGGTGATCCAACAGATGGAATAGCTAAAGATGTGAGAGGGAGTCAAATTATGCCGTTTTATCCCTGGTGTTTTCAAATATCCTGTTGTGGAAAATGTGACATGTTTTAACTGAGCTGAAAATAAGGAGATAAAACTGTTTCAACTAACTTAATCCACATGTACACATTCTGTCCATATGCTTGTTGTAAAATTTACAGCTTTTACTACATCTGTGACACTACTGCAATCCAAGAAGTTCTAACAGTGTTTGTAATTTAAACTGAGCATATGGACGGAGAGAAGGAAGGGATTAACTGACAGCAGGCGTTTGAAAAATGTTGGATTTTCGTTCCATTTCTGTTCAGCTTGTCCTCATAGAGATTCACGTGTCACCGCATGAGATACGTTTTAAAGCAAGACTTGCAGAATATGTACTATACATTACTGTAGTACATGCTACAAAATGAACCCTTTTTTCAATAAATATTAGAATATTTCTGAAATGTTTAAATAGTAGGAAATTAATTCCCACCTCATATATTAACTGCACAGTAATTACTACACAGAATCTAATCATCACCTGAGAAAACATGCAGTTCACGTCTGCTGGCTAAGAGAAAACCTCCCTAAATAAGATTGTCCCCTTAATGGGATTTTTCTGATGGATCCTCATTGCTGAGCTTGACCTTGTTCAGCACCTTACCCTAATTTCAAACGTAAATTGATCTCCTCGGTCCGACCGGATGATTTTTAATTAAATGTGTGCATGAAAAATTGAAAAACTTATCAGGCTGTTTTCATTTTTCTCATTTAAACTGATTTCATTATCTTTGTTTCGAGAATGGCCGGCATCATCAAGATCTCACCTCATGTCACACCGCTCCCCCTAGAGCAACCCAATGCTTCAATAGTGGGGAAGTGAAATGCTGTAATCCCCAAAGTGTAGCCAGAGTTGAACAAACTGAGCCCTTTCTACACTTGAGGGAGTTTTTTTTTTTTTTTTTAAATCACTGAACCAGAAGAAGGAGTATGACATTTTCTACATTGTTAACAAACCCAACCGCATACCATTGCCTTTAGCAAGATTTGTCCTTTGTTTCTACAAGGTCTATGAACTGTACATCAGCCTCTACCATAATCCTTAATACACAAGTATAGTAAAAAAAAAAATTTTTTACTGCAGTGTGTATAAAAATAAACAAACATTTCAAAAGATATATATTGGATTTACTGTAAACTATTGAGTTCACATCCAAAATATTGAAAGTTTCATCTTTTTGGGTAGAAATTATTTGATTAAATCTGATTATAAAGTCAGGAGTTTGTTTTTCTCTGTCTTTTTATATCATTTTATGGTTCCCTGGAGTTTCCGTATGGTTAACATAGGTGTATGCAATTTATTCAATTTTTATTATTATTAGCATTAAGTATAATTAGCTCAACAATGACATAAACACACAATAAGCACCATTCTCTGGGAAGATTAGAGCATTCCATAGCCTACCATTGATATCAATGTAATTAAATCAGTTGTTCTTGATGCTTTTTTTTCCAGTTACGCTCTCTGTCTTATCTATAAATGTTTTTTCATGCAAATGTATTTTCTTTTTTTTTTCTTGTCAGTTCAACAAAGAGTTGAACAATAAACTAGAAGGTTTAACATAATTGAAAAAAATGTATTTGATTAAAAGATATTATGCGTTATACTGTGAAAAGCAGTATCTGTAATATTTACAAATTCAACCTCTTCTGTTTTCGATCTCTTCCTTTTTGCATTTTTTTTGCATTATTTTTTTTTATTAATCAATAATTAAACAATATTCTTTAGTCATTAGCAAGTCTGACCATCTGCTCAGTGATTTGCAAACTCCTCTATGAGAGGACAAATTTGTACAAATGTTTAAATTAGATAAATAAATACAGAGACACACAGATTGTAAACATATATGGATGTTTTTAAAAATGTATTTATATCCCTGTCTGAATTCAATAAGACTAAAACGATACAGGAACCATATGTGGAAAATCTAGTCCAGAATAAAAAGTCTGTACCAAGATCAGTCCCAACATTTGCATTTCTAGCTCCACATGCAGATTGATCACCTGGATAAATTAACAGGATAAAGAAAAAAAAAGGCAGGGTTCGTGCTTTCTGGACCTGGATTACCCACTTATGCAAACGGCACATTGATGTATCAAGATTTTGTATTTTTCAAATATAATTCCTTCCCTATAACTAATGAAAATATATAATTGCTGCAACCAATGTTTTGTATGTACAGTATGCATTTTGTATGTGTTTTTGCTCGTTTTGTATACAAACTGTGTGTCCAAAATGACAATAAAGTTTGTCTAATCTAGTCTAATCATTATTTTGCAAATCGATTAATCTTTTGATTTTTTTTTAAATTAGTGATCAGATAGCTAAAGTTTCCTTAAAGAAGATTTTTTTACGAAATTAAACCAGGTGAAACTAAAACTTTTTAACTGAAGGAATTCTGGATAGAGCAAATTGACAGAGGAAATTTTTTTTTATCTTAATACAAAATGTTTATACATTTTTTTTGTTCCAGTTCTGATATAATTAGTGCTGTAAGTTGGTCGCTCTGTCTGCTAAAGGCATGTTTTACATCTTTATACTGCAGTATAACAGTTACTAGATTAGTTTAGAATTACTTCAATAATCAATTAATCACGATTAATCTGATTAATTGTTTCAGCTCTACTTAAAATTAAATTGATTGGAGGTTTGAAATGTTTTCTGAGACCAACAAAGTATTATTTTAATAATACAGTGTTTTCTTAACATAAACGTATGTAGCTGTTAAAAGGTGTTATTTTCAGAAGGTGCTATATTCTCATACAGAATGATTGGGATTTATAGAAAAACAATTGTGCTCAGCTGCTTGTAAAAATAAAACATTTTTTTAGCATTGTTTTAATGACCACTCTGGAGTGTGACCTATTTATTGTCATTTCAGATATCGAGCGTAGAGGATTAAACAAAGAGTGAACTTTTCAGTTGACGCCAATATCTTGCTTATGATTGATCATAAAACAGAAGGATAGAAAGAGTGTGTTGATGAGCTCAGGTTCAAGATGCAAAGCAATCAATGGTCCAAACGAGCCTGAAAAACTACTGGAGTTTTTTTCTTCCTGAACGATACAACCAATACAACCTATTCTCATTATGAGTGCGAAAAGTTATGCACCGTAATTTTCGTACATTATGGACGTTTTTTTCGTCGTATGCGCATGCGCATTTGACGCACCATTCACGAATATAGAATATAAATTACAATTAGCCCTAACCCTAACCCTTAGATATCAAACAGCAAGCAACGTAGTTAGAGACATGAATAAGTGCTGATTGCACTGTTTTTCCCAATTTTACGTCCGTCCGCGGATCTGCTTTTTTTTCTGTCTGCCAGCGCATGCGCACTGATGTGGTTTTTTGAGGAAAAACGTCCAAAACGTACGAAATAGTGTGCATAACTTTTCGTACGATTTCATACGCACTCATAATGAGAATATGTTGACCAATAAGCTAAAATGAAGAAATGAGCGTCCATATTGGGCGGACTGCTTGTGTGGAAACCATTTATTTAATAAAAATGAAAGCTGTTGGCATAGACAGCCTTTAATATAGCTGTTTATGTGTTACATGCTCGTCAGGAAGCCAAGTCTTGGAGCTGGGAATCAAACCGGCTCCAAAGAGTTTTCAGTTGACACATCATTAATACTTTCAGGAGCAGCGCATCAACAAAACCACACCAACAACAGAACAATGACAGAAATACTTCTTAAATAGAGGTGGAATTAAATTGGAAGAAACCATTGCAAAATGATACACAGCTGCAAAAGAACAACAAACAAGAATCTTTGTTTTTAATTAACAGCTAATGAAGCAATACATTTACAAATCAAGACGATAAAAAAATAAATCAAAGCAAATACTCAAAACTTAACACAGAAAACGCCATAAATGAGACCAATTCCCCCCTTCCATTCTCTAATGGTGCAGTCCTGTGCACACCTGCCTGGAGAGGGTAATGGCAGAGATGAGAATTTCAAAATTAATTTGGTATATTTCCTCTTTAATTCATGTATTTATCTTTGATGAAGAGTTTAGTAATTAATGAAAATATTGTAAAGTGAAAATAATTTACCTTTTTAACAAAAAGAAAAAAAATGAGGCCTACCAAAGAAGCCAAACCCCAAACAAATCCTTGCATTCAAAACAACTAAAATAAAATAAACATCAAAACCAGATGCAGTGTTTAACTGTTAACAAATATACAGGTAGCAACGACTCAGTGTTACAATATATATAAAAATAATATTTCAACTGCATTATATCCAGAAATTGTACAGTGATCCAGGGGTGACTGACAGGAGCATGGGTGTCATTGCCCACACTTTCAGTAGGTCTTCAGAATTAGGCTCCACATCTAGGCTCCCCATTTAAAAAGGAAATCCACCTTTCAGTTCAGCTTTGTACTTTGAATACATTCATTATTCTACAAAATCTGGAAAGTATTTCTTTCTTTTCCAGAAAGGCTGCGTCCAGAAATTACTAATAATGAGAAATTGGAAAGAGATTAAGTGTTCTGCTCTTCTAGACCTGGCACCAATGACAACAGGGAAATGCTTATAGTGAAAGTTAGCTAAGACAGGAACAAAATGCAGATTTAATCTGATATCAGATGTCTGAAAAGGAAAAAAATTAACTATTTCCTTTTTTTTTTATTAAGGGCAGAGGGCAAGGCAGGCACAACTGGGAGACAAACAGTGGCACAAAGAATGAGGTAATAAGTAGAGGCCGCCGGTGGAGTTTTCTCCGCGGGGGTCTGGGCTATAAATTCAAAGTAGACGTATACCAAAAACAAATCAAATGTATACTAAGTTATCACACAAGTATATTTATATGAATGCTAACAGAAGACATTACAAAAGCAGTTTTTAAAAACAAAAAACATAATTTCATCTACAGGTTTTCTTTTCGTCCATAAATCTTGCCCTTCTGAGGCTTTGTGAAGGTAAATCTGTGTTTTTCATGGTCCAATATTGTGTCACAAACTTAAAAAAATAATGTACCATTTTAATAATGGAGAAGCTATTAGTCAGGTTTATAATTTTTGTAATATATATAAACTATTTATTTTCTGATAATGTGTTTATTTAAGAGCACCTATGCAAATTAACAGACATCTAGAAAAAGTACACTATAGTATATTATTTTCAATGTGAATCCCAGATTGTTCGTTCTTCGTTTCCGTTTTTAAAAAGTGCTTTAAATCAGTCTCTATCCATTTTGGGTCACATCCTGACAATTAAAAAAGGAGGCAGGGAAAGCAGAATAAAGCTTTAGCCTCACTGCATGCAGTTAGCCAAGCCTTGTAGCTAAACCAGGTCCTGGAAAAGGATGGTTCTTGCGCCATGTCTCTCTCTCTCTCCCTCCAATGTTTCTCCAACTCTCACAACTCCACCTGTCAATCATCCTTAAAACATAAAACAAGAGTCAATGGATAAACATTCTTGCGGCCTAGGGTGGAAATACGTCAATCCGAAATGAAAATGAAATGACGCTTTACTCGTCAGATTAAATATTTATCTTGCATTTCACTAAAAATATGTATAATATATTTAGAAATATTTTACATTTTTAAAATAAAATTATAAAAAATATTTTTTTTTTTATGTCTTAATCAGTGCCAATGGGTGGGTGGGGCAGCGCCCTAGCGCCCTCTATTGGCCAGCCGCTACTGGTAATAAGACAAGAATCCAGCTGTGAGTAAGGAGAACCAGCTGTGAGTTTTTTTTTTTATTTTTTTTATTTAACCTTTATTTAACCAGGAAAGTCCCATTGAGTTAAAGTAACTCTTCTTCCAGGGAGTCCTGGCCAAGAAGGCGGCTTAAAGCTACAGTGTGTAATAATTACAGGCATATAAATTCAGAAATTTAATATATTATACATAACTATGTTATTTATCATCACCTATGAGCTCAGCCTTTTAACCATAATATTTGCGTTGCCTTAGAATTCGTTATTTATAATTACATAGGAGCGGGTCTCGCAGCCATGGAGGCTGACATCTTTGCGCTACGGCAGCGCAGAGGCAACAAACTAGCGATTGCGAGATCTCCCATGACGCTCGAAAATAACTACGGCAAGTTGAGAGAGATGAACTGAGACGGTACTGAACAGTAGATGGCAGTATTATGCCTGAGAAGCGTTTAGTCTGCCTGAAACCAAAGAAGAAGAAGAAGCAGGTATACTGCGCCTCGGTAACAAGAAAGGTAAACAAGGCGGCAGGCGTGAGTGACTTTGCAAACTGTTTGGCACTGTGTGGCCAAACATCAGACGAATGGAGGATCATGCCTACTCTGTATCACAACGAAAAGCGGCGGACACCGAACCCCCGTCATCTAAGAAGCGGAAACACGACGAGAATAAACGCAAGAGTGACAAGAAACGACAAAAAACACGGATCAACATTGGCACGGCATTTACACGATGGAAGTCACTGATGGAGGAAAAAGGTTTTCAAAGTGACGCTCAAGTTGCCAGTTTTCTCTTGGACAGGTAATTAATCCTACACACACAATTGTCTAATATCACTGCAGTTTTTGGAGTACAGGATGCTCAGACCTGTCTAAAACAATAACATGCTGCGTGATGATGCTGTTACTCTCCAGTATACTTATTCAGCAACGTCCCTGACGTTTCACAGGTAATGATTCAGTAATTTTCTGTAAAATAATTTTCTGGATATATACCTCGGTTACTTCTCTCCGGCTCCTTTGGAGATCTTCAAGCCTTTCCTCCTCTGCTCTCACCCCGCTGGCTCCCCTCTCTCGCCTGGCCCCAGCTGCACGCTCACCCCAGCCTCTCTGCCCTCTTCCTTTCCCTCTTCCTTGCCTTGTAACCCCCGTGCCACAAACAAGACTTGGACTCTGTAAACGGGGAATATATATTCTTCCAGCGAACACAATCTCGCTGTTAAACTAATGACTACAATTACTTCGTCTGTTTATATCACCATGCAAAGCAGCTCACCAAAACGTCACAACGACGTAGAAAAAATAACGGGTATATTTATTATCTTAAGTCTACATGAAATCTATACCCTACACAGACTAATGAAATACTATCTGTAAAATTATCTATGTAAACAAACCTCATCACTTGAGAAGGTAGGTGATGCGGACGTCGTGGAAGACATTTTGTCCCGTAACGCTCGCCGTACTGTTGGGGGGGAGAAGCGGTGGGGGGGAGACGTTCATGTTGCTGCAGTCTGCAGTCTGACCGCTAGATGTCGCTGAAAATTACACACTGTAGCTTTAAAGAGTTACATTAACATAAAACCACAGGAGACAAGACAACCACAGCTACATATTATCTAGGCAAAATTAAACACAACACAACAAGATTGGGCATACACATACAACCAAAAAGCAAACAGCAAACAAGGCATCCAATCAAAAACAGTTGCATCTGTCAGTTAATGATGATTTTAACAGGTCTTTAAAAGAATTTATGGATGGAAGTACTTCAAGATTTAAAGTGGCTTGAAGTTCATTCCATGCTTTAGGTGCAAATGATGAAAATGCTGTTTTTCCTAGCTCAGTTCTTGTAAATGGAGTATGTAAAAGTATTTTTTCTGATGACCTAGTACTGAGTAAGGAGAACCATGAGTTTGAATACTACGAGAAGTTTGGAGAAAGGCAAGTGATGGAGGAAGCAATTGTTAAAACATTTAGGAATAACTGGAGAGGCAGGAGAGACGCAGAAGAGCAGAGGGACTGAATTATGAAGAAAACAAATCCAAGAAAAAAATCATAGATCTCACAAAAATGATGTATGAAAAATGCAACAATAGACTAAGAAACTGTTTCCTAATGAATTAAGTGAATTAGAAACCACTAAAAAATCATAATGAAGACTGAAAATGGAAAGAAGTGGTGAAACAGAAGAGAAAAAAACAAACAGGAACAGAGAGGATTTTAACAGCAATGACGTGAAAAGGTTATTTTTAATTTAGTCAAATTTAAGCAAATCATATTTGAGGATCATTTTTATATTTATTTTTCATTTAAGGAGCAGCTAAACATCCTAAACACAGTATTTTAATCTAGACTCACACTGGACAGTTCCAAAACTTATTTTCTTCTTTGTTTTTATTTTTTTTACCTCTTTAATTGCAGGTTTTTTCTTCATACTTTTGGAAACTGTCTCAATTTAGTCAGCGCTTGCGCAACAGGAGAAATTGTCTCATATTTTAGGTACACTGAGAAAATTTAACCCTGGGTTGACAAATACAAAGCACTTACCCCCACCGCTATGTGTTATGACTGTTAAGTGCTGATAACTCATTATATAATTAGTTATAATTATAAAAATGAATGTTGATTAAACTTTGCTTTCACCTCCTGCATGATGGGGGCAGAATTAATTTTGAAAACATTGATTGTCAAAGAGAAACTAAAGGCTCCTGATCCACTAACGACAATGTCTGCGACACAATTTGCAATCTTTCCTTAGTGATTGACGTTTTTTGTCTTTGGATGTAGTATTTTTTTTTTCATACAGTTATCTGCATTATTAATACCCCAGAATTATATTTTTCAGTCATTTTCATTCAGCAATACTCCATTTAAAAAGCAGAAGGGAAATCATTGTTTTTTACACTGTTTTTTTATGTGATATAAATAGTGAATTTTCTGCATGTGTGTTATATACTCAGCCACACTCCTCACAAACAAATGAAATAATCGCAAACTGTTGTCTGTGTTTGGAATCCAGTTTGTGTGGGTTGTGTTTTTGTGTTTTCTCCCTCCACCACCAGGTGGCGCCCGGTTCTCGTTGGCCCTTTCACACACCTGGGGATAGTTACTGAGATTTTTGTCTCCCTGAGTCTTAACCTTGTTGTTTTTGTCTTTGCCTCTCTGCAGGAAGTCATCCTGCGAACTGGATGTTTGGGCCTTCTACCCCTGGAAGGATCGTCTTGAGCTTCATACTGAGCAGGGGATGCAAACAGGAGGATTGGACCTTCTCCCACCCTGAAATGATTGTTTGAGCCTCACACTGAGCAGTGGATTCATCTCCACACGAATCGTTCAAGTGGCAGTCAGCTCCACCACTTCCCTAGGAACCAACTTAACCTGGGTAAACCCTGTCCGCCCTCTAACGAGTCAACAAATTTCTTGAACAACCCACACCGACTGGATTCTTGGAAAGACACCTTTTCTGGAAAAGTGAGTCCAGTTGCTGTTTCTGCTTTTGCAAATCGTAGCTCAAATTTTCTACTGAGCCTGAACTAAACACTGAATTTCCCTTCTCACTTCCAGTGCCAGTTCACCAGCGTTCAGAGTAACACTGGGCCCATCTCGACTTGATTTCAATAAAACCTGTTAAACCTTCCCCTGGTTTCTCTGAGTGGTTTCCTGCATGTGGGTCAGATCCCTGAATAAGATCATGACAGTCTGCAAATGAGACAGCTTAACATATTTAATCTACTATGAATATGTGCATCCTTCATTCATTTTAAAATGAAAACCAACAATAAAAAAATTTGGGAAAAAAACACTCTAAATCAGTTTTATGAAGATATTATAGAAACAGATTAGTTCCTTCCTATTTCTCAGAACAGAAGATTCCCCCCCCCCAACTTTCATGTTGGGCTCTAAGTTTACCCAATACGGCACAAGCAGCAAGTAAATAAAAGTCACAGAAGCATACAGCTACAGTGGCACTTCACACAGAATATTAAATTTTAGAGTTTAGAAAGTTTTAGTCGCAGTGGTAAAAAAGCAGCAAAACATGCATTGAAATATCAACACTGGTGCATCTTGGTGAGTCAAATTGTGCAGACATGGAGAAGGATCAGTTCGACCCGCCCATTGCAATATAAGAGCACATCATAGACATCCAACCTGAAACTGCAGTTGCATAAAGAGAGTGATAATAAAATGCAATATACTTAATTGCATACTCAATAATCAGTATTTTAGCTTTATATTTTTAAAGCTACAGTGTGTAACTTTTAGCGACATCTAGCGGTCAGACTGCAGCAACATGAACATCTCCCCCCCACCGCTTCTTACGGTGGCTCAGAAGTGCAAAACACATTTACAATTCAAAAACACATTAACAAATAAAAAACAAAATAACATTTGAAGAAACAAAATTATATTTTATGAAACAAATGTATTTTTTAAAAAAAAGTTTAAATTTTTAAAAACAAATTTACATTTTAGGAAACAAATTTACATTTTAGGAAACAAATTCACATTTTAGGAAACAAATTCACATTTTATAATGTATAATTTATTTTATTTTTTCTTTCTTTCTCTAAAATGAAACTTTCTCTCACCTAAAATCTAACTTGTTTAAAATGTAAATTTGTTTTTAAAAATTTTATCTTTTTTTTTCAAAAATACATTTGTTTCACAAAATATAATTTTGTTTCCTCAAATATTATTTTGTTTTTTAATTGTTAATGTTTTTTTGAATTGTAAATGTGTTTTGCACTTCTCAGCCACTGTAGCTTCTCCCCCCCAACAGTACGGCGAGCGTTACGGGACAAAATGTCTTCCACGACGTCCGCATCACCTACCTTCTCAAGTGATGAGGTTTGTTTACATAGATAATTTTACAGATAGTATTTCATTAGTCTGTGTAGGGTATAGATTTCATGTAGACTTAGGATAATAAATATACCCGTTATTTTTTCTACATCGTTGTGACCTTTTGGCGATCTCGCAACCGCTAGTTTGTTGGCTCTGCGCTGCCGTAGCGCAAAGATGTCTGCCTCCATGGCTGCGAGACCCGCTCCTATGTAATTATAAATAACGAATTCTAAGGCAACGCAAGTATTAAGGTTAAGAGGCTGAGCTCATAGGTGATGATAAAATAACATAGTTATGTATAATATATTACATTTCTGACTGTATATCCCTGTAATTATTACACACTGTAGCTTTAACATGGCTGTGTCTGTTTACAGTCTGAATAGCAGCAGAAGAAATTGTGCAAATAAACTCCAGCTGAAACTGGGCTCTACTAGCTCCTTTTCAGACATATGTAGTTCTTATGGGGTAGTAATATTTTAGGCTTGGCAAAACTGTGAAAGCGTTTGGCCAATGTTCCATATATTATGGATATTGCTTTTACATTTTTTTGACAAATTACACAGAGCCTACGTGTATAAAGAGAAGCAACTGTACCCTAAAACAGCAACACTCAAACCAGAGAACGCTTTAAAGGGACTATAGTGTTCCCTGTTATCAATGCTAGTAAAGGTTCAGCAATTTAGAAGAGTGAAACCTTCTTGTGGGACTAATCTGTTTTATTTTAGCAAGGGATAATCCAAGGGAGACAGTTTTAATTTCCAAATGCCCCACAGCAGTGACCCAAATTTAATTGTTCCTTTGCTACAGAGGGAGACCCTCTTGAGACGGAAACAGTAAGATAGGAAAAAAATATGGGTAATTAAAGAAGTATACAGGCGTCTTCAATGAATGAAAACTGTTAGTGAGCAAAGATCATTTGAATCTAACGGATGGGAGCACTGTCCGTCAGCTTTGCACGAGAGAATAGTGCTGATGCACAGAAGTGCTGCACAGAACAAGCAGTTTGGAAAACACGACTTTTAAAAGAAGCAACTTAGTGTTGTAGATTATTGAGGATAGATACAATTCAGTTCATACAATGCAAAAATATTTCTTTATAAAGAATAAGAAATGCTGGGGCCTGTTACACATTTATCTTTTGAGATAACACAGAAGCAGCCCTCTTTTGAAAAAGATTGATTAGGCAAAAGAAGCTTGGTTTAATTAAAACACAACCATAAGCAAAAAGTCTCTTGTCAGCCTAAACAAAAGTGAACAAAAGGATCTCCCCAAAGAGCCTAGGAAACATCTTTTGTACCTAAAGAGCAAAGTTGAAAATGCCTATTTTCCATCTGTCTCAATGTGTTGCCTCCATTGCATTTAGGAATCATATCCCTCTACGTCGCAACGAAGCAGATAGTCCAGAAAAACTAGTAATATCCGTGTCAGGTTTCTGTTATGTTTTTCTTTTGAGTATTCAGTCTTGCTTTACTCCTTGTTTTCTAGTGTTAGTGGTTCTTTTTTTTGCTGTGTTCTTTGTTTTTTTCCAGTAACTGTCCTATTCTGGGTTCTGTTTTTTTCTTTTTAGTGTTTAGTTTTCTTTTCTCCATGTTTTATAGTCCTAGTAATTTAATTAACATTTTGTTGTTATTTCCAGTCTTCCAGGTTTCTATTTGTTGCTCTCTCCTGCCCTCTTATGTTCTCCTTCTTCCCTAGCTATTTCCCTCTCTTGTTCTGTGCACACCTGCTCCCAGTTTCCTCATTAGCCCCCTCTTTGTCTCAGTCTCTTTTAAAAGCCCTCTCTCTTCAGTTCCCCTTTGCTGGGTCCTCGTCAAACACTGCCAAACTTCGTCAAACTTCCTCTTCCTGAGTCTTCCTCGTTGTGACAGTGATTCCCCTGATGTCTCCGTGGTTTCTGGTTCGTTTTGACTAGTTTTATGTTTGATTCTTTGGATTTTTGGACTCCTGGTTTCATGTTAGTTTGGACTTCTTTTTCATTATTGGATTTTTGGATAACCTGCCTTTGTTTTCAGTTTCCCTTTCATTAAATCTAAAGAAATTCACCTCTGCCTTCCTGCCTCTGCTTTTGGGTCAACAATCCATAACCAAATCCTGACAATCAGGTGCCTTTTTGACTGGCTTATTTGCTTTTATTTATTTTTTTTTTTAGAGATGTAGAATATTTAATTATATAAGTCTTAAAGTGGTGAACAAACAAACATGACCATGAGGACTTTTATCTCAAGCTATTTTTTTTATCTCCTAATCATCAATGATCCCCCCCCCCACCATGGACTGTTCTCCCTGCTGCCCTCTGGGAAGAGCCTTCGCAGTATTCAATGCAGGGCCTGAAGTTTCCGAAACAGCTTCTTCCCCACCGCCATCAGACTGATGAACTGTTGAAAAAAACTCCAAATCAAGTCACAACCTCTGCATCATACTGATTACACCAAACTAAAAAGAACTCAACTCCAAACATGTTTTTCTTCTGCTTTTTTTGCACCATATATATTTGTCCAGGCACTTCTCTGAGCCGCCATATCAATGCGTTTTGCATCATGTTTTTCTCCTACGATGTCTACATTCGATCACTGCTGCAATTTAAGGAATGGAAATTTTCATTTCACTGCTAAGCTATGCTGCTCATTTACAGCCTGAAAGCTGTACAAAACAAAATAAACGCAAAACAAAATAAAAGTTGTCTAAGTATAAATTATTCATTGTACCTGGATGGTTGTAGATCAAATGTGGTTGCACGGAGAATGGAGGAAAACAGAGGGGGGAAAAAATACTTTATAAGTAGTTGATATTATATAAAATATTTAAATGTATGCATGTAGTTTCCAGTATGCATGTTGTTCTGTTTGATCTCTTTAACTGCTTATTTTTCGATTTCTATGCTTAAAAAAAAAAAAAAAAAAAAAAAAAAAAAGCTACATCATTATTGCTTTTTTCTCTTTTCATTTATTTATAACAATGGTGATTGGGATAAAAAAAAAAAAAAAACATCATCCAATTTTTCCATTTTGGTATATTTGGTTAATTTTAAAAGACAAAACAAAAAAGAAATCACTGTGTGTGTTTTTTTTTTTTTTCATTTTTGAATGAACCTGAGCCTCTCTTTACCTTTGCTCTAATCAGTTAACATGTTCATTTTCTTTCCACAAAGATAATTTACAAAGAAATTCAGTTTAATCAAAGGTACTCTTGCTTTGCATTGCTCTATTTTGGAGAGAGCACAGAAAAGTAAAAAAAAAAAAAATCCCCAAAAATGTGAAGCATAATTCTCAGACATAAAATAATTATTTACTAAAAAAGTCTAAGCTATTCAGAAAGCAGCTAAATCAGCCATTTTTATTGTTGAGAATGAAAGTGATTGATGAAAACAGGAAGCTTATCCTTTTTTCCTGCAGCACACCAAAGCACACACATTCTGACTACACACGGCTAGAGATGCAATAATAATTTCAATCATCAGCTGTCTGAATGGAAATCAGGGAGCTTCAGCTGCTGCCCTGTTGTTTTCCTCCGACTTCTCTGAAAGAGCTTTCTAGAAACTATCCTACTACATCTCAGTAGTCATAACCTTCCCTTCTTATTGCTCCTGTAATAACATTTCACCATCATAGACAAAACAAATCTCCCCCATTCCACACAAACACACACACATTAGATTTACCACACCAGTAGTTTCCACACGACAACTACTGTGGGACAATATTCCACCCTGTGTGTTTGCGTTAGCGCTTTGGCGTTGCCCAGGGACTCTTATTGCCTCCGAATATAACTCTTTTTTTTAGGATCTCTTATGGAGGCTGTAATGCACTATCGATTTGTTTAGCTAATACGTTTCTCTGACCTCACTCATCATTCTTATCCCAAATGTTGCAGCATACCATCGCCGCTCGCATTAAGCCACACCTCGGAGGTACAAAAACCTCTCAGACGCAGCAGGTGAAAATGAAACTGCTCCCTGAATTCCTCACAGAGCTAAAAAATAATAACGGGAAAATAAATAGCAGGTGCTTTTCGATTATGAGCTTGGCTATAAAAGAAAAATAACGTTAAAAGTTTTTACTTTGTACAATCTTTTTATGTCATAATAAAAACAGAGGCTCACACTTATTATCATTGTTGTGAAGCTAGTGTAGAAAAAAACAAAACGCTTTACTGAAATGTTGTTTGCAACCCTCCGAGCTGCACTTTATTAAAGAAAAGGTGTAGAGATGACGCTAATCTCTGCTTTAAAAGTGAAACTGTGTGAGGGTAACTGTGCCAGGATGACCTTCTCTAAATTTAGCAAATCAATATAGGACACAGTTAGAGAGAAGACTGGAGACAACCCTGGCTTTAACTATAAACCATCAGATGATGGCTAGTGGTAGTGACACACTATAATTCAAATGAGAGCTCATTACTAATCATATCTCCACATATATCTGAATTAGCCAATTAGTAGAACAAAGCAAATCTAGACCATTTAAAGCACTACGAATGAATTAACATGGTCTGATTACAATAGGCCTGTAAAACTTTCTTTCTCTATATAATGTCATGCACAAAACGAAACAGTACCAGGCCTAATTAAAGCTATTATACTGCAATTATGGTTTGTAAGATGCTATCAAACACAGAGCAATAGACACCAATGCAACCATCATTGATTTGATAGAATTTGCTTTAATTTTCATTGATTTCTATACATTTAGCCTTATGTGTTTTATGGCTTTCCTTGTAGTGAAATACCTTAATAGTACAACTTAATCACTGAATTTCACATCAAATAATAATAAAAAAACATTTTAAGTTATTAATTTAATCATAGAAATTCTTAAATAGAAAGAATGTAATTCAAATTAGGGCTGAAACAATTCATCAGATTAATCCTGATTGAAGGTATTGTGGAGGATTTTCTTGAATTTTAGAGGCGTCCTCTCAACTTTAAAAAAAATGCACATGCGAGTAAACTCAGTTAACTGACTGTTCAGACAGATGATTACTTCCCCGGTGGTGCACTGCGGGGTGCCTGCACCATCTTTGTTATTAGAGCTACTGTTAGGTAGCGACAGCCAATGGTGGCAAAGGACCGCTGTGACAGCAAATCCCATAATGCTTTGCGAGGAGAGCTCTCTGCGCAAAGCATTCTGGCATATATCTGCCTCTTCTGAGGCCTTTCTCTTCTTTTTATACACTTCGTAGACACCTTTTCTCTTACGACCTTCGGCCAATTTTTAAGAACCGCGGCGAGAAAGGTGAGCTTCAATGACCGTAGCTCACCACAATTCGCTAACTGCTTCCTGATTCTAAGTTATCATCTGAATCTAGTTTTCTTTTATTCCCGACAGGTTTCGGGGAGTTCTTACTGCTAACAATAAAATTTAGTTAAACTCAGACAACCACTAATATAAAAACTAATTTAAAAAAACAAAAGACCCTACATTATACACAGCAATTCATTGCAGCATATGGCTCAAAATATGACCCAAACTCTGCCACTTTTTGAAATTATACTACCATAGGCTTTCCACAAAAGACCCTACAGCAAATTTCAAAATAAAAGTCTCCCATTTCCACTGAAATAATACATGTACTAACCTAATATTGGGAAACTGTAATTTAAGACTTGGAGATGGAGTCAATATTACTCCTGGATAACACCCTATCCTTAAGAAATTCATAACAAGCTTTCAAAATGGCCCCCAGTCATCAGTGCTGGATTGTTGCTGGATTGTTGCTGGATTGTTTTAATTTCCTGATCCTGACTAGTTTTGCCCTTTGGAGCTCTGAACCTGCTTGTTCCCATTCTGATCTATTTGCCTGACCGGTCTTAGGACTCCTTCTGGATTCTGCCTGCTTACGACCATGGATCTGTCTCCTGACCCCGACTTGGATTTCCTTTCAGTACTTCTTCTGATCTCTGATCTTCGTGCCTCGACTCATGTCTACATCATCAACACTGGCTTTGGCTTCCCCTTATGGAAACTGCAGCTATCCCTCGTCTGCTTGCCTCTACTCAGCCAGTTCAGCAGCCTTCTTGGCTTTGGCTCCTGGAACTCTCTGGGCGCTGTCCACTGCCTGCTGTGCGAAATCATCCGGGTGGATTCCACTCCTACTTCTGGGCCTGGACTAAATTTTAAAACCAGGTTAGTGACTCATAAGCTCATAATCGTCCTCCGTCAGATTTACGTAGTCACTAACCCGAGTTTCCCCTCTAAAGAGATTCCGGCCTTTTCCATCCTAGCTGCTGAGTCCCAGATTCAACGTTTTGTCAACAAAGCGTTTTTGTAAATTACATCACTCTGTCTTTCTGAAATTCTGCTTTGCAGTTCTGACACTCATATTACCCAGCGCCTGCTTTTCAGATCAGCTGGTACTTGTGGAAGTAGCTGAAGTATTATTTCAGCTTAAGAGATGTTAAAGAACCTGTTATCTTTGCTGTTGTTACACATCATAACAAGCATCGAAAAAGTACAAAAATATCCCTGAGAATCCATCCAGTTTCACAGGATTTATCAACAGAAGCGAAAAACATCAAAAAAAGAAACTGATCCAAAAATGGAAGGATTCAAATTCTCTTAAATAGAACTAAATAGATGTTTATTTTCCACATTTTAGAACTGAGGTTGAAATAAAACTTTAACCGCGAAACTCCTAGCTCTGCAGGCAGTTAAAAAAAAAATTGTTTGCACCTGCTGCTCATATTGGCATTTACCTGATAGGATGATAAAGTCATCAAAGATCTTCAAAGAGCCTTTTTGATGGTTGAAGAGTATTGAAGAGGTTGGCAGGTGAGTGTAGAGAGGTGCCCACCATTGCTGAGAGGCCTGCTCACCTTTATTAGCCAGCCTTTGTGAGTCATGCCAAGCAGCACATTCTATCACGGCTCCAATGCGAGAGGTGAGACAATGTCACAAAATGGGTGGAGGAAAAATAACAAATGACGTTTTTCCAAGAGCGGTCAAAAGCAAACACGTACAATTTAAAGCCTATTTAAAACAATATTCAAAACTAAAATCCTGATGGTGATATGCCTGCTCTTTAGTTAATTAGACAGTCATGTCATTAGTGTCATAATTTTATCTAAAGATCTGACCCACATGCAGAAGACCAAACAGAGAGAAGTTTAACAGGTTTTATTGACGGTAGGTTGGGACGAGTCCAGTGCTGCTCTGAACACTGTCGAAACCGGGACTGAAAAGTGAAGGGGTAGATTCTGCGGTCAGTTCAGGCTCAGTTGGAAATTTGTGTCTTCGATTAGAAGAAGTGAATTAAGGCAACAGGACTCATGTTTCCAGAAAAGGTGTCTCTTGTAGAATCCAGCCGATGTGTGTTGATCCAGTGAATGACTTGCTCGTTGGACGGCGGACAGGGTTTACCCAGGTTTGCAATGTTTCCTAGAGGAGCGGATGGGCTGACTGCTACTTAGTTTTCCTGCGGTACTTGAACGGTTTCTTGTGGAGGTGAATCCCCTACTAAGTGTGAAGCTCAAACAATCCTTTTGGGGGAAAGTAGATCCAAACCACTAGCTTGAATCCTCAGCTCAGTTTGATGCTCAGAGAAACCTTCCAGGGGGGAGAAGGTCCAAACATCCAGTTTGCAGGATGACTTCCTGCCGAGAGGCAAAGACAAAACAGCAAGGTTAAAACTCTGGTTGACAAAAACTCAGTTTGACTCAGCAAAACTCAGCTGGGCTAGAGTACCCAAAACTGGCAAACACTCTGGCGTCGAGGTTGTGGCAGTCAGCAGCTTAAGAGTCCTCCGGTAATGAGGCAACCATCCGCAGGTGTGTGAGAAGGCCAACGAGAACCAGGCGCCGCCTGGTGGTGGAGGGAAGACAAACAAAACACAACCCAAACAAACCGGATTCCTAACAATTAGGGGGATTGTTTCTATCAAAGTATTTGGATGTGCACAACTGCCTTAGATCTGTCTGTGTGAGTTTTTGAAAATTAATGTATTTTTACTTAAATTCCTGTATAAAATAGCACTCATTTTATACGTCAGTTTAGTTTCTGTGTAAGTATGCCTAATGGACATTCCTATGTTGACACATGAGGACCAGAGAGGCTGCAGCATCTCTTTATATGGTAATGCTGTGGTGCTTTGTGAGAAGTCCATCCCTAAATAAGTGAAATCATCATTTTTAAATGGTCTCTAAGTCATGTGAATTTTGGTAGGTACTGTCGTGGGAAAAAAGTATTCAACTATTCATCCATGTTAAATAAACGGAGATTGATGGATTTGACTCAGTCGGCACATTTATTCCTATCTTTGCAAAGAGAGAACAGTTCATCATACAGCCCTAATGGCACAGCATTCTGCTCTGTTCTGATCTAGGCAGCGTTCGTCCCCCCCTACTTACAGCAATGGAAAGCAGTCAGAGTCAAAACAAATTACACCCAATTTGGTTAACAGTAACATGTTATGAATAAACCTTGAGAAAGAACCTGGTTTGTTATGGGAAGAATCTATGTCTGGTCTACAAACACCATTCTGCAGGGAATGGTGAGGTCATGAGAGAGAAACAGACTGAGTGAAAACTTTTATAGTGAGTAAATAGGATAAATTAATATATAATAGAAGAAAGATAAAAATTTTCCGACAACAGTACCCATAAACAAAAACAGAAAAAAATCTGTAACAATATTCTTTTGATTGTTACTCTATATCTACAACAACTCTTGAACTTTTTAGTTTTGGAGTACAGCACATAAAAGGCAAAACTTACTGGAAATTGTATGAATGCTGAATAAAATACTAAGTTTTCTGGGCATGTGTACACAGCTTTAAAAAAATAAAAATAAAAATATATATATCAAAGAAACTCACGTCAAGGCTTCGCCAAAACACCCGCTGACAACAGCTATCTGATGGAGTCCTGCCCACAGCCTTGGCTTCCCCATTGCATGTTTGCCAACTAGCAAAGCTCTGATCAGAGCCTTTGAGCCAAGAACCAAAGGGATGCCTTCTAATGATTAAGTTTTTTTTAAAGACATATTAGATAAAGCACATCGAGGTTCCTTTAGGTATTTACCCTAATAAATCAACTTCCTCTATTGTGCAAAAGAGTAATTTATAAACAATTAAAAATAATAAAACTAAACAGTATCCACATGGTTGGGATCTTGACAAACATTCCTATTTTAAAACCAATGCACACTCACAGAGCATTAAATGACGTTCACCTTCTGCCTGATTGTCAAACCACTATTCATCTCATGCTTAGTCTTAATTTTCATTAAGAAATCATGAACCATCTGTTTGACTGAAACTGAGCATGATGTGAGAAATGCCTCCTATGTTATGTTTAATTAATGAAGGATTGTATTCTGGCCAAGGAATCCCACAAACCAGGAATATAACATGATGCTAATGTCCCCTTGCTTTGTGAAATGGGAACTTTATGAAATGTTTGGAACTGTAGTTATGTGCTAATTCTTCATAGACAGTATCTGCTTTCAGTGTGACATTTTGAGGATGCAGAGGAGCTTTTATTTAGACATTTTATATGAAAGGCTTCTGATTGATGAAGCACTGGAGTCTGACAATGAATGACACAGATTTAGGAGAAACAAATATTATGAAATGCGGAGATTGATTTTTTCTTCCAACCATAAATACCACTTTTCAAAACAGAAACTGACCATCTCAACAAAACAAGTCGATAATTATGAATGACTAAACTAATGGAAAAAAAAGTTCTGTACTGAACAGCGAGTCATGCTAGATTCATAGAAAATATTAATAAATGTTTGCGTATAACAGAATCAGATAATGATAATTATAAAATGTGATATATTTAGAAAACATCAAAAGTCGGATGAGCTGATATGATAACTGAAAACTTACAGGAAATTACCTATAAGATTTTATTTATAAATTGATGTCCATTTTGAAAAATGGGTGGAAAAATAATGTCATTGTTTTGTTGCTGAATTTGTCCAAAACATTTCTGATGGTTCACGTGTTTCAAACCGAGCAAAAACTGCTGAAAGGACACTGAAAAGATGACATGATTTACGTCCAAATGTCTAAATTTGTTTGAAATCTGAAAGGTGATGTTAGGTTCAGAAATGTAGGTTTGTAAAAGAGAAATTGAGTCTACACAGGAAAGAGATTCAAGCAACTTCTACAGGAGGGGAAAGAAAAGCCCAACCTAACTTCAAGCTTTCTTTCTCCGAACCCCCTCCTGCAGCCATCTTTTATTAACAGAACATAACGCATGGTTACAAAACAGTATTTGTTCTGACAGAACAACTGATCAGTTCATAAAGACAGGATGCTCCACCAGAATCACAAGGCAGGGTGGTCTCCTGACTGAATCACAAGACACAGTGGAGCATCCCCTTGCTCAAATGTTTTATAAGCATACATACATTAATTTTATAATCATCATTGAATAAACCTAACAGGGGAAAAGCCATGATTTTTAGATTGAAGGTTGAAAAAACTTTTCAACGTTTATTAAAGGGTAATTTCCTTTTCAGCTTAAATGGTAATCTGTTAATGTATTCTTCTATTTAGGTGCAATCCCACGGGGGAGGAGCACAACTGGTATGAAATGTAAAATTCAAATGGGGAGGACCTGTGCATCATCTCATGGGGTGCCTCCATATCTCGACTCCGTCTTACATTATACACTAAATACTAATTTTTGTTCAATAATGACACTTATTCTGATGAACAGAAATTGTGTCAACCAATAGAAAAAAGGCAGATGCCAGTAAATTGAGTGGTGGTCCACCACCTCCACCCCTAACAGAGGCAGAGGAGCACGCCCTATTCCAAAATGTAGGAAGGCTAGCCATTCCTTCATCAGTTGGATCCTCATCAAAAGGACATAATGTTTCAATCAGACATTCTGATTTAACTTTTATATGTTGCCACAGATCCATGACAGAACTAACCTGACTGAATCAGGAAATAAAATGAAATGATACAACTGGTTTTAAGGGGGGCGGTGAGAGAGGACACTCCAAGTTCATTCAGCTTCTGACCAGGTTAGCTCTGGAGAGAATGTTACTACAGTAACAGGCTCAGAGCTATAAGGGACCTCTCTTTGGGACACAGAAAACTGTGGTCATGGAAAAATAGATCTATATTTTTTCTTCTAATTGCATTCTTTAGGTTAAATACTTTTAGAAAATGAAATTAAGGAAAACAGGAGGTTGCTTCCTTTTAAAGGGGAGTTTTTCCTTTCCACTGTCGCTACAAGCATGCTTAGATTGAGTGATTGCCTTCGAGTCAATGAGTCGATGCAATCAACTGGTTTTCCTTATATAGAAAACTGAATCAATTTGACTGGATGATCTGGTGAACTGGAAAGTGACCTGAGATGACATGTTGTGAATTGGCGCTATAGAAATAAACTGAATTGAATTTTACGATGGGTAGAAAAAGTGAGTCATCGTAATCATCACTAAATTTTCAATTCAGATTATTTCTATAGCACCGATTCACAAAACACATTTTTGTTTCTGAGTCTTTGAAAGAGTTGTTTGAAATCCCTTTATTTTAGGTTTGATGAAAGAGTAATTAGGCTCAGCAGATTGAGTTATATTATCACACTTTTTGGATATATATATATATATATATATATATATATATATATATATATATATATATATATATATATATATATATATACTTCTTGTATAATCATGGGCTCATTTCCAGACTGTTTTTTTGTTTTGTTTTTATTCACTTCCTGTTCTTCATTTACACATCCGTCATCCACCATGGATAATCAGAAAATGTAGCATTTTCACTCTGGACTGCAATGATAAGCAGCTGATCCCAACAGCATAAAATGAATCCTGTTTACAATAAAAATCAAAGCAGAGGACCACTAAAATGAGAAAAGAAGTATTGGCATGATTTCTGACTCATACCACCATACACTTCCTTCTTGTTATTGGGTTTTATGTTTTTATCATTTAGTTTTGATATTGAAATGATGCAGTCTAAATAAAAATGATAAAAAGACATTAATATCATTACCACCTACATGTACTACAAGGACATCTAATAAATGGGTTATATGCCACTCCACTACTTCCTGAACTTCAGCCAGCTCCTTTGTTTCCTGTCTTTCATTACCGAACAATCTGATTAATCCAGGTGTTTGTGACCATGATGAGAAATGCCAGACATACCTGGATTAATCAGTTTGTCCAGTAATGAAAGTTCAGCAAGTAGTGGAGTTGGGCATATAGCCCATTGAAATATTAGAGAACAGAATAACGTAGTAGATCTTGCATATAGATTTATAACACATAGTGTGACATTTTGAGCCTTTATTTCTTGTAATTCTAATGATTGAAGCTTAAAGAGGGTGAAATCCAAAATCTTAGTGTTTCAGAGTATATAATACGTTTAAAATAATACCAGATACGACAAAACAAGTTTAAATAGGAGGCAACTAGACTTTCGCTCTGTTTTTCTAAAAAAAAAAAAAAAAAAGAAATGCATCTACAATTCAGTCCTTGAAGTCATTTTTAAAAAATGATACATGAATAACCAAACAAAACACCCATACAAATCAAAGTAACTAAACAGACCACAAAACACAAAGCAATAATTTGGCCTCGACTGCTGGGCTGGACTGAATGTAAAGAAGAACCTAAAGGTGGATGAGATTAGAGATGATTAGGAACTGAGCAGAACTAGGCAGGTGAATGAAATGAGTAATTAAGGCCAGCTATCAGAGCAGATGATGCCATTGACAAGCAAAACCTGAAGTACCTACACATCGAAACAAAGAAAATGGACATAACAAAATCTTTCCTTCAATTTTTTCCAATCAGTTCATTCCTAAAGGAATCAATGACCTTAATTAAAAAGCTATTGGAACTCAAAATAGATACGCCAAGAGGTTATAATAATAATAATACATTTTATTTGAAAGCGCCTTATCACAACACCCAAGGACACTGTACAGGCAGATAAAAACATCAAAAACAGGAAGCTAAAAAGTACAAGCATAAAGATGCCACAGAAAACAAAACAGCAGGAAGTAAAATAAAACCAAAGGAAGAAAAGGAAGAGAACAATATTGAAGTGATGCGTAAAAACTAGATGGGATAGGACTGTCTGAACAGGAAAGTTTTGAGTCTGGATTTGAAAAGAGGGAAGGAGTACGGAGATCCGGAGGGAGGGAGTTCCAGAGGTGGGGAGCAGAGCGACTAAATGCCCGGTTCCCCATTGTGACCAGACGGGCCGAGGGAACGGAGAGCTGGAAGGAGTGGGAGGATCGTAGGGAGCGGGTGGGGGTTTTAACGTGAAGGAGATCTTAGATGTAAGATGGAGCCAAGCTGTGGAGGGCCTTGAATGTAGTTAGGAGGAGTTTGAAGGTGATTCTTTGCTTGATGGGGAGCCAGTGGAGTTGTTGCAGGATGGGAGTGATATGATGAGAAATGGGGGTCCGAGTGATCAGGCGTGCTTCAGAGTTTTGGAGGAGCTGTAGTTTCTGGAGGGACTTGTTTGGAAGGCCAAAAAGAAGTGAGTTACAGTAATGGATGCAGGAAGTGATGAGACTGAACAAGAATGGCGGTAGTTTGGGGAGTGAGGGAGGGACGGAGACGAGAGATGTTACGCAGATGGAAGTAGGCAGACCGGGTGATGTTGTTAATGTGGGACTGAAAGAGTTATGTTGCATAGTTGGACTTTTTAGATGCATCTTATAAACAAAAAGAAGTAGGCTTTGAGGTTATTTGTAATAAACAGGTTCAAGGAGAAAACCTTCTTTTCCTCTGTGCCCTCAGTGCATACAGCGAACATTCTCACAATCACATTTCCTCCCACATACTGTACTCACACATTCACGCAAGCACACATCAAGTTAGCAGTGACTGCGAGCAGCCTCTCAGGAAAGAAAAAGTCTGTTTGCTGAGAAGCGATTAGAGCCCCCTTTGGTCTTGGAAGAGCTACTGATGATTGATGTGATTAATAAAGCTGTTGTCATGGCGCCCTCTACGTCTCTGACTGCTGGCCGAAAGACACAGAGAGGAAGAGAGAAAGAGGAATCATCCGATAGGGAGAGACACTGAGAAAGACTGGATGGCACTAGTGTTTGTAAAGACATTAAATTTATCCTTTAACACCTCTGAGACAAAACTCATTCATCAGACCACCTCGTCGTCACATATTTATTTATCTATAATTGGATTAACTCTCAGTTAAGGCATGCATCTGTCACTGATGCTCTTCACATAAGCTTCAATTCATTCATCTTCAAACATCTTGGTTTGACCATGATGTTTGAATGTAAAGGAATCTATTAATGTTCTTGCACTGAGTACCTGCAGCATCTGTTATTTTCCAAGGATATTTCTCCTAATATTTGGTTCTGCATTATAGAGAAGCACAGATGTCAGAAATATATGTCTCAATAGAATCTCTTAAAAAAAAAAATTTTCTTTGGTATCCATTGGAATAATTTCCCTCATTCATTACATATTCATGGCATACACAGTGACACATTTTAAGCTTTTTTTTTCTGTTAATATATAATGAGTTGATTTCAGACCTAATGAAAACCTAAATTCAGTTCCTGACGTATTAATTTTTCATCAGTGTCCTGAAATATTCATATTGGAAATGAATAAAATACATGACAAATACTGTGAGCTCATTAGTTTTTAGAAATTCAAATAAAATATTTTTACAGGGACATCACTATGTTGTTTACACTACAATGCATTCTGGGTAAATGATATAGGCCTGTAGGTCGAGCTCTGACTTGGTAAAGCAGTAAGGAGTGAAGTAAAAGTAAAAGTCAGAATCAAGACTTCTGAAAGTACTTTAAATATGGAATTATTAGATATTTTTTAATAAATGAGTAATTTTCATGTGAATGTGCTTTACTTGAAGCATCCATGTTTGTCAAAGAACACTACTGCCACCTACTGGTTAGTGACGTCACGGTGCGGCTGTTGATCAACTCCCAGTGCTGTATCTGGTGTTTGTCACAACGCGCTATTATCAAAGTCATCTTGAAAACATTCTTCTTCCAAATGTTGGCTACATATTACGGGTTTTTTCTCTGGCCAGAAGTTCGATGGCAAATCCTCCCTCTTCAAGTTGGCGATCCAACGACCAACCCGTCCGTGGAGGATGAGGAATCAGAAAGGTGGAATAACTCTTTCTTTTCACTTTTACCCGATGTATTCCAGCATCCAGCTGCCATGCACGTGGGCATTGTCAGTTTCACTATAGCTCTGGTGAATTTCAATGGTGAAGTCCTCTGGAAATCTTCAATAATTGTTGTTGATTGCAGATGTGTCTAGTAGCGTTAATATCGTTAACGAAAACTAAACGAAAATATTTTCGTCAACGCACATTTTTCACCGAACGAAAACTAGACGAGACGAGACTAAAATCCCCACTAATAAACAATAACTGGGAGTAAATCAGAAATAATTTTCGCGGACTAATAAAGACGAGACGAAAATGCAGTTCGGTAAATAAAGACTGGACTAAAATCTATGGACATTTTAGTCCACGTACAAAGACGAGACGAAAATTACATATTATTATATGATATGTTTTTTTTCAAATCCTGTCTCCTCCTCCACCTCAGCTCTTCCGCCACACACCCACTTTCAAACCTAGAGGTTTGTTAAGGAAAAAAAACAGACCTATATGCTGCTTAAACACTTGGAATTCCTGTTATGCTGTTTATCTATCCTGACATTGTATTAATTTCTGTTCCATATTGAAAATACACCACCACCAACAACCACCCAGAAACAATGACAGGCCAGCTATACAAGCTTCTTGAATTGCCCACACCAAATACAAAGCTGACTCTCAGGACTAGCAAGCTATGCCTTGTTTCACCGTAAACACTGTACCTGTACTTTATTTTATTTATTTGTTTCCTTTGTCAGGGGTATTTTTTGTTTTAATGCAAGAATTTGTGTTTGTGTCTTTGAACCTTAACAATGTTCAAAATAAATATTGTCAGAACATCTTCCATGTCTGCATGTGTTCCTTAAAATTGTGTTGTTGTTTTTTTATCAAAAAGATGAGAAAATGTTGAAATGTGAAATAATTTTAGGAAATGTTAAATATTTTCTGCTGACAAAAAAAGTAAAAGGTTAAAATTATGTCCTGTCTAAAACTAGACTAAAATGTTGACAGTTTTTGTTGACTAAAACTAAAGGAATAAAATAATGTTTTCTTGGACTAAAATAAAGACTAAAATGCTCGACTTATAGTCGACTAAAACTAGACTAAATAAAAATGGAATGATGTCGACTAAATGTGATAAAAACTAACAAGCGATGCTGAAACTGGACTAAAACTGAAACTAAATTTAAAAATGGCTGCTAAAATTAACACTAGTGTCTAGAAGTTCCCATTGATTTTGCTTGTAAAGCGGGGAGAATGGCGCTAGGCTTACCGCACCGTGACATCACTGCTGGAAGATGGCAGGAGGGAGGGGTTACTATATTTGGGCAAAAATGGCCGCTCCCAGACTCAATAATCGTGACGAAAATTATTATTTTTATTTTTTTAAACTGATCAACGCTAAATTAATTAAATCACTGTAAACGTATAAGTTTAAGTTATAAATTATGATCCATTGATTATTCCTTGCTGACCGGAATTTTCCTTTAAACCTTTTCAGTTTCAACTGAAGCGCTCTGAAATTGATGAGAATGAAGAAAACGCCAGAGCTGATGAAGAAGAGGAAGACCAAACAGAGGGGATAGCTGGCTGAAGAAAAAGACTAAAACAAAGTGAATCCAGTAGAACATTTTATTGCCTACCTGGAATGGTGACAATAGTTGAATAAACTCTTGGCTCTCAAAATGGTATCGGTGCCCTATTTGTTGGTACTCGCTGATACCGTTACCACCATTTTAGTGCTGGATCGGGGCCCCGCCCGATACTGGTACTGGTGCAAAACTAATTATTATTACTATTACATCTAGGTTTGAAAGGACAAACACTTCCCTAATTCATTGTTGATGGAGATCACTGACTGTTTATAAGGAATGTTAATGTCTTTCCAGGTGACAAATGATAAAAAATTTGGTTACATTTACAGTAAATATCATATAATTGTGCAATTGCAGACCTGCTTCTGTCATTCAGAGGATGGGGATGATCTGTCAGTTAGGAGAACAAGACCAACTGTTATCTTTGAATATTTATATTTCTGTCTAAACTTAAGCTATTCTTATTTATTTTTCTATTTATTACAACAAATATTTTGTTCTGTGTGGCTATTCCCTAACTTTGAGTATGTACCTTTTTAAAGTTCATGGCCCTGTATTTGAAAATGAAATAAAAAAAACACTTGCATCTAACAAAGACATAAGAAACATAAGAAACTGAAGCTTCTTCAAACTCTGTCAGCAGAAAATTATTTTAAGAAAATCCCTGTATGTCAGTCAATTAATAATCTTTGTAAAGGTATCTAGTGTAGTGCACATTTATCTGTTGCTTGATGTCGTATTGACTGTTCTAGCATAACTTATGCTCTTTAGACTAGAAGGAGCCTCCAGGAGATTATTAAAGATCCCTGCACTAGCTAACTCATGTTATTGATCAATATAGGTTTTAAACTTTTTTACCTTTAAGGTGTGCTTGCTTTGATTGTTGTTTAACAAAAAAATCACTGCCATAAAGGAGAAAGGTCTAAAAGTAAATAGTAAGTCTCACTTGACTGAGCAGAATGAAATTGAAGGCTTTTCCAATTAGGATCATGTGATTTTTGACATTTCAAAAACTGGGCAAACAGTTTTTTTTGTTGTTTTTTTTATTAGTTGCACCTCAAATAAGTCAGAGGATCCCAGACTTTTCTGGTGAAAGAGTCTGGATAGTTAATCTCAACAGTTTGATGAACATTATTTAGTTTATGTTTCTCAGGAGCACAGAATCAATTTAGAAGTCATCATTGGAGTTAATCTAAAACCATTAATTCAGATTTTGGAAACATTAGATTAGCCTAAAAACTACTGGTATCAAAAGAACGATAAGCTACATTTACACAACAAACCCAGTGTACAGCTTTTTAGCTGTTGTAGAAGGTAGGTATAGAAACACTACCTTTACTAATGGAAAAGAGTAAAAAAATTGAGTTGAGCTTAATCAAACACCATTAATTGGAAACGGGCAAGATCTTTGAGCTTCAGCCATCAAATCCAAAACATCATTTCAAAAGGATTTATATCTTTTATTACTAATAAGGTGAAGTTGCTGGCATAGGTTTCTCAGTCATAAACACATAATATAATGGCAGGTAGAAAGATGCCATATTGCCTTGAATCACTGATGGATAGAGGGAACATGTTATTCTGTTATAGAAAAAGCTTCTTGTAAGGGCCCAGTCACACCTTGCCAATTTAGCCAACGTATGGCCGATGTCCCAGAAACTTTCTATGTATTTTTTAATTTCTGGGCGTATGCATCGTGTATTCGTAATGAGTCCAGAACTTATGTCCAACGACAGCCTAACTTGAGCATAACGCATGGCAGTTTAATGCCATGGGCATTATGAAGCATCAATTAAAGGTTCTTCCCTCCAGACACATCGTTGCTCCTGGAAGTTGGCTGCCATTTGCCTGGCGTTTAACTAGAAAGGGCTATTTTGAATGGCTGCTACTAAGGCAAATAAACTTGCCTTACCCTGGAGCAAGAACCCTGCAAACTGTTGAGGTACAAGGTCGTGTATATTTTGCCACTTGGCATGGACCACGTATGCAAGACTTATTCTGAATGGGAAGATTCAAAGGGCCTCTCTACTAACATCAAATGTCCTAGAAGTTTCAAGCAGCATAATTTATAACAACAATGCTATATTGGTACTGCCTATTACTGGTAAACTTGCAGAGGGGGGTTTGTTGGCCATGTTTGAGATACAAACAAGGACTTTGATTTCTTTTTCAATCACTTTCAGAGTGAATCATGTCAAAAACAAGTCATCCCTCGTGTATAAAAAGCCATAAGCTTTTATTCAGTAAAGTGCCTTTTTGTCATGTTCTTTTTTCAAGGGATCTGACCCCCATTCAGGAAAACACTCAGAGAACCAGAGAAAAGATTTAGCAGGTTTATTGAAAGCACGATGAGTTGGATCCAGTGTTACTCAGAACGCTGGTGAACCGGAACTGGAAATGAGAAAGGAAGTTCAGTGTTTAGTTCAGGCTTAGTGGGAAACTTGAGCGACGACTTGCAAATACAGAGACTGAAACGGGACTCATGTTTCCAGGGAAAAGGTGTCCTTCCCAGTATCCAGTCGGTGTGGGTTATTCCTGAACTTGGTTGACTAGTTGGAGGGCGGACAGGGATTACTCAGGTTTGGTTGGTTCCTGAAGAGCGATGGAGCTGACTGCCACTTAATTTTCCTGAAGTACATGAACGGTTCGTGTGGAGATTTATCCCCTGCTCTGTGTGAAGCTCAAACAATCCTTTTAGGGGGAGAAGGCCAAAACATCCAGTTTGCAGGATGACTTCCTGCCGAGAGGCAAAGGCAAAAACAACAAGGTTAAAACTCATGGAGAAAAGACTCAGACTCAGCTAAACTCAGTTTGGCTAGAGTACCCAAAACTGGCAAACACTCTGGGGTCGAGGTAGTGGCAGTCAGTCGCTTAAGAGTCCTCAATTAATGAGGCAATCATCCGCAGGTGTGTGGAAGGGCCAACGAGAACCGGGCGCCACCTGGTGGTGGAGGGAGAAAACACAAACACACAACCCACACAAACTGGATTCCTAACACTTTTAAACCACCGGCATAACTTTGTAAACGACTGGTGTGGCCGATTTACTTTAGCCAACAGTAACAGGATTGGGTGCAGCCATCTGTTTCCAGAATGTTTAGGTCCTTTTTCTTTTTTCTTTCTTGCTCTGCTCCCGAGTCTCGCCTATTGCTGTATCCTTATCGGATTTGTCGCTTTGAAACATAATATTCTTGGGGTAGCTACTCACTGCGTATAGAGTAGCTACATGGGTGGACCAGAGACACACAGCAGCACTCAGTGAATTCAAGAACCAGTTACTTCGATATATGTTCAAGTAAAAGTTTAAGTTCCTTAAACATACAGAGCTTTTCCAATTAAAAATGGCAACAGTAAGTTTATTCAAGTAAGTATTGTATTACAATAAGCTTGAGAAAACTTTGTTTAAATGTTGTTTACGTCTTTACTATTTAAAAAAAGCTCGGCTTCTCAGAGGACTCATAGTTACAGCTTAAAATTAATACATATCTGTTGTTTTCTGATTGGACAGAATCAGAAAACAACAGATATGACAGGACAGAATCAGACTGCAGAGCTTCCAGATAACTTCAAAGTTATTTTCCCTGGAATCATTCTAATAGTAGACAGGTTCATTAATGTAGAAAACATGGATACAAGCAGGGATTTCTGCAGATTTAAAGGTGAAACAGATTTACTGTGATATGCAACATGCAATTAAATATATCTCTAGGTTTACCAGAAAGTTTACACGGAAATAAAATATGCTATGTGTAAGTAAATTCAACATATCTTTCTTGTCTTTTGTAATTCAGCAAGACTCAGAAATAGCTGTGCCAGCAAACCCAGAGACAACCAGACTCACAGGATATAGACTGAAAATTCAAATATAAGAAACCTGCAAGTATTACAGTGCAAATAATGGGGTCAAAAAATCAGTGTATAAAAGATTTTTGAAATATAACGTTCCATTACATAGATCCTGGCTGTGGACGACATATGGGACACATTTCTAAATATGTTTTTGCTGCTTGTGAAATAAGAGAAAAACTAATACAGCTTAAAGGGAAACCATCCATCAATCCATATTTTCCTGGATGGATAGATGGAATTGAAACTGTTTACATGCTAGGGAAGCATTATATACTGCTGTTGGCATTGGGTACACCCCGTTATTTGATTTTTTTGTACATTGTTTTTGAGCCCTTTATAAATAATGCACTAAAAGGCATCTGTCTAAGTCTATCAATATAGATTTCAGTGTTTTGTGGAACTCGTGTCAACAATTCAATTCAGTTTATTTCTATAGCGCCATTCACATCATGTCATGGCAGATCTTTTAGTTATCAGGCTCCTCTCCTGTGGAACCAACTACCAGTTTTAGTCCGTGAGGCAGACACCCTGTCTACTTTTAAGGCTAGGCTTAAAACTTTCCTTTTTGATAAAGCTTCTAGTTAGAGTGGCTCAGGTTATCCTGAGCTATCTCTATAGTTATGCTGCTATAGGCTTAGACTGCTGGAGGACATAGGGACCCCTTTTTCATCATTCTGCTTCATTCTATCTTTGTTCTCCTATTCTGCAGAATCTGTTAGTTCAATCTCTAACCTTCTGCTCTCTCTGCTTTTCCTCAGAGTAGCTTTGCCTCGTCTGTTCCTGTTTGGCTGTGACTCCATCCTGGAGAGAAATATCAGCTGTGCTGCTGCCATCAACACCCTTGTTTATAGATGTTGGAGATCGGCCTGTTTTCCAGTGTGGTCCTGTTTCTCTGACCGTGACTGAGTGGATGTGCTCTCTTCGTCCTCTGG
The DNA here is from genome assembly GCF_016077235.1 of Cyprinodon tularosa. Taxonomy (NCBI): domain Eukaryota; kingdom Metazoa; phylum Chordata; class Actinopteri; order Cyprinodontiformes; family Cyprinodontidae; genus Cyprinodon; species Cyprinodon tularosa. The sequence continues at coordinate 893,303 of NW_024038523.1, read as the reverse complement.
CATGGGAGCTGACTCGGAGCTCGTCTGCCTGGCTGTGTGTTTCCTGGACGGGGCCGCCTTTTACAGCTGCTTTTTGTATCTCTGCTTCTGTCTCCTTGAACCCCAGTCGGCCTCGGCAGATGGCCGCTCACACTGAGCCTGGTTCTGCTGGAGGTTTCTTCCTGTTAAAAGGGAGTTTTTCCTCTCCACTGTCGCGACAAGCATGCTTAGTGTGGGGGATTGTATTTGAGTCAATGAGTCAATGCAATCAGCTGGTTTTCCTTAGATAGAAAACTTTGAATCAATTTGACTGTGTGATCTGGTTGAACTGTAAAGTGCCTTGAGATGACATGTGTTGTGAATTTGGCGCTATATAAATAAACTGAATTGAATTGAAATTGAATTCACATCATGTCATTTCAAGGCACTTTACAGATCAACCAGATCACACAGTCAAATTGATTCAAAGTTTTCTATCTAAGGAAAACCAGTTGATTGCATCGACTCAAACGCAATCCCTCACACCAAGCATGCTTGCAGCAACAGTTGAGATGAAAAACTCCCTTTTTAACAGGAAGAAACCTCCAGCTCAGTGTTAGCAGCCAAGGAGACAGAAGCAGAGATACAAAAAGCAGCTGTAAAAGGAGGCCCCATCCAGGAAACACGAAGCCAGGCAGACATAGCCTCGTGAGACAGTCCTGATCTCGCGAGCTTTCAAGGTTTCACTCGCAGATCAGTCTGCAGACTTTCCGTTAAAGAAAATTTGAAGTCCTTCACCAAACGAACGTCCAATCAGCGTTGGCTTTGAGGCGGGTTGAGGTGTGACGTAACGAGAAGCGCGACAGTTCAGTCTAAAGAACATGGCGGCTTCAGCCGATGAAACTAGCATTAGCGTGGCTATGGAGCAAGTTTTATCGGAATTACAGAGTATTTCTTCACTGAAAGAAGAGCAAAACACTGCTCTGGAGGCTTTTCTCAGAGGAAAATATGTTTTTGCTCTTCTCCCGAATGGCTTGTGGTTGTTTTTTCATTGTCGCTCTGTTAGTTCGTCATATGCGTCGTTGATCTGATTGGTTTATTTGGCCCGTCTATCACCAACATAGGCCAATCAGCTAACCAGTATTTTCGCCCCTTCCCAAAATTACTTCAACGGAAGGTTTCCAGATGGATATGCGGAGCAAATCCATCTGGCGGAGTCAGGTTAAGGCAGACTAGCTCCAAGCCAGCTCCCATGTCAGAGGAGAGGAGAGAGCACATCCAGTTAGTCACAGTCAGAGAAACAGGACTGCACTGGAAAACAGGCCAATCTCCAACACCTAGAAACAAAGGTGTTGATGGCAGCAGCACAGCTGATATTTCTCTCCAGGATGGAGTCACAGCCAAACAGGAACAGACCAGATGAAGCTACTATGAGAAAAAGCAGAGAGAGCAGAACGTTAGAGATTGAACTAAGTAAGAGGAAAGCATTCAGTAAATATATTTATTGTCAAGAATAAAGCCCTACAGAGCAGCTATGGATTCTTGCCTGGTCTGCACAGGTCAGTGTAAAACCCAGTATAACTCCGCCTTTAGTCAGTTCATAAGAGAGTGATTGGACCAAATCATCTCGGCGTGCATATGGGTGTAACTCTATCGGTGCTCGTCTTTACCTGGATACTTTGTTGAGTCTCTGCTGCAGCAAGAGATCAGAGGTCCCAGTTTGTCAAAAAGGATCACAAAAGACCAGTGACAAACTCTTAAAAGGCAGTAAAAATGATAATTAGCCAACAGAGCCAGCGCTGACATAACAAACTTAATGATTAGGAATGTGCCTGCACATTTTCTTAAATAGTACTAGAAAGAAATTCACTTTATACTTCAGTCTGAGCTTAGCTGTGTTAACTGTATTTTCTATGAATGCAGCCTGATATCAGAGTCTTTTTTTTATTTCCATGGTAACAATATATGCAGAGCTTAAGGGGTAGAAAAAAATTCATTGCAAACGTGTCAAACCAAATAAGACGTGGCCCTTGGGGAGGGATCGCTAAGCCTGCGGTCCACCTGTCTGTGAATGTAGGCCACTGGGTGAGAAATAGGATTGCTCTCTGAGCTCCCTCATCTTCCTCATGCTAGGAAGTAGCGCTAACCATCGGCGGTTATTGCATGATAGGCTCTGCTCCTCTGCTCTGGCATGTTAATATTACATGAAGCTGTTAGGGATGACAATGAGCCTGAGGCAAAAGGCAGACATTCAGGTTTTCTCTCTCTGTCTTTGTAAGATATTTTTTTTTTTGTGTGTTGCCTTCCCCCAATCCTTCCCCTTGACTTTAAATAACTCATGGCCTCATTATCCAAATAGGCAGAGGGGAAGCACACAGCAGCATATAATTAATTTGATTTTGGTCACTTTCGTTCATATTCTGTCAAGACAGAATTACTAAAAACATTTTGGAAAATGTTTTGTTTGTCATCAGTTGCTGTTTTTGAATGAAACTCTGATGTGTGAAAAGTAAACAGACCTTTAGAGCACCAACAGATCAAGATCGTAAATGTAAACTGCCTTTTATTATTGTGTTAATCCAAAATATTTGAGAAATTAACTTTGGAACTCTGTGTGTGGTAGTGTTAATTTTAGCAGCCATTTTTAAATTCAGTTTCAGTTTTAGTCCAGTTTCAGCATTTGTTATCACATTTAGTCAACATCATCCCAGTTTTATTCAGGACATAATTTTAACCTTTTACTTTTTTGTCAGCAGATAATATTTAACATTTCCTAAAATTATTTCACATTTCAACATTTTCTCTCATCTTTTTGATTAAAAAAACACAATTTTAAGGAACACATGCAGACATGGAAGATGTTCTGACAATATTTGCAAATTTATTTTGAACATTGTTAAGGTTCAAAGACACAAACACAAATGCTTGCATTAAAACAAATAAAATACACCTGACAAAGGAAACAAATAAATAAAATAAAGTGTCTTATGAACTTAACACAAGTGCTGGCTGTTTAAAGCTAGTTCACATAGAATAATAAAATAAATAGATTTGAGATCAATGTTGTAAAAAAAAGAAAACTCCAACTGATACAACAAAAGTGCTTTCCTGCCAGCTAGTTCACATGGTATATAAAGGTACAGTATTTAAGCTGAAACAAGGCATAGCCTGCTAGTCCTGAGAGTCAGCTTTGTATTTGGTGTGGGCAATTAAGGAAGCTCATATAGCTGGCCTGTCATTGTTTCTGGGTGGCTGGTAGGTTGTTGGTGGTGGTGTATCTTTAATCTGGAACAGAAATTAATACAATGTCAGGATAGATAAACAGCATAACAGGAATTTCAAGTGTATAAGTAGCATATAGGTCTGTTTTTTTTGTCCTTAAAGGAATAGTACACCCAAAACATGATTAGCCTTCATTTTCTACTCACCCCCATGCTGAACAACACTCTGGAGTACTTTTTTGATATCTCAAATGCATCTGGAGATCTGGGAGGCTTCTTGCTGTCTGCTGACATTCAAATAATGGAGGTCTATGGCGCCCGAGGCAGAAAGGTCCATAAAAGTCCACAAAAAACGTGTCAATATTCCTCCATACTGCTCGTCCAATGTATTCCAAGTGTCCTGAGTGGGTAGCGTCCAGAATTTACTCGAAACGAAGTCATTTAGAATGTTTTTAGAGCATAAACAGTAGTGTATAGGATTTCCTAAAAGCGCGTTCACGAGTCTACGGAAACCGCGGCAGACCAAACCAGATGAAAGTGCGCATTCAGCTCGGCAAAGAACTTATGCTCTTCCTCAACACTGAAGTCCTCAGACATTTTTCTTTCGTTGTTTCTTACTTTGCACAGGTAAACAGCACATTTCTTCTTCTACGCTTGCATTATCGGCAGAGCAGACGCTGAATGCGCACTTTCATCTGGTTTGGTCTGCCGCAGTTTCCGTAGACTCGTGAACCCGCTTTTAGGAAATCCTATACACTACTGTTTATGCTCTAAAAACATTCTAAATGACTTTGTTTCGAGTAAATTATGGACGCTACCCACTCAGGACACTTGGAATACATTGGACGAGCAGTATGGAGGAATATTGACACGTTTTTTGTGGACTTTTATGGACCTTTCTGCCTCGGGCGCCATAGACCTCCATTATTTGAATGTCAGCAGACAGCAAGAAGCCTCCCAGATCTCCAGATGCATTTGAGATATCAAAAAAGTACTCCAGAGTGTTGTTCAGCATGGGGGTGAGTAGAAAATGAAGGCTAATCATGTTTTGGGTGTACTATTCCTTTAACAAAAACTAAGTCTCTGTAAAAACTGCATTTGACCATCCATTTCAAACTCATACAAACAACCTAACTATCGTTTTATGCAGGAATAAATTGCAGACATTTTTATGTGTGCATGCATTTTGGTTGTATTAATATTGATGCCAATTCAAATCAAATGTCCTTGTAATAGTAATATGCAGATAAACCATAAAATAATCATATTTAATTTTCGTCTCGTCTGTGTTTGTGGACTAAAATGTCCATAGAGTTTAGTCCAGTCTTTATTTACCGAACTGCATTTTCGTCTCGTCTTTATTAGTCCACGAAAATTATTTCTGATTTACTCCCAGTTATTGTTTATTAGTGGGGATTTTCGTCTCGTCTCGTCTAGTTTTCGTTCGGTGAAAAATGTGCGTTGACGAAAATATTTTTGTTTAGTTTTCGTTAACGAAATTAACTCTAGTGTGTGGTTACAAGTCACAGAAATTGCAAATTGGACTCACATCTGTACTCTAAAGACTAGAGGTGTCAATAGTATTAATGTTTATTACTCAAGTTGAAGTATAAATCCTACGTAGCAAAAACACTTCTGTAGAAGTTAGAGCATCACTCCAGTAAAAGTGTAAAAGCACAATTTTTAAAACTGCTTAAAGTATTAAAAGTAAAAGTTATGCAGGAAAAAAAAAAAAAGGACAGAAGCTTTACTGGACTACCCTACCCTATTAATATATTTCTGGATGATAACTTCCTTATAGTTAAATTTAATCGTTTTAGCAACAGCAACAGTATGAAATTTAACTTTACATCATCTTGAAAAACGATTTTTTTATGTGGTGAACAAAAAGTTGGGGCAGCACCGAGTCCAACCGCAAAAAAATTAATTATCTGGACATCACCAATTATTTTGATGGTTTTTAGTTTTTTATACCAACAGGCCATAATGAAAATTAGCGTAAAGGAAAATAAACTATTGTGTCTATTTTTAAAATGTGAGAAATAGAAAGTAGAGATAATTGCCAAAAAAAAAAGATTTATTAATTAGAACTAAAACGTTTTCTAAAGAATAATTACTCCAGTAACGTATAGAAAGCCAAAATTTCAACTTAAGCAATGGTAAAGGGTAAATGACCTGTACTTATATAACGATTTTTTAAGTCAGAGGACTTGACCAAAGCGTTTTCTACTACATTCAGTCTTCCACCCATTCACGCACACACTTAATGTGGAAAGCTACACTACCGCTCAAAAGTTTGGGGTCACCCAAACAATTTTGTGTTTTCCTGGAAAGTCACACTTACTCACCACCATATGCTATGAAATAAATAGAAAACAGAGTCAAGACATTGACAAGGTTAGAAATAATGATTTTTATTTGAAATAAGATTTTTTTTTACATCAAACTTTGCTTTCGTCAACGAATCCTCCATTTGCAGCAATTACAGCGTTGCAGACCTTTGGCATTCTAGCTGTTAATTTGTTGAGGTAATCTGGAGAAATTGCACCCCACGCTTCCAGAAGCACCTCCCACAAGTTGGATTGGTTTGATGGGCACTTCTCACGTACCGTACGGTCAAGCTGCTCCCACAACAGCTCAATGGGGTTCAGATCTGGTGACTGCACTGGCCACTCCATTACCAGCTGCCTAACCTGACTCCGCCAGGATCATTGCGATCATTGCACTTGCCCGGCGAGCAAATGTACTCTCCCGACAATAAAAACTACTTGCCCCGGGCGATCGGGCAATGGTTAACATCGAGCCCTGTGTCTGTTTATGTCTGACTGAGGTTCTATTTAGGCTTAAAAACACTATCAAGACACACCTAAATAGCCTTATTTTATTAAAATCAATAGATTTTTTTGGCTTATTAGCACAGAGATAAGCTGTAACTACGTATATCTAATTATTAGGACATACTTTTTGCTTAATATTTCAGTAGACATAGACCTGACCAGTAATAAAATACTTGTATACAGTTCTGTAAAGCAAGCCTGTTGCTCTATTCCACTGGGCTAGAATCAGCAAAAAAAAAAAAAAAAAGTTCTGGATTTGAAATATATTGAAAATAGAAGTTAAGATCTTTATTTGATGTCCTTTGCAAAGTCAAAAAACAATCTGCAGCTTTAACATGTCAGATATAGCCATCAGAATTTCAATCGTCCCCCCGTTTCCTGCAACAATCAGCATTTTATACTTTCAAAGCACTCCTATTTCCCCCTGCTGCTTTATGTGCTATATCTTCTGCATAATCTCCCCCATTCCTGCCCAACCTTCCTCCTATTTCTCCTGAAATCTGTTCATCCCTCCAAGGACACACAAACCAAGTCATTATCTTCTTCTCTCTGGCATAAATTTAGGAACATGTATAAACAGACGCCATAAATGCACAAAGGCAGTCTCACTTGGCCAGAGGGAGCTGCTTTGATCAAGTCAAGTGGAGATGAACCAATGGTCATTTTTTTGTCTCTTATATAAGAAGTGAATCTCTTTCACAAAAATGCAATGATAATTTAAATGTGCCATTTCCACCACTCTGTTCACCTACTGCACTCTGTAAACTAGCAGTTAGGAGGGGGGTGAGGCCCGTGACACTGACACAAATACACCAGTGTTCAGTGAAGACGGCTGTATCGTATGTTAGACTGCCGCACTGGCTTGCTGCTGAAGTGAGGTTACCATGGCAACAGGCTGGTAGGAGACGGAGGAGTGAAAGTCAGGAGATAGGAGTTGGTGGGCCTTCAGCTTTTCATCACTGCAAGAGATTAGCTCGGAGCAAAGACCCTACAAATGGCATCCGTGTGAGTTGTGCTGCAGAAATTGTTATTGTAACGTGATAGCTGGCAGATTTTTTTCATGCAAACATCATGTTTAGCGTTCTTCTTTTAATCCAGCCCTCATGACAGAGCATATTTAATGCTAACTAATATAAAACTTTTTCAAACTGTTTTCAGTTGTGGTGAATTGAATTAGTTGTGGTGAATTACATCAACTTTTCACAGCCGACTGCACCCCGTTCATTTTGATAATGAAAAGATCTGAAATGTATTTCTATAGGATGCTTGCATCTGATTATTGCCATGGTAATAAACATAGAACAATGAGGGATCAAAGAGATAAAAGAAGCAAAGTGTCGCTTGCGTAACGAGGGCAAGAAGAAAGCAGGCTAAGAGAGCTGCAGGAGGAACAAGCACTGGAGTGAGAAACGAGTGGAAGTAAATCAATAGAAGGAAATCAGGACAAGAGGTGGGAAAATGAAAGATAACGATTGATATTTGAAATATATGATGTAAATACAAGCTGTAAACCAGAAGATAACCAATCCTTTAGAAAGTATTTAGCTTAATTTTAAGGATGGAGAATACAGTTCAATCTGAAATCACCATGAGGGAAAAAAAATGAATTCTGCATAGAGAAGGTGTTCTTGTTAATACCAACGGGAGGATTAATTCACTTACTTTCCATGTTGTGAAATGAACATGAGGGATTATCAGAGGAATTGTTTCAACTCCTTCCTAATCCATCTACTCAAGTAAAACATGACAGTCCTCCTGTCTCCCAGATCCAACTCTGCTTTTATGCAATCTCTATAGAGACAAGACAAAAGCCACCCAAAAAAGAGTTGGAACACTGTTCATGCTTAAAATTTAGTTTTTTTAAATTATTATCCTTGATATAAAGCAAAACGGCTTGAGCTCTACATGATGTGATTAAATCTGCAAGTCAGAGACCGTTGTTGTTTGATATTTATCAGTATAACAAACCCAGGTGTTTGCATTAGTATAGCACCATTCCATGCTGTGGTTCATATTTATTTAAAACCACGACTAATAATGTACATAGTAGGGAGTACCAGAACCTATAAGCTTCTTCAGCAGTCAGTTGCCTTGGAGACAGGACACAGGTTGGAGTAAAAACAATGCTAATCAGAGAGCAGTGCTGTTTTTTTGGCAGGTACACCAGTGGATTTGGGGTAAAGTGATTTGTCAAAGGCTGCTCCTCTCTCTGTCCCTTATGCATCTTCAATAGTAAGATAAATTTAGTTTTGTTTTACTATATTTTAAATTGCTTCTCACTTTAGCAGGCATCTGATGAATATAAAACCCTGCGCCTCTATTAACAATTGGTATCCCTCCAGATTCCTGTGACCCCTGCGTTAAAATAAGTCAGCGTGGGTAGATTTACTCACCGCGTAACATCGTCCCAGATGGACTTCTCCAAGTTAACACTTCAAACACTCAGCAAACTCCACATGATTTTATTTACTGCAAGATGTTGGGGTAAGAAAAGCAACACAGTGTGAGCACATTTGTTAGACCACCTTTTATCCACATAGAAATAGGACCAGATGCACATGGAGAGAACGGATGATTTTCAGCTTGACCAGCTGTGATTGATGATATGCTGGTTTTAATATTTTCGGATCATATAAAGCAATATACTAAGGCAATTATATCAAACACCAAGAAAAGTTTTAAAAGTGTTTTATTATAAGTAAAAACATTTCATGAGGATATAAGAATAAAGTTTTATTAGAATAATTGGCCGAAGGAATGGAAGAACAGAAACAAACTTGCTGGAAGGCTGGTGGGAGGAGACTGTTTGTAAAAAGGAGCACTAATGCAGGTCATTCATCCCTGCTGCAACTAGACACTACAATTCCACATTACAACGGCAATAGTTATATATCTATCTATATCTATCTATCTATCTATCTATCTATCTATCTATCTATCTATCTATATATATATATATATATATATATATATATATATATATATATATATATATATACTCACTGGCCACTTTATTAGGTACCCCATGCTGGTAACGGGTTGGACCCCCTTTTGCCTTCAGAACTGCCTCAATTCTTCATGGCATAGATTCAACAAGGTGCTGGAAGCATTCCTCAGGGAGTTTGGTCCATATTGACATGATGGCATCAGACAGTTGCCGCAGATTTGTCGGCTGCACATCCATGATGCAAATCTCCCACTCCACCACATCCCAAAGATGCTCTATTGGATTGAGATCTGGTGACTGTGGAGGCCATTTGAGTACAGTGAACTCATTGTCATGTTCAAGAAACCAGTCTGAGATGATTCCAGCTTTATGACATGGCGCATTATCCTGCTGAAAGTAGCCATCAGAAGTTGGGTACATTGTGGTCATAAAGGGATGGACATGGTCAGCAACAATACTCAGGTAGGCTGTGGCGTTGCAACGATGCTCAATTGGTACCAAGGGGCCCAAAGAGTGCCAAGAAAATATTCCCCACACCATGACACCACCACCACCAGCCTGAACCGTTGATACAAGGCAGGATGGATCCATGCTTTCATGTTGTAGACGCCAAATTCTGACCCTACCATCCGAATGTCGCAGCAGAAATAGAGACTCATCAGACCAGGCAACGTTTTTCCAATCTTCTATTGTCCAATTTCCATGAGCTTGTGCAAATTGTAGCCTCAGTTTCCTGTTCTTAGCTGAAAGAAGTGGCACCCGGTGTGGTCTTCTGCTGCTGTAGCCCATCTGCCTCAAAGTTCCACGTACTGTGCGTTCAGAGATGCTCTTCTGCCCACCTTGGTTGTAACGGGTGGTTATTTGAGTCACTGTTGCCCTTCTATCAGCTCGAACCAGTCTGGCCATTCTCCTCTGACCTCTGGCATCAACAAGGCATTTCCGCCCACAGAACCGCCGCTCACTGGATGTTTTTTCTTTTTCGGACCATTCTCTGTAAACCCTAGAGATGGTTGTGCGTGAAAATCCCAGTAGATCAGCAGTTTCTGAAATACTCAGACCAGCCCTTCTGGCACCAACAATCATGCCACGTTCAAAGTCACTCAAATCACCTTTCTTCCCCATACTGATGCTCGCTTTGAACTGCAGGAGATTGTCTTGACCATGTCTACATGCCTAAATGCACTGAGTTGCCGCCATGTGATTGGCTGCTTAGAAATGAAGTGTTAACGAGCAGTTGGACAGGTGTACCTAATAAAGCAGCCGATGAGTGTATATATATATATATATATATATATATATATATATATATATATATATATATATATACACATATACACATATACACTCACCGGCCACTTTATTAGGTACACCTAATAAAGTGGCATGCGCGAGATGATTAAATTCAAAGCAGCAAAACATACAGAAATGATCCAGGGTTTCCGCAAATCATTTAAAATAATTACAAGCCATTATTTTTGGGGGGATTTTTTCATTAATTTCATAAATTTTTATGGGATTTCGGTGTAACAATCAGCATATAACGAATCGAACCGAACCAAAAACCGTGACCACGAAACCGTGAATCGAACCGAACCATGGATTTTGTGAACCGTTCCACCCCTAATATATATGTATATATACAATGTAACCAGTAAGTTTCTTCCCTGTGAGATCTATAAACACAATCAATCAGTCAACCAATAATACTGATGCAACTGTGCTTCTATAACCAACTGTTAACCCTCCTCTGCTGAACGGATAACTGATATGCATTTCATTATTAAGCGAGAGGTTTTTCTACATTTTTAGAGTCACTGTCTTGGTGATTGCGTCTTTCATAAAAAAATGATGTTTGGACATGACAACGCATTCACTTCCCTACACTGCATCGATGATAAATGTGTTCTGAAACCTGGCTCACTTTTATCAGATCTAAAAGATGACCAGACGAGAAAGAAAAGAATCCACATTTGGCTGTAGGTTCTGTCCACCCCTTCTCCTCCCCCTTGCTCTAAATGTCCCGATGCTTTGATGAAATATGCATCCGCTGCCTCTGCTCCCTGCTTTCCTGTCCTCCCTCTTCCATTTAGGGCCAAGCCGAAAACTATACCAAAGCCAGCAGCTTGTCAACCGACACGGGTAGTCATGCAATGTTTACCGGGGATTTTGGACCAAATACCGTAAAGCCTTGACTTTTTAATACTTTGAAAATTAGTATCAGTGAGACAATGCAGAATTATGTTTTGATAGTACTTTGTATAATATTCTAAATTGAGCTTATGCAGCTTTGATAGTTTAAAGAATACATTTTACCAAAAACACTCATGATAATCATGGATTTTATTTGCAAAATGAGAGTTTCATTGAAATTATATTTTTTTAAAAAGCCACTGATCCCCAGTTTAACTTTACTAATTCGATAGTTTTTTATAAAAAAAAAAATTATTCATATTTTTCTATTATTTCGTCCTGAGTAGGCAGCATGCATTAAAATGACCCAGTGAGTTACTGTATTAACTGGAAGATTTGTATAATGTTGTATAATAAGCTTCAGAGGTCAGTGGTTTTCATATCAATATGTAATAACACTTAGTGGACTGTTTTTAATAATTATAAGGGGTGAAACTGCACAAATATCATAGTTGGTGTTTAAAGTGATGGTTCTGTACATTTTTATGACTTAATCAAGAAAAAAGCTTTTTTTTAACTTGGTTGACAGTAAAAAAAGTTGAAGAAAAGATTTAAAATTAATTTCTTTTATTATTAGATAAGACTTAGACAACTTTTATTGTCATTTTGTATACAAAAGTGTATACAAAACAAAATTTGTTTTGTATGGCTTTCCTGACATTTCCTGAATTGTGCTATACAGATAAATTTGCCTTGCCTTTATCTCAGGACTCCTGTCTGTGTTTCTGTGTTTGTCTCCCTTCCTCCACCAGGAGGCGCCTGGTTCTGGTCCGCATCCCTACACACCTGCTGATGGTTTCCTCGTTAACGGAGCGTTCTTAAGCTGCTGACCTCCACTACCTCGACGCCAGAGTGTTTGCCAGTTTTGGGTACTCTAGCCAAGCTGAGTTTTGCTGAGTCAAACTGAGTTCTTGTCAATCTGAGTTTTAACAATTTTTTGTCTTTGCCTCTCAGCAGGAAGTCTACCTGCAAACTGGATTTCTCTGACCTTCTCTCCCTGGAAGGATCAACTGAGCTTCAAACTGAGCTGGGGTTCAAACAGGAGGTTTGGATCCACTTTCCCCAAGAGACCGTTTGAGCTTCTCACTGAGAAAGGGATTCATCTCCACTACGACCCGTTCAAGTACCGCAGGAAATCTGAGTGGCGGTCAGTTTCTCCGTTTCTCACCTACAAACAACCGCATTCTGAGTAAACCCTGTTCCGCCCTCCACCGAATCAGACAAACACTGAAACTACAGCATACAGACTGGAGTCAAAGATTCAACAACTTCTCTGGAAACGTGAGTCAGCAACCAAATTCTCTTCTCCAAGTTCACAAGTCCAATTTCCCACTGAGCCTGAACTAACCGCTGTGTCTTCCCCTCACTTTTCAGTTCCAGTTGAGCAATGTTCAGAGCAACACTTCTCTCTGTATTATCTCTTCAATAAAACCTGTTAAACCTTTTCCCTGTTCTCCCTGTTTGGTCTTCTGCATTTGGGTCTTAACTTTAGTAAGAGCATGACATTGCCTTGCCATTTGCATATCTTAATGTATCAACCCTCCAGACCACTCAGGTCTTCTGGCTCCAGCCTACTCTGCATACCTAGAACCAGAACTAAACATGGAGAAGCAGCATTTAGTTCCTATGTCATGATCTGGCCTGTTTGCTCTCCCCTAATTAGTAATTCCTATCACCTGCCCTCTTCCTTCCCAGCCTCAATTATAATTTATTCCCCTCACCTGTTTCCTTTGGTTTATATTCAGTTCAGCCTGAGCATTCAGTGCCAGATCATTACTTGTCTTTCTGTTAGTCTGTCTGTTTGATTTTTTGTCATGGTTCCTGTCCTGGATCCTAGCAGCAAGTGGAAAGAGGGTTTTAGTGTTTGTCTCGTCTCCTGATCGTCCACTGTTCCTCCCCCTTGGAGTCCTCTGGGTTTTTGGCTCATTATGGGGGGAGGTTCAGTTTTTATCAAAGTAAGCCTGGCTCCAGGGTGGAGACCAGTTTAAAGTCTACTTCAAGTTCCGGTTCCACGTCCTGTCTCGGCTACCCTCTTCCACTGAGCCTGCCTGTCTGCACCTGATCCTGTCTGCTCCTGTGCGTGGCCACCTGGTCATGCTTCTGGTCCCAGTCCTATGCTCCACTTATCTGGAACAAACTTCCAGAAAACTGTAAAAGTGCGGAAAGCCTGATTTCCTTTAAATCAAGACTAAAAACACATTTGTTTAGGATTGCCTTCCACTGTTCTAGTTAAACAGTTCAACTGAAACATCATTAGTTCAACTTTTTTATTTTCTTTAGTCAAACTGTTTTAATGTTATTTTTTGTTTCTGCATTTTTTTACTTTATTTTTTTTTCCTACTTGCTTTGATTCTGTTTTATTTTCCTATATTTTAATCATGTAAAGCACTTTGCCTGGTCTTGTATTGCCTAGCAGTGCAGCAGTGATCAAGTGTGGTAAAAAAAAAAAAACATGGTGCAAAAAACGCATTGATATGGAAGTTCAGAGCATTTAAATATATATAGTGCAATTATGCAGTGTTTTGGTTTGGTTTGTCAGTTTGATGCAAACTCTGTGACATAATTTGGTTTTTTTCAACAGTTCAGCAGTCTGATGACGGTGGGGAAGAAGCTGTTGCAGAATCTGCTGGTCCTGCATTCAGTGCTGTGAAGCCTCTTCCCAGAGGGCAGCAGGGAGAACAGTCCATGGTGGGGGGGTCGTTGATGATGTCACGGGCTCAGGACACGCAGCGCTGGGATATAATGTGTTAAACATTGTGTTTTAAACCTTAAAGAAAACTGAAATTATAAACCTGTCTACTGATGTGGTTGATATTTCCTAATAATAAATTACTTCAAACTGTGAGATTAATAATACCACTGAATAATAACTACAGGAACACCTACTTACATTCCTATTTCCTAACTTTTTTTGAGCTTTAGTTTTAATGGTTGTTTTCTTTCACTCTGTTGTCTGATCGGGGGTTCTGTCAGATGAGTATACCCATAGTCAATACTCATGCGCAAGATGTCAGATTTGCATTTATCCCTTTAGTTTAGTTTAAAAAAACAACAACTTTATACTACCTCAACGGACATGTATCCCTTTAGTCATGTACAAAAAAACTATTTAATGTGAGATCGCCACATGCTTCAAAAAACACCAAACAGTAAGTAATGAAATTATTTTTCTTCGCCTGTTTAGCCAGGCCAACAATTCAATTTAATGACCCCCCCCCTTTCAGAGACATAGACAGGTATGGGGTATTGCAGGCTAACAAAGGGTCCGAATGCAAATTGAAACGTCTGTTTCAATTTGCATGTTTTCTAAGCAAAAAACAAGGCTTTGTTTTTGGTCCGCTAAAGTCTTGAACTCAACAGTATTTCTGACATTTTGAATTGAAAATCTTCCTGGATGGGAAACGAAACATCTTCAAACTTGGAAACAAAGTCCAGTGGATTGTTTTTTAACTTTTTTTGGAATGACTATGACCTGGATGACTGAATCTTTACCAGCACAATTCTGGGGACATTTCCAGCTCACATATAAAGAAATATACATCTCATCAAGATGAAATTAGGAAACTGGGAATATATTTCATGTATTTTTAAATAATATTAATATCTTAATGACAAAAATCATCTGTAAAAGCCAGGAATACCTCTCCACACTAGTAGTATGTCCTATAATTATTAAATTTAATAAATAGATATGGTTATTAGTAGAAATCTAGAACTGTATCTCTGGGTTGGGGGGGAAGGGAGTGGAGGGTTAAACGTAAGGTTACCAGGGGATTCCAATTATGTGGGCCTAAAGAGCTCTGTCGCCTTTTAATCTGAGAGTGACATGAGGAAATGAAAAAAAAAACAGAAAAGTAAATACAAACATTGATCCAACATTTTGCCTAAGCCTGTGGCAGTCTGTGGAGACAGTGTCCCCTACGGGGGCATGTTGAGTGCAGAAACAGCTGTTACGAAGAGAGTTGCACTGCTGTTAATACAAAAATGAGGAACAGAGCGCACCTATGGGGGCAAATAATATTGCAACAATAATGTCCCCATACTCTTTCTACTGTTATAACAGTCTACACACATTTCCCCCCTCATTCATAAAAAAGACAAATCTGATACTTTTCTGGGGACAGCTTTAACAGGTATTTAAAGAGACAGGTAGTCAAAACGGGGACTGTCCCTGGAAATCGGGGATGTCTGTAGCCCAGACCAAAGTAAGAAAGAATCTACAAGTGCATAAAAAGCAAGTTACAAGCACAGAGAAGGAGCTGAACGAATGGCTTTGACTTATTGGGGGATTACTGTATTGTATCAGTGTTACGTCCCCTGGCTGAGACCGGGGTGGGGGGGGGGGTGGGGGGGGGCGGGGGTAAGGGACCAACATACATTTAGACAGTGAATGAAAGAGTCAAAGGGGCATTTAAAGGTTTTATTCTGCCATTTCTTGTGAATAAATTATGGTAAAAGCTTCAGGGAGAGCCAAGGCCAAAATAACAAACAAAACAACCCTAAAGAAAAAAGAAAAGTGGACTTACCTAACTCAATCTGAAACAATATACAAACCTACAAATAACCTACCTAACCACCACATAAACAGGAGAAAACTGGGGTTAAAAAATAGGCAGCTCTCCCCTACAAAAACATCCAAACAGGTTTACTTAACAGCCCATTAGATTCAACAAGGAACACAGAGGCGTACGGCAGACAAATGGCTCAGAGGCCCTGAAGTTCTGCTTCACAGGCCTTAAATAGTCTTCAGGTGATCTTGATTGGACAGACTCAGGAAGCAGCAGCCAGTCTTAAAGGCGGAGCCTAAAACAGACCAAGGTGTTAATTGGATGCAAAAACAAAGACATCCAACTTGGGGATGTAACAATCAGCATAGATAAAACATTTAAAATGCGTGTGGAGAGTAGTATAAATGTGTTTAAAAAATTGCTTCTCTCAGCATTTATTAAGCATCAGCTCTTTTTGTAGAATTCTGACTTCATAAACTTTCTTCAATAACTGTTTTGTTCCCTTATATAATTCCAATAAATAGAATAACATGCATGCAGGGGGGGGTTTACTATTAGGCAATACTAGGCAGGTGCCTAGGGCCCCAAGTTCCTGGGGGGCCCCATAAAACTCTGTTTACATGTATGGTTAATACAACTTTTCCTTATTTCTGCACATTAATTATGTTTTTGATAAAAATCCTTTGGCTAAAATGCCATCAGAACGCTGATAATATTAAGTGTGTCTCAGCCCCCCCCCCTTCAGTGTCCACCATATTGGATCAGTCCATCTGCTGCACATGTTCAGAAAGGTCCAAACAGACAGCAGCAAACCATTTGAAAACAAACCATGCAAAGAGCAGTGTTGCCAACTTAGCGCTTTAGTCGCTATATTTAGCCACTTTTCAGACCCCTCTAGCACTTTTATTTCTAAAAAGCTCCTAGCGCCAAATCTAGAGACTTTTTTCTGCTACTGGAGACTTTGGAGACAACATCTAAAAGCAGCGAACTCTGCTCTCCAGAGCGAGTAGATTGGTAACCCCGCCTCCTGCTCTCCTCTATCTTGTCTGCTGTCATGATTCATGCAGCTATTATTTCATCCAAATGAAAAATGGAGAACAGATAAGCAGATCATGGCTTGTCTACAGTGAAAAGAAGGACTGGGTTATTTACTTTGGCCTTTTTGGAAACACAGGAAGGAGCAATCAGCTAAGTGAGCTTAGTGCTTGGAAAAAATCTTTCATTCCTTTAGAGACAGCATGAAAAGTCAGCTGAGTACAAAACATAGAGAGGAAAACAAGAAGAGAGGGACAAAACCTAGAACAGATAATGGATGTCTATTCTATTAACATTTCTCTATCTGTAGAATGGGTCTGTTTTATAAGTTGTCTTCTCAATGCAGAGGGCCTAGGGCCCCAAATTTCCTAAAACCGCCCCTGCATGCATGAGACAGATGTTTGACAATTTTGTTCAGTTTGTAAAAGTATTCTACCTGGCAACATTACAAGCTTTAAAAGGGTCACTTTTTACATGGTAGGAAGTATTCGTTAGCTTTTGGGGAATTATAACTGCACACCTTTAGGGAGAACAAAAGGCTGTCAATCATTTATAGAAATCTTCCTCAAAGAAATATGAGGTTACATCAGTGTCTCGTCTTACACAAATCGGTTTAATTGATTCACTATTCATCTCCCGCCTCAGTGATTAGGCCTATTAAAGCGCTTTTAATGGGACAATCTTATTCCAGTGATTGATATTTGGAGAAAAGAAAGTATGGCTCCTTAGGGGCTGGACTGTTCCAGAGTTTGCAAAAACCTGGCAATTAAAAAATGTCTGCTAGACTTGAAACAGGGGAAGGGGATGAAGAAGTAGGGTCATTAGTGAAGGCAGTTTGAAATGACTAAATCTATGCTTAGGAAAGCATTTAGAAATTAGCATAAGTAATTACAGAGTTTACAGATATTTACACATTGCTTTATGTGTTTGTATAACGTTACTAATTACTGAATAGTACTACTTAAGTGATGAAAAAAGTAGAGCTGAAAAGTTTGGTTTCACCTGGTATAAATTTGGGAGGATATTTATTGTATTATGTCATAATTTTTACACATGGCAGTTGCTTGTAGTTTTCAGGTAGGAAAAGCCTAAACAGTATCTTCAAAAAGCTGGAGACAGTTCCAACTCCAAGCTATCCGGTTAGAAAACCCTCCTTTAGTTCTCCTGCCTGAAAGTCAGGCCTCAGGCATCCTCAGGGGAGGAATGATCAAACGCATAACTCAAGCGTTGGTGTGCATGTGTTCACATTCCTTTTGTAATCAAAGCCTTTGTTCATATGTTGAATAATTTCAAATCAGTCTAACAGCTAAAAGCATCTCTTTTTCTTTTCTTGTCGGTAAAAATTTCAAACCACTGTAATCATCTATCAAGTAAAATCTTGGCACTAGTTAATATAGAAGACATTAAATTTGAGGGTAAGCTTTGCAATATCATTTAACAAGATATTTATATATGTTAAAAAAAAAACGGCTAAAATGTTCTCTCACTTAAATCGTTCTTTTAGGTTGTGCATTTACATGATGTCCAGAATGTAACTACATCTCCCAGGATGCATTGTACCTCTGACATCACACCACAGGTTATTGGGGGCAGGCAAAAGTACTGCCCATCATATTTAATGGATAACTGCTGCAAACAATGGCACAAAATTCTCCAGCGTGAGATCAACAAAGTTAAATTTTCAATTATGTTTCAGTTTGTAGTCACATTGTCACAAGGAATATATTGTCTTTAATACATCTCTGCATAGATAAAGATATGCATCTGTGTTTATTTTATACAGTAGTAGCCATTCAAAATTCCCCTGTTTTCCTTGACCTTGGCTGGTCTCCTGCGATTCCCTCTTAAACATCAATCTTCTTTGCAGTAAAAAATATTCTGTCATGATTTGTGGACATTAAGATCTAAAGAGAAGCTTCATCTCCTGGTCAGACCCTGTATTTCAGTGAAAGGATGGAGTCAGAGTAAAACAAATATGCAAGAGGGCGTCACTCCAGTGGCTGGGAGTTGGACGAGATTTCGCTGGGAATTGCAGGGAAGTGGTCTGCCATTCGGCAGCATTTGACTGGAAGGGCCGTTTTTAATTAGCTTCGTGAGACCATCCTGATCTCGCGAGCTTTCAAGGTTTCACTCGAAGATCAGTCTGGCTACATTGGAGCCGTTCACCAAACGAACGTCCAATCAGCGTTGGCTTTGAGGCGGGTTGAGGTGTGACGCAACGAGAAGCGCGACAGTTCAGTCTAAAGAACATGGCGGCTTCAGCCGATGAAACTAGCGTTAGCGTGGCTATCGAGCAAGTTTTATCGGAATTACAGAGTATTTCTTCACTGAAAGAAGAGCAAAACACTGCTCTGGAGGCTTTTCTCAGAGGAAAAGATGTTTTTGCTCTTCTCCCGACTGGTTCCGGCAAGAGTAGCCTGGCTTGTGGTTGTGTTTTCGTCGTCGCTCTGTTAGTACGTCATATGCTTCGTTGATCTGATTGGTTTATTTGGCCCGTCCATCACCAACATAGGCCAATCAGCTAACCAGTATTTTCGCCCCTTCCCAAAATTACTTCAATGGAAGGTTTCCAGATGGATATGCGGAGCAAATCCATCTGGCGGAGTCAGGTTAGTTTTCAATGGCTGCTACTGTAAGTGATTTCCTGTTCCTAAGCATTAGTGCCTAAAACATTCCTTTCTATTTAATAGTTTGTTAATACAGTAACTCTATTGTGGTTTTGGTTATTGATTAATAACTACCAGTTGACCAGATATACCTTAGGTCCACACCAGTTTGGACAGCGACACTTGGCGGTAAGTTCAGTAAATCATTGTTATAATCCAAATTGTTAATTAGAAATGCTGTAGCCCATGTATCATTTATGTAGTCTACATAAAACATGTATTTGTTTTGGAAGATTTTGGTTACAATAACAAATGATTATGATTATAAATTATAATTTTCAGTCAATATTCATAATAGAAGAGATAAATTCTTTATCTAAAAAGGATTTTTTAGTTCAGAGGTTTAAAAAACATTTCTTTATTATTCGGCAGAATTGCCTTGTAAGGTTCGTCACTTGGTTCACATTTATAAGCTTGTAAAGTTTCTCACAATAGCATTTAAGACCACTTAAAGTGATATAACTGACTCAGGTTTGCAGGATGTCTTGCTAAAATAAACCCTTTCAGCTTTTTATAAAGCTCTTCTAGATAAGCAACAACAGATCTTTTGCAATGACCTTTTCCCCCAAACACATTAATTTGCTGCTATGCTTGGGGTCTGCCACTCACTGTTCCTCACAGCGAACATGTCGCTCTCAGGCACCTAAATCCTTTTTCCCCCAATGATCTTTTCATGGTTATTTCATTTCCAAAAGGTTATCTTAATCTTTATTTTGTGTCTGTAAAATAGGGTTTCCATCTTGCTAAGTATCCATTTAGCCCATACGGCTAGAGGACTGTGGATATAGACACCTCATTTCTTTCTCAGGCATTTTTACCTTCACCAAGGAAGTTATATTTTTAGGAGAGTCTGTCTGTCTGTGTACAGGATAACCTGAAAAAACCTGAAAAAAAAACCCATCCCCAAGGGGTAGACCTGTTCTACACGTTCAATTAGCATGCTTTCTAAGCCAAAACAAGGATTTGTTGGTCCGTTCTATAAAGCCTCGAAGTCAACGCCATTTTTGACATTTTGAATTGAAAAATATTCCTGGATGGGAAGCGAAACATCTTTAAACTTGGAAACAAAGTCCAGTGTATTGTTTTTTTTTTCTTTACTTTTTTGGTATAACTTGAAAACTTATGAGCGGAGTATAACAAAATCTTTGCCAGAGGCGCTCCTGGCATCAAGGAACAATTAATCAAGTCAAAGTTAAAAACCCATTAGTTTAGAGCTGCCTTTGACTGTTGAAATTAAATTGGTAACTGAGGTATTATTAATTTAAGGTTGTGTTCTCTACTTGCTTTTATCATGTTTCCTTGCTTACTTTTCTGCTTTTATGGTGCAATTGTTTTAATTGTTTTACCAATGTTTTTGCTTTTATTCTGCTTTTATTTATCCTCTATTTTATGATCTAATTCATGTAAAGCACTTTAAATTGTCCATGTACTGAATTGTGCTATACTAGGGAAGAGGATTAGGGCCACTGGGAAAAAAAAAAGTGAACTGATTTTTAAAGTTTATTTCAGTTTAATATGGGGGGGGGGGGGGGGGGGGGGGGGGGGAATCACAATTCTGACTTTAATCTCAGAATTCTGACTTTTTTCTCAGAATTCTGACTTTAATCTCAGAATTCTGACTTTTTTTCTCAGAATTCTGACTTTAATCTCAGAATCCTGACTTTTTTCTCAGAATTCTGACTTTAATCTCAGAATCCTGACTTTTTTCTCAGAATTCTGACTTTAATCTCAGAATCCTGACTTTTTTCTCAGAATTCTGACTTTAATCTCAGAATTCTGACTTTTTTCTCAGAATTCTGAGATTAAAACATTAAAATTCACATTAAAACATGAACAGAAATATGTATTTTGAAGTTTTTACACATGTAGGAAGGCTGTTACACAGAGCACAATCTAAACTGGAAACAAATCTAAATCTAGATAAGTCATTTTTTTCTTAAAATAAGTGCATTTGTTCTTGAATTGAGGAGACAAAAAAAGAGACATTTTGCCAATGGAACAAGACAATTTAGATTTAAAATAAGAAAATAAAATGCCATTGTCTTACTACAAGTGCATATTATCTAACTATCTTACTTTAAGAGTAAAAAAAAAATTCCATTGGCAAATTACAGTATCTAATTTACCTACTCAAATCCAGGTTAAATACGCTTAATTTAGGAAATTTTTACTTATTTCTAGATCATTTTTCCAGTGTATAGGTTTATATGTGGTACACAGGAGGGAAATATATGATCACTGGTTCTACATGTGATCAAAAGTTGAATGTGGGATAAAATACATGAACAAAATGCTTGATCATATGCGATAAATGTGACCCATGAGTGGAAGATTGAAAATAACATGAGAAAAGATGAGAAATTCATGTTTTTTTTTTTGTTGGAAAAGGTTATTTCAAAAAGCTTTGCCCCAACACCTTTGGGGATAAAAAATAAAACCTTACTTTGCCATTAGTTCCTCAGAAGCTTGACAAATGTTCTCTGCAGCCAGATATAATCAGTCAGGTTCAGACCCGTGCGGACAGCCGCAGCTCCAATGACTGAATGATATTTAACACACAGCCAAGCTTTAAAACATCCCTTAGAAACTTGCTGAAGTGCTCCTGATACAACATTTATGTTTCCTACAGGGTACGGTGTGTGGTCACAATATGATTTTATTTACTGCTTAAGTGCCTCTTTGTAAGTGCTGCTGAAAGCACTCTAGCGAAAGTGAACCTCTGGCATTTTTCAGCACAGGATAAGGGCAGCTACATCTCTGCAGCGGAGAGCCTGTGTTCCAGTTCACAGACTCTGTCCACTGCTTCTCGGTGGGATTATGATCGCTTTGTGAGATGTCGACAGGAGTTAATGAATATCTTCTTTCACAAAGCCTGGGTAATCCTTCCTACAAAATGCCCCCCCCATTGATAAGATCTACCATCATACAAGAAGAAGGACCACTGGCATCTTGCTCTCAACTAAAGTAGGATTTTTCAAGCTTTGAAGCCTGAGCTGCTGTTCTTTTTTTTGTGTGTGTTAGCTCTCTGATAAAATTGGGTGCACTTATTATTGAAGGATTTGTTGCTGGTGGAGCCAGAGAAACTGTCTACCTTCTGTCTTATCTGCCCTGCAGTCAGCTTGCACTGCTTTTGTCTCTTATCACTGTCGCTCCGTCACAAGGTGTCTTTTGTTCTCTTTTTTATATTTCATGTCGTCCTCAAATCTTCTCTGCTGCTCATCTCTGCCAAGGTTTGAACAAGTAATTTGCTGATATCTGTTAAATGACAGTGGAACGTTTTCTTTCTTTTTTAAATGCACCACTCTTACATTTTAAGAACGCTCTGGTTTTCCAGAACTTTGAGGCAGATTTTTATTTAGAATAACCCAAAAATAATAAATACTTTGCTTCTAAAAAGGTTTCAGCTATTCCCCCGAACTCTTTTGGAAAGCAAGCCCGCCTGACTAATTATTGATGTATAAACAGGCATAATGTTCGTTATAAACCAGTGACCAAAGCCAATACAGACATAAAAAAAACAGCAAGTGAACTTTTAATGATTCGATAAAATAAAAGGTTTGCATTAAAACCCAAAACAGTGAACCCATTGATGGCGGAAAACAAACTGAAGGATTGAGTGCAGAGCATAACGGGTGCAAACGCTGGACAAACGATGAGGAGGTTCAAGCAAATAGAATCTAAACCTATGAAACCTAAACCTAAAGAAATAAAACACAAGAGAAATAATCTAAAAAACATCTGGTAAAATGTGACCAAACGGTAAAAATATGGTGAATAATAAAATAGCAAAAAGTAACAGAATACGGCAAGACAAAATGAACAGAATGCAGTAGCTGAAAAAGCAAGAATTAAACCAAAAGCCTAAACTAACTTGCATGATCCTGATGATATTGGATTGTTTCACTTGAAAACATGTCTCTACTGCTTTAGAGTCCAGTGGTGGACAGTAGTTCTGCAGCTGTCTTATTTGTCTGTTTGATTCATTTTTAAAAGATTTTTTTTATGATAAAGACCCCTTCAAAATTCAACCGCATTTTCTTCCCGATCCACACACACCTCCTCCAGCTGCTCCTGGGGGAGCCCGATACGACACAAGGCCAACTAAGAGATATAGTCCCTCCAGCGTGTCCTGGGCTTTCCATGAGGCCTCCCCCCTATAGGACATGCCTGGATCACCTCCCGAGGGAGGCAACGAGAGGGCATCCGGAACAGATGCCTGAGCCACCTCAGCTGGCTCCTTTCAATGTGGAGGAGCAACGGCTCCGAGCTCCTTACCCGATCTTGAACGGTGCGCCTAGCATGGGCGTAGGTTTGCATAGGGACCATAGGGACATGTCCCTATCAAAATTTTGAACCGACCTAATTGTCCCTACCAATAATTGGATTTGAGCAACATGTTTATAATTTACAGCAGTAGTTGTTGCAGCAGTGGCTTCTTTTCCTCTCGCAGCTCCTCTGCCTGGTCTCTCCTGTCCCTTTCACGCAGCAGCGCATGGAACTGTGCTGCGCTGTTTAACTCCACTCTCATTGGTTGTTATGCCTTAAGTTCCGCCTTCTCTCTCTCTGATTGGCTGTTTTCTAGTCCGCGTGTGCTTGGAGCACAACATTGAAAATTTATTCACACTAGAATGCAGCGGTTACTACAATTAATATTAGGCTACAAAACTAGTCCCAATAAAAAAATTAATATCATGTACACTAAAAAACAAAAACCTATTTTTTCTTTTATAAAACGAAATATTCTGAGTCAGCCAGGAGTTCTGAAGACTGCTGGAAAAATGGGCAAATAAAGGCTGTAAGCCATCAACATTTCTGATTCTTAGCCACAGCCACCTTAAAAAAGAAAATGTGAGGGTTTCCTTTTTAGTTAGTTTAGTTATATTCAGTTGATATTACTGTTTTCATTTTTTTTTGTTTTTATTTAAACAATTTTGATATAATAACTGATCTAAGTGGGTTGCTCTGTGGGGAAAGGCACATTTTACATTTATATTACTGTATGTTTTAAAGTCTCTATTCTCCAGTTAATGATGAATCACTTACTAAACTAGTTGACGATTATTGAAATAATCAATTAATATGATTCATTTTTTTCAGCCCCAGATGAAATACATGATATTGGCTTCACAGAGTAACTACAGCCTAGATGTTCAACTTTTATAGTGAAGTTAATATTTTAATGAATGTATTATTTTGCTTGATACAGAGAGAGAATAGTAGGTACAAATATTAGAGTGGGGTTTAACTCTGCACAATTCTATATCTTCAGAAGAAAATACTGTATTTACCTTCTCTCTTAGTCGTTCAAATGAAACCGTTTTCAATGTGGAAAACAGTCCTAATTCCACATTCATCAGAGCCGGTGATACTTCAAACATTGATAAACAGCATCTAATGAGTGTAGAGCTTATAACATTTTTATTAATGGAGCAAAATGTTGCTTTTCTCTTTTAACAATGAATTCCTCTTATCAGTACGGATGCTCACATCGAGCATAAAAAAGGGCATGCATATTGCATAGCACCAATGACACCAGATCAATAGTGTCGCTACCTAAGTTCAAATCAGACCTACGCCCTTGGCGCCTAGCCACTAATTTCCGGCGCTTGTATTCGCAATCTTGTCCTTTCGGTCATTACCCAGATCTCATGACCATAGGTGAGGGTGGGAACGTAGATCGATCGGTAAATCGAGAGCTTTGCCCCCCGATTCAGCTCCCTCTTCACCACGACAGTCTGATACAGAGACCGCATCACTGCCGACGCCGCACCATTCCATGTATCGATCTCACGCTCCATCCGTCCCTCACTAGTGAACAAAACCCAGAGATACTTGAACTCCTCCACTTGAGACAAGGACTCTCCTGGCTTAACCATTTAAATTAAAATCAGTAAAACAGACTGATGCTATGTTCTATAGAGGGCGTTTCCATTGCTCCCCTGGTGGCCAAAAGTTACACTGTGTTGCTTTAAAAATAACTTTAAAGGAGGTATGAAAAACACGTTTTTTTTATGAAGCCCATATTTCTGTAATGTTTTATTTTTTTTTATTTAAATCTCTTTCTACAACTATGAGCAGAAAATCATCATTAATACTAGAACCAATGGTGTGAAAATATCAGTCTTTGTGTTACAAACTGAGCAACTAAAAAAATTTAATTTCAGTGTGATTGTCATTTTTACAATGGGTCTGAATAATAAAAAAAAGTAAACATTTAAAGCTGAAGTCTGTAAGTTTTTAAAAATCACTTTTTTGTCATATTGGCTAAAACTGTCCCTATGCCCAGATAGCAGTACATGTGATATGTAACCTGTGAAAAAAAACTGCTTCAATTGGTCCCGCCTACTGCCTATATTTCAATCTGGAAAGAATAATTCGGGACGAGACAAAACAACCAATCACAGCCAGAGGAGCGTCTGATGGAGTGTCAATCACAGCTCACACACGCTGAATCCCGCCCTCTCCCTCTCACCGCTGAACCTGCCGCTGCCGCCCGGCTGCTGCAGTCAGTAGGACGCGCGTGGAAGTCATGGCGGAGCGACAGCCACCAGCGAAAGAGAAACTGCCCTTACTGCCCCTGCCGACAACTGCTTACACGGCAAAGACTTCAAAAAAGAAGATGTCAATGGTAGGCGTACGCTGCTTGGACGCTTCTGGTCGCATGCGGTAGCCGCGCAGATGCTGTGAGAGGGGTGGAGCTTGGAGGTGGGGCATGAGTGAAGCAGAGACGGTGGTGGAGTGGCGTGAAACCTGTTTTTCTTCAAATTTTCAGTCGAAGTCTGCTCTCTTCTCAATGTTACAGACTGCAGCTTTAAGTTATGCAATAATCACTGAATAATGACTAGATTGCTCAACAGCAACTCATTCAGTAACACATTGTCTTAATGGATTTAATTTTAAATTATACTTAAATGCCCTTTGAGATTTCCTACTTTTGTACAGTGGAAATTGGGAAAAACGCTAATTTCTAATTTAGGGCTGGTGAGGCGGCACCCTAGCGCCCTCTATTGGCCAACCACCACTACCTCCACTTCTCCCATAATGTTAATTTGACTTGTTCCTGTTTCTTCATACCCTGACTCCGCCAGATGGATTTTCTCCGCACATCCATCTGGAAACCTTCCGTTGAAGAAATTTTGGGAAGGGGCGAAAATACTGGTTAGCTGATTGGCCTATGTTGGTGATAGACGGGCCAAATAAACCAATCAGATCAACGAAGCATATGACGTACTAACAGAGCAACGACGAAGAGGAGCCAATTGATAGATCAAACTCTTGCCGAAACCAGTCGGGAGAAGAGCAAAAACATCTTTTCCTCTGAGAAAAGCCTCCAGAGCAGTGTTTTGCTCTTCTTTCAGTGAAGAAATACTCTGTAATTCCGATAAAACTTGCTCGATAGCCACGCTAACGCTAGTTTCATCGACTGAAGCCGCTATGTTCTTTAGACTGAACTGTCGCGCTTCTCGTTGCGTCGCGCTTCTCGTTGCGTCGCGCTTCTCGTTGCGTCGCGCTTCTCGTTGCGTCGCACCTCAACCCGCCTCAAAGCCAACGCTGATTGGACGTTCGTTTGGTGAACGGCTCCAAATTTTCCATAACGGAAAGTAGCCAGACTGATTAGCGAGTGAAATCTTGAAAGCTCGCGAGATCAGGATGGTCTCACGAGGCTATTTTCTTCATCCTCCCCATCATGAATCTCTAAACTGTCAGAAAGGTATTTCTGTACAATAACTCTGCTTTCTGAAATCAACATTAACAAACTACAAAAAACTAATTTGATGATTACTTTTAGGTCACATTTAGATCATATATTATCTGTCAGTTAATGACTGAATTATCAGCGTTGTGATTTATAAAAGAAAAAAATATTGATAATATATTGCAGTAATTTCTAATCTGAGAAAAGCAATTTGACTAATTTAAAATGATTTTGTGATACTTTTGTTACACTGATACCATTCGGTTGTCTTTTGCTGTTATTTTTTTTTCCTTTCATTTTTTATGTGGCTTATCTCTTCACTAGGACTCCACTCATTTCCATCTCCTTTGTCAATAAAATCCCAGGCTAAGCAGATACAAATGTTGTCAACATTGACCTAACTGAACTCATCAACATTCTGTAATTCAGGCCTTCAAAGAACCCCATCAGGGACGTTTTGGAGCAGAAAGCTCAGCATCATCATCAGGGCGATATCCATACTTGTCTTGTCAAAGTAGATTAAAAGGATGAGGAGTTGATTTTAAGGCTCTCAGTGAAAGAGCAGATTTTTCTTTTCTAAAAGATTAACAGCCATTTTGAATCAGATGTTGCTATCTCTCCCCATGACTAATTAAATGTCTCCAAATTAAACACTGGGTTTTATGGAGCATAAATTCTGTTCCATTGTTTTTGACATTGACGGATTCTTGACCATTCATTGTTTTAAGCACATAATCAATGATGTTTAATTACCCTAATCATTATTAGTGAAACAAATCCCCCCCTGTCCAGGGCACACAAGCTCCTTAAGCAATAACAAGGTAAGAAAAACAACTCAGCGGTTACTTTTTTCTCTGCTGACACAGAGGAAAGAAAAAAAATGTGTCGGTATAAAATTAAAAAAAAACTCCACCATTAATCCCACTTTATTTTTTTGTGATACAAGCGACGTTATTTTATACTTTCTGCACTATTTACACGCCACTACAGCGGCTGCTTTCATCTCATTCTAAGTAGGACAAAAGCTTGTCATATCTAAAACCAGTTGTCATCGCTGTGAGCTTCCTGTCATCGCTAAAAACAGTGGGAGTGATCCGACTTCAGATTTGTCTGATCTTGCGTAGGCTGGTTTCCATCTGTCAGTAGCTACGAATAATCAGAGAAATCTTCCCGGTTGTATCCAGTGATAATACATTGGCAATTTTATCCAAAACATCTCTGCACAAATTGTCCGCCGGTTTGTAGCTTCAGCCCCTAATTTCAGACTTTTAAGGTGTTGAAGGATCTGCTTGGTTTTAAAGAGAAGCTGTTTATACTTTTCTTGGTTGTTTGTTTTTTTTTTCTTTTACTTGCTTGTTTTGTTAACCCTTTTTTTTTATTGCAGCAGCTTCTACTGAGACAAAAATATATTGAGCAATGTAAGGTACCTCTACTGGGGAATGGCCTTTTGGATGTGTGGTAAGCAGCGGGAATCTCCTGATGAATTCCACATGAGAAACCCACATGGGAGGAGAGACCCGCACTTTCATCTGGTTTGGTCTGCCGGCTTCCGTAGACTCGTGAACGCGCTTTTAGGAAATCCTATACACTACTGTTTATGCTCTAAAAACATTCTAAATGACTTTGTTTCGAGTAAATTATGGACGCTACCCACTCAGGACACTTGGAATACATTGGACGAGCAGTATGGAGGAATATTGAGACGTTTTTTGTGGACTTTTATGGACCTTTCTGCCTCGGGCGCCATAGACCTCCATTATTTGAATGTCAGCAGACAGCAAGAAGCCTCCCAGATCTCCAGATGCATCTGAGATATCAAAAAAGTACTCCAGAGTGTTGTTCAGCATGGGGCTGAGTAGAAAATAAAGGCTAATCATGTTTTGGATGTACTATTCCTTTAAAACAAAGCATGTGGTTGTTTTACAATTTAATTGTTCCACATGTTTAGAACAAACATGTGATAGAGGCTGTTCAGGCCTCTTTCACAACCCGTCCGTTGCATGATCTTTATCTGGAACGATCTTAAGCAAGAGTTAATAAAAGATGAATCACACATTATACATCATAATAGTTCATTAAAACACAACCCATGAAACACAAACAAAGTAAGAGTATAAATAAAATATTTCTGACAATTTGGTTAAGGCATATTACATGACTATGTACCTTTAAAATTTGTAGTTTGTGCTGTTGAAAAAAAACACAATTAAACTGGTACAACACTGTACAACAGTTATACCGTGACCATGAGTCATTGTAGTTGAGTAAATTGACAGCAGTAAAGGACATCAGAGCGTGCCCAAAGTAATGTTCTATTTTTCCACATTGGCATGCAGTTATGTTGGTACTTAGCACCCTGATGAAGACTTGCAAATTTGTCTCATTTATACATTTCTTATGTAACAAAGTGTTGTTTTTTCTTGGAGTTCTTGCAGCCAAGAGCTGCTAAGGCGTTCCAGAAAAAGACGTGTTATACCTTTATCTGGCAACATGAGCAGTAGACAGGTCACACTTCCTTCACACCAAACTAACTGACTGTAAAAACCCTTTATCAGGCATCAAACCTTCTGGGCAGAAACCCAACTTGCTAAGTTAGACTTGAAGATATGTGACTGAGGAAAAAGTAAGAATATTGCTTTAAAGCACAACTGAAACATGAGAGGAAATTATTTTATATGCACTGAATGTTAGTTAATTAATAGGTCATTCAAGTCAAGGGTAAAGCTAGTTATTTATTATCAGTTGAATGATTATAACTGGAATTTGCTTTACTGACCAGGGTTTTAGCCCAGTTGTCTTTCACCAGTTTATTAATTTGGGCTATGGCTCTTAGCAACGTTATTAATCACCAACCAACTAAATGTGTCTCTGTTCATTCTGATGTTACTGAAAGAAGAGTGAATCCAAGCTAAGTGATAAATCGTTCACTGTGTAAAATGATCACAAAAGACCACAGATTAAAAATACAATGGTACCTTTATTAACTACAATCTCACAGTATTATATCTAATAACAAAGCAAAACACTAGATACTACTGAAAATAAGCAAACTAAAGAAACAAAATGGAAGAGGGGTTTAAGAGTGTTGAAAGTCTGTTGTTCGAAGTTTCAAGGCTTAATTCTGCAAAACACGTCATGTTTTTTCATTTTGCATACATGCCTTTTTGCAGTGTTTTCAGTCTTTTTGCATGCCTTTTTCATTAAGGTGGGAAAACTTGAAAAAAGGAGACGAGGGAATGCTCATCTTGCTGCTCTAAACTAGTAGTTTTGTGTAAACGTCTAAAGCTGCAGACAGCGTGAAAGTTTAAAGGGGAACGCCGTTTTTTTACATCAGGCCCTTGATTTTACATTATTAAATCATGTTCTACTCACTCATATGAGTTTTGTGTCATTTGGAGGCATTCAGAAGATATGCTGTTAGGTTATATCCAAGTAACATCTTTCTATGGGCAACGACTTGAAGCACAAACTAAACTATTCATAATTTATTCTTTATGGTACGCCAGCATTTATTAGCCTCGCAACACCATCCTGATCTCGCGAGCTTTCAAGGTTTCACTCGCAGATCAGTCTGGAGACTCTCCGTTAAAGAAAATTTGGAGCTGTTCACCAAACGAACGTCCAATCAGCGTTGGCTTTGAGGCGGGTTGAGGTGTGACGCAACGAGAAGCGCGACAGTTCAGTCAAAAGAACATGGCGGCTTCAGCCGATGAAACTAGCGTTAGCGTGGCTATCGAGCAAGTTTTATCGGAATTACAGAGTATTTCTTCACTAAAAGAAGAGCAAAACACTGCTCTGGAGGCTTTTCTCAGAGGAAAAGATGTTTTTGCTCTTCTCCCGACTGGTTTAGGCAAGAGTAGCCTGGCTGTTAGTACGTCATATGCTTCGTTGATCTGATTGGTTTATTTGGCCCGTCTATCACCAACATAGGCCAATCAGCTAACCAGTATTTTCGCCCCTTCCCAAAATTACTTCAACGGAAGGTTTCCAGATGGATATGTGGAGCAAATCCATCTGGCGGAGTCAGGTTAGGCATTCATAACATGTAGGCCAATCACTGTCCCCCGAACATCCGCGGTTATATTTTTTATATTTATATTTTTTAAAACAAAGCGGAGCGTGTATTACGTCATCCGTGCGCGCCGGCTACCGTTCATTCATCCTGTCCGCTGCTAGTTTTCCTCACATGACTGGAAGACGCCTACTGCTACTACCACAGATGATCTCGCTCTCCAAATGGAATTGAACGATTCAGATTAGCTAGAATGAATAGAAGCGGTAGAGCGTAGCCGCCTGTGGCCCGGGCTGCCTGTCACCACTCCAGTCCGGGGCACGGAAGACGTCATACACGCGCCGCTTTGTTTTTAAAAAATATAGATATGAAAAATCTAACCGGGGGGACAGTGATTCGCCTACATGTTATGAATGCTGGCGTAGCGAACAGTTTAGTTTGAGCCTTCAAGTCGTTGCCCAATGGAAGACGTTACTTGGATAAAACCTGACGGAATATCTTCAGAACGGCTCCAAATGACACAAAGCTAATATGGGCGAGTAGAACATGATGTCATAACGTAAAATCAAGGGCCCAATGTAAAAAAACGGTGTTCCCCTTTAACGAACACAGTCTGCTACATCTGTGTTTACAGCCGGCAGGGACTTCTAAGCATTGCTGTAATATAACTGTACACATTTACACAAAGCAGGGACATTGTGTTGTGCTTTGTGGCTCATTGAAGCCAGTAGAAGTGATCTGCAGCTCTGTGGCACGTTTGCACAATTCAAAGTGAAGCAACACTGAGAGGAAACTGGGGAAATGCAAATATTTATAACTTGTTGTAGGCACCAAGGTAACAGAATGCCATTTATGTATTTAAATAAACTCGGTCACCTGGTAATTTTAATGTCTCTGTGATATAGATGTGTTGAAGTAGATTTTAATTTGCATAATGCTTTATCATCAGCTGGTCCAAGCGTGCAGTAGTCGTGCAGGTAGTTCTGTTCCTGGAATACTCTTTGCATACCTAGATGACTTCCTCTGCAGGCTTTAACCGTTTTTTTTTTGTTTTTTTAATAATTATATTTAAGTTAAGATGATATGCAGCTAGCAGAGTAAGTTAGATCTTTATTCAGTGAATACAAAAAAATGTAAATAAAATGTGTACTTTTTCTATTCAAACCTTTCTGCATCATTTTTAAACTGATAATGTTACGTTGAAGATCTGATGATGGTTAATTTGGTTGCTTTTTTCCATAATGCAAAGAAAGAAAATGTCACTTTAATGGAAGATGACTAGGAAGTAGAGGTGGTGGCTGATTCAAAGCGACATACCTTCTTATGAACAATGATGAAAAATGTTTGTCTTAACAATAAAGCCTTGATGCCAAAAAATTCCTTTAGCAGCAGATTGTTTGCTTCTCGTCTTTTCCTGTATTTTTTTATGCTGTTTATGGAAAATATATTTAGTTGCTTTGACTTTTTATGATGTAACTTTATTATAGTTTTATGACTTAAATAATCATCTCCTTTATTAACAGTAGAGAACAAAAAAAAATTTGATTCGTATTATACTTTGTGAATTTATTTTATTGCATTTACTCTGTATTTCTGAACAAAACAAATTTCTTGTTCAAAATTCTTATATTTTGTTTGATTACATGGAAATAAAAATGAAAAACAACCCCCATTCTGTTCCAAGCTATTGTTTCTGAGTGCCACATGTGCTGCAGGTATATATATACAATTTATGCATGCATAGTCTCTGTGCACACCTAGATAAATATTTCCTGTATAGCACTTCTGGATAGATGCAAACTACATTATAAAAATTAGAAATGAAAATGAATAAAAATCTGTTTATTGTATGAAGTTTAGGTGAATGCCGAATCCTCCAGTTCTTGGTCAGTATTGGTAGCCATCCTATGACTCATTATGAAGAAGGAGCCTTCGGACAATAAAGCACCTTAACAGGACTTTGCTGAAACAAAACGTCCATCAAGCTCCAGATGACCGAATAAGAAAATGCGGAAACAAATGATATGCTAAATTACTAGTTCTTCGTCTGTGGTTTCAGATAAAAACACACCACAATATTCAAATAGAACATATATCTTGCAAATGCAAAACTACAACTGCAAAGACAATGTGCTACTTCACAACTTTGTCTTTAGCCTCAAACGTAAAATTAGAGCTTTAATTCTGCAATTTGGACCATAAGATCAGAAGCACACCTGTCAGAAAATGTTAAAGTGCTTAAAATGGATCTATAGATACTGACACCAGTAAATTGGCAGTTAAAGCTACGGATATCATTCAGCTTAGACTGGACTCATCTTTATCTGATCGATGTTAGAAGAAAAAAAGCATTTCCCCTAGTAGTTTTATTTTTCATAAAGTCTGATCATCTTCAGACCATTTTCCAACTTCTTAATTACAGCCGAGATATCACAATTATTTGAAACAGAAGCAGGTATATATATATATATATATATATATATATATATATATATATATATATATATATATATATATATATATATATATATATATATATATGTATATATATATATATATATATATACATATATATATATATATATATATGTATATATATATATATATATATATATATATATATACATATATATATATATATATATATATATATATAAATACTGAACAGTAAAAACTCTTTCATTTTAAAACTAAATGTAAAAAAATAAGAAATTATTTACCAGATGTACACAGAGGGAAAAAGAGCTTCAGTTCATTTCATGCAGCACATTGCTGCAAAGATTCCTGAACAAAGGAACTAACTGTTTATATGGAGGATAAAAAGTGCCAAAATTAAATAAATAAATACAGCATTAAATAAATAATTAAATGTGTCAATAATCAATTAAATGTGGAATTAAATAAATAAATGGGTCATTTATTAATTAAAACCACGTCACTAATATAAAGTGCCACAATTAAATAAATAAATACAGTGATAAACATTTAATTAAATGTGTAATTCATTAAATAAATAAGGAATTAAATATATAAATGTTCACGAATGAGGGAAGAAGGGAGCGGGAGGTCGACAGGCGGATTGGTGCGGCGTCTGCCGTGAAGTGGGCGCTGTACCGGTCCGTCGTGGTGAAGAGAGAGCTGAGTCAAAAAGCGAAGCTCTCGATTTACCGGTCGATCTACGTTCCTACCCTCATCTATGGTCATGAACTCTGGGTCATGACCGAAAGAACGAGATCGCGGATACAAGCGGCCGAAATGGGTTTCCTCCGTAGGGTGGCTGGGCTCTCCCTTAGAGATAGGGTGAGAAGCTCAGTCATCCGGGAGGGACTCGGAGTAGAGCCGCTGCTCCTCCACGTCGAGAGGAGCCAGTTGAGGTGGCTCGGGCATCTGTTTAGGATGCCTCCTGGACGCCTCCCTGGTGAGGTGTTCCGGGCACGTCCCACCGGGAGGAGGCCCAGGGGAAGACCCAGGACACGCTGGAGAGACTATGTTTCTCGGCTGGCCTGGGAACGCCTTGTGGTTCCTCCTGAAGAGCTGGAAGAAGTGGCTGGGGAGAGGGAAGTCTGGGCCTCCCTTCTTAAGCTGCTGCCCCCGCGACCCGACCCCGGATAAGCGGAGGAAGATGGATGGATGGATGGATGGATGGATATATAAATGTGTCATTAATTTAATAAAATACGTCTTCATTTTATAAAAAAAATATATATAATTATTTCAGTGTGCATTTAATTATTTCATGGTCCTGTGTCGCAGTGCATCGAAACCATTAAAAGAATCTGTCAAACTCACCCATAAAAGTTAGGGGGCGGTTATCTAACACCTGATTGGTCACCCTGCACATTAAGGCAAAGCAAATCGATTACAGAGACTCGATTCGCGTTAACCCCGCCCCCTAACTTTGATGGGTGAGTTTGACAGATTCTTTTTTTTTTTTTTTATATATATATGATATATATATATAGATTCTTTTAATGGTTTCGATGCACTGCGACACAGGACCATGAAATAATTAAATGCACACTAAAATTATTATATATATATTTTTTAATAAAATGAAGACGTATTTTATTAAATTAATGAGACATTTATATATTTTATTCCTTATTTATTTAATGAATTACACATTTAATTAATTGTTTATCGCTGTATTTATTTATTTAATTGTGGCACTTTATATTAGTGACGTGGTTTTAATTAATAAATGACACATTTATTTATTTAATTCCACATTTAATTAATTATTGACACATTTAATTAATTATTTAATGCTGGATTTATTTATTTAATTTTGGCACTTTTTATCCTCCATACATTAGTTACACTGCAAATTCTGATGTAAAACTAAATATAAGGGTATTTACCCTCATTTGAGCATGTACAGTAAACGTATCTTTCCAATGGAAGAAAAAAAAAAATATAAACTGCACTACAAAGAAGTTAAATTAATTATTGACACATTTAACTATTTATTTAATGCTGTATTTATTTATTTAATTTTGGCACTTTTTATCCTCCATAGTTTCAATGTCAAGATAAATTACTCTAAGAAATGAATAAAAATGTTTTTGTAAAGTTTAAATGAAAATAAAGCTGTTCAATATGTTACCCTTAACAGTTGCATATCAACTGTTAAGGGAGGCCAAAGGAAAAAAACAAACAAAAACGTAGTCATATCCAATTATTAATTCAGTTGCAAAAGAGTGTGAACACATAACATGACAAATTTCTTTAATTTGACTTAGGAAAAGTTCATTTATTTCAGTAACTCAACTAACTGGGTGAAACACATTATATAGATAAAACGTTGGTGCTCTCCTAAGCACCCCCGGTTAATCTATGTCCTTTTCGGTTCATTTGCATGCCCTGTCCGTCCTAAAAGGGGATTTTTTTACTGGTCCTTCAAAGTCTGATAAGGCCTATAAAAGAGGGAGCATCCACCGGACCGACACCAGAGGAGACCCACATCAGGTAGAACCACAATGAAGCCTTGCTTTGTCCTTATTTTGTTGGCTGCAGGTGAGTTTCTTTTCCTTCTACAGGTACTTTCACAAATAGTTTTGGTAAAATGTTGCCGTCTGCTCTTCCATAGATGATTGTTGCCCATTGTAGACGTGCTGCTTTGCACGTTTAGGTCTGAATCAGCTGAATCTTCCTATTTTAGGTGCAGCTTCCAGAATGATTGAGAAGAGGGTTATTGGGAGCAAGTCCTGTGACAAGGACAGGCAGTACCACGTCCAGATAGAGTCTGTTCAAGGTGGGAAGCTCTGTGGAGGCGCTCTGCTCAACACCCGCTGGGTCATCACAGCGTCTCACTGTGCAGAGCAGTAAGATATTACTCCTAATGGTTGCTTTTCCTCTTCTATGCTTTTTCTTTTTTAATCCTAGCATTGTTGTGCTTTTATCTAGTTGAAGGAAATATATTTAATTTCAGAGAATTTGACATGATCTTATTGTGTTCTATCATTACAACTTTGCAGGAATGTCAAAGTGAAGCTCGGCATAAACAACGACGTGTCGATTTTTACAAAAGCCGCTTCATGGTTCAAAGGAAACTCCAAAAAACATGAGCAAATCATTCCAATTAATCAGCAGCACACCTTCAAAAATGAAGAGAGTAAACATGACATTACAGGTGCTGGTCATAAAATTAGAATATCATGAAAAAGTAGATTGATTTCAGTAATTCCATTTAAAAAGTGAAACTTGTATATTATATTCATACATTACATACAAACTCATATATTTCAGATGTTTATTTTGTTTAATTTTGATGATTACAAATGACAACAAATGAAAATCTCAAATTCATCATATCAGAAAATTAGAATATTACTGAAGACCAATAAAAACAAAGGATTTATAGAAATGTTGGCCAACTGAAAAGTATGAACATGAAAAGTATGAGCATGTACAGCACTCAGTATTTAGTTGGGCCTCCTTTGGCCTGTATTACTGCAGCAATGCGGCGTGGCATGGAGTCGATCAGTCTGTGGCACTGCTCAGGTGTTATGATAGCCCAGGTTGCTCTAATAGTGGCTTTTAGCTCTTCTGAATTGTTGGGTCTGGTGTATTGCATCTTCTTCTTCACAATACCCCATAGATTTTCTATGGGGTTAAGGTCAGGAGAGTTTGCTGGCCAATTAAGAACAGGGATACCATGGTCCTTCAACCAGGTACTGGTAGCTTTGGCACTGTGTGCAGGTGCCAAGTCCTGTTGGAAAATGAAATCTGCATCTCCAAAAAGTTGGTCAGCTGCAGGAAGCATGAAGTGCTCTAAAACTTCCTGGTATGTGGCTGCGTTGACCCTGGACCTCAGAAAACACAATGGACCAACACCAGCAGATGACATGGCACCCCAAACCATCACTGACTGTGGAAACTTTACACTGGACTTCAAGCAACGTGGATGAAGTGCCTCTCTTCTTTTCCTCCAGACTCTGGGACCTTGATTTCCAAAGGAAATGCAAAATTTACTTTCATCAGAGAACATGACTTTGGACCGCTCACCAGCAGTCCAGTCCTGTTTCTCTTTAGCCCAGGCAAGACGCTTCTGACGCTGGCTGTGGTTCAAGAGTGGCTTGACACAAGGAATGCGACAGCAGAAACCCATGTCTTTCATACGTCTGTGTGTGGTGGTTCTTGAAGCACTCACTCCAGCTGCAGTCCACTCTTTGTGAATCTCCCCCACATTTTTGAATGGGTTTTGTTTCACAATCCTCTCCAGGGTGCGGTTATCTCTCTTGCTTGTACACTTTTTTCGACCACATCTTTTCCTTCCCTTCGCCTCTCTATTAATGTGCTTGGACACTGAGCTCTGTGAACAGCCAGCCTCTTTAGCGATGACCTTTTGTGTCTTGCCCTCCTTGTGCAAGGTGTCGATGGTCGTCTTTTGGACAACTGTCAAGTCAGCAGTCTTCCCCATGATTGTGTAGCCTATAGAACTAGACTGAAAGACCATTTAAAGGCTTTTGCAGGTGGTTTGAGTTAATTAGCTGATTAGAGTGTGGCACCAGGGGCCATCAATTTTGAACCTTTTCACAATATTCTAATTTTCTGATATGATGAATTTGAGATTTTCATTTGTTGTCATTTGTAATCATCAAAATTAAACAAAATAAACATCTGAAATATATGAGTTTGTATGTAATGTATGAATATAATATACAAGTTTCACTTTTTAAATGGAATTACTGAAATCAATCTACTTTTTCATGATATTCTAATTTTATGACCAGCACCTGTATGCTCATACGGCTAAATGAGGACATGTCAGCCAAAACTCCCACCATCAGCCTTCCTTCAGGAGGGTGCACTAAGCTGGAGCCAAAAGCTAAAGTGGAAATCGGAGGCATGGGAGCAAGCAAAAAAGGTGGGAATATGAAAAAAATATTAAATTTGTCTACTTTTTTTTTTTTTTAATAAATCAAATGTCTGGACATTTGAATCTTCAGGGGGTAAACCTGTCAAGGAAGTAAGATGCGCCACAACAGTGATCTCTGAGTGTGGTGAGAACGACAAACCTGACAGTAAATACGCCAGTGAAGAATCTACAGTCTGTGCCTTCTCAGCTGGAGTGGAGTCCTGCCGTGTAAGCAAACCATCCTGCTTCCTAACTAAACAAATTTTCTTTTCTTTTTTTAAATCTCTCCTTATTTAAAACACTCTGACCTTTGTTGTATTTTATTTTTTTAGGGGGATGCAGGCTCAGCTGTGGAGTACGAAGGTCATTTACAAGGAGTTGTCGTTAGCGAGCCTAAAGATAACTGTGTCCAAACCATTGTTATGCTGGATATCTGCCATTACATGGAGTGGATTGAGAAAACCATGAAAGAAAACTGAGTAAACTTAGCGTTTCATATTTATTAATCAGAAGGAAATAATATATTAACTTATTTATGCATTTGAGTCATACTCTATATGCTGATTACATGCATATTTCTACACTGCAAAAAGTTTTACAAATTAAATAAGAAAAAAATAACCACTGTCATTTAACTTCTTTCTAGTGCAGTTTAAATGTTTTTTTTTTCTTCCATTGGAAAGATACGTTTACTGTACATGCTCAAATGAGGGTAAATACCCTTATATTTAGTTTTACATCAGAATTTGCAGCGTAACTAATGTATGGAGGATAAAAAGTGCCAAAATTAAATAAATAAATACAGCATTAAATAAATAATTAAATGTGTCAATAATTAATTAAATGTGGAATTAAATAAATAAATGTGTCATTCATTAATTAAAACCACGTCACTAATATAAACTGCCACAATTAAATAAATAAATACAGTGATAAACAATTAATTAAATGTGTAATTCATTAAATAAATAAGGAATTAAATATATAAATGTCATTAATTTAATAAAATACGTCTTCATTTTATGAAAAATATATATATAATTATTTCAGTGTGCATTTAATTATTTCATGGTCCTGTGTCGCAGTGCATCGAAACCATTAAAAGAATCTGTCAAACTCACCCATAAAAGTTAGGGGGCGGTTATCTAACACCTGATTGGTCACCCTGCACATTAAGGCAAAGCAAATCAATTACAGAGACTCGATTCGCGTTAACCCCGCCCCCTAACTTTGATTGATAAATTATTGACACATTTATTTATTTAATGCTGTATTTATTTCTTTAATTTTGGCCCTTTTTATCCTCCATACTAATGGGGCTATTCTGGTATTTTAAAGATATATGTTAAGACTTTTATTTTTTGTTAACCTCCCCGCTTTACATCCATTTATCACCATGAATAAAAAGATAGAAGTATGAAAACTTCTTGCAGTATCTGTCTGTCTGCTTCCACCATGCTCTCATTTCCCTATCTGCAAAACCACAATCAATTTTGAATTGCACTTTCACTTTAGAAATTGTTATTGTCAGGTGTTACATCAGAGTTAAATTTCCCCCTCAGTTTAAAATGTGAGATAAACCGAACCACAGAGTGGAGCATATGGCTCTAGGGAAAACAGACACAATGTTAATGTTTGAATGATAGACTAACAGCAGTTAAATAAAAAAGGTGTTTGTAGGGCAGAGATGAACATCTTCACTATTGTTTAAGTGATGGTTAAGTCATTTAAAACTTGGCACAAGCTCATTGGATTTACCAACCACATGCAGCTTATAGTGACTTCATTGGCCTTAGTTTGTATCTTAACTCCATGTAGTGGAGCATTTTATTTAGAAATGTCCTCTATTTTGAAAAATATCTGCTTCCACCTCTGTTTGACACATTAGTCATTTCAAATGTTACTTCAGCCAAACCAATAAACCCCAGGTTGCAGTTCTTTTGTGACATTAAATTCTCCAGGGGAGAAATTTATCTTAAGAATAGAGAAAAAATAATAAAATCCCGTTATTGTCCCACAATGTGGAATTTAAAGAGTTAAATTTAATTTACTGTAATTACTGTAAGGCCCCATAGTAAAACTGCTCATTAAAAAAAATGCTCATGAACTGCTACAAACAGTTAAACCTATAAGGTCAGAAATGTTCAGACTCCATATCTGGTTCACAGCTGATTGCTTTAAAACTGCTGTAACCCCACAGGCATCTCAGCTAAAATATCAATTTTATCTCAATTTACCAACCATCTGTTCATACAACAACAACAGAAGACCATAATAATCTATGTCAAATGAACAGCATACTATTGAAGATTTTAAATCATGTCAGAATAAAGATTTACAGAAGAACAACCTTCTCCCAGGGTAATGTCTAGGCTTTGTCCAGGTGTTACACAATTTTCTGCTGCCCAGAGTAGTTCTAAAGCAAAGTTAAGCAGATTTCTCCAAAATGTTTATTTGAGTAGTCATTTAGCATGATTTAGGGCTCATTTATATAAAGGCTATGTAAAAAAAATAATCCATGATTTCAGTTATTCTTGATTATTCTGGAAAACACTGAGTGAATTTCTAAAGCATCCCGTCAATCTAGAGGAATGGATTCTTTATGGATGCAAGAAAAATGGGGATGTGTCCCGTCCACACACAAGCGTCCCATTAGTGGATGAACTGTCCTTTTAGGGAACGACGAGGAATTCCTAAAGGGGCTGTGATAATTTTTGTACTGTATATTAACAGTTCAGAATAATTTTAGTCCTCGTTTTTTTTTTTTATATTAAGTATAGAAATGAGTCTGAAAACAGCCAACAATTAAATCTAAATGACTAGAAAGACTTAAACTTTTTGAATTATTTTTTTAATCCCAATCCACCCAAAACTCTCTCCAGATATTTTACAAAGACAGCAGATTGTTCTTAAATGATATAATTTAAGCCTTTCAGTTGGATAGGTTTGCTTGCTTACAAATTTTGGCATTTTTATGTATTTAAAATAGAAAATATTTAGGTCAATTTATTCATTACATAAATATTCAGATTTGAAAAAAAAAAAGAATGGGAACACAAACATTTACATGTTAAGCGTTCCTTTTAATGTATTTAAAAGTGTCCTTTATAATAGCAGCAGATAAAATGTAAATTAATACTGACACAGATGTTAACTGCAGTCAAAACAGTGAAGTTTCATTCAGTTTATGGTGAAAAATGAAAAATGACTCAGGAAAAGCATTAAACTATGATGAGGTTAAAAGATCGGTTAGCTTAGCTGGCTCCAGGGGTTCTGGTGGGGTCCAACTGAAACACAGAGAGGGTTAGCTTACGATTTAGCAGTTAGCTTCAGCAACGCATGACTCGTTCTGTCTGTAGTGAGCATTATCATCAGCAGTTGAATCAGAAATTTTCAAATAAAAATACCAACACGGCCATCTATACTACCTGTAGTTCACCCAAGCAGAGTACTTATTAAGCATCAGATGGAAAAGAGGGGGGAAATGCAGTTACTGTTTTTGGTTCAGTGGAGGGAAGGCCTTCAGCTCGGTCCGATTCTCAGCAGGCCTGTTTTCGGGCCGTCTGTCCATTCGTCCAGCAGCAACTCAGAGATTTGGATCAATCCGCTGCAACAATTATTTAAGGGGGTTAATTTTATGACTCACGGTAGCACGTGCAACGTCTACCTTTTAGCTACGGTGGTTAGCACATAGCCGCGGCCTGAAGCAGAATCTCTGCAGCAGTGCTCCAGCCCTCCGTCTCACAGGCGGTCACAGTCTGGAGGCTTCCAGTGGCTTGTTTCAGCAAACAATGATAGGGGCCCATGTTGTTTGGCGGCAGAGTCCGAGCAGAACTGGATTTGCTCTGCCCGGTCTCTGCTTTAGCAGGATTTAGAATACACTGTTTTCACTCGGTTTGAATCGAAGAAAAAATAAAAACACTGCGTTCAACTCCTTCTGAATCGCAGGAAAAAAGGCAGTCTGATTCGGTCAGACTTCCCCGGAGGGGTATCGGTTGCTACGTAGCGTAGCCTTCAGCTGGTTGAGTGTTGCCTAGCATTTGAGCGGCATGAACAATAGGATGCGAATATGGGAAGCTAGGGTTTTTAAAACCTATGCCGCAGGGGTGTGTCTTCAGAGCGGCGTACTTCCGTTGTTCTGCAACAATTTATCGCAACATTACCATGGAAGTGTTTTTTTCTGAAAATGGAGCATGTTAAATCTGCACCACAAAATAAAATCTTTATATTTTATGATTGATGCACTAAATATCAATATTTGAGTCACAAAACAACATAGATTCTAATTGTGTGTATCTTTTCTTATCAAA
This sequence comes from Cyprinodon tularosa, assembly GCF_016077235.1. Lineage (NCBI taxonomy): Eukaryota > Metazoa > Chordata > Actinopteri > Cyprinodontiformes > Cyprinodontidae > Cyprinodon > Cyprinodon tularosa. The sequence continues at coordinate 850,563 of NW_024038523.1, read as the reverse complement.
ATAAGAGACTGTGATCTATATGTAGTCCAGAAGGCTCTTTTTCTCTGTAATCTTTGTTTTGTGAAGTAATTTCACATGAAATAAAACATCTGTATCACAGAAAAGGACTATCAGTGTCTGATCCCAGAGGAGTAGCTGCCTGTGCCTCTCACAACTGAAGTAATAATACAAACTATTTCAGTGCCCACCTACACATATTGCACAAATTTGATCACCAATACCTTAGAAACCCCATGGCCAGGCATGAAACTAAATTAGTTTTTTTATCAATTTTATAGATATTTTATGTTCACAAGTTTATAAATTATTAATTTCAGGATAAGAAATGCTTTTTCCTCAAGCAATAAACAATATATTTATAAATAACCTATTGATTTGTTCTAAAATTAGAACAGCAGATTGAGAAGGGGAAAACGGAAGTGTGAAAATAGTGATGCTGGAATTCCAAGGTGTTTGCATGTAAAGCTTATTTCTGACTTTGATATATTTAAAATAAATTGGCATCAGTTTTTTCTTGTTATAATCTAGGTACTTTTGATATAAGCCGCCTATCATTTTAGTTCACGTACAAACACCGTCCATGAAATAACATGAAATATTTGTGTTTCGTCTGAAAAGCAGCATGGATGGACAAGAGATGTTTTCCTTTGCTAAAAAAGAAGAGTAGACTCACCAACAAAACCCTCTTCACCCCATTTCATTAGTAGCTGCTTGTCTTTGTACAACCCTCCGGCTAAATTTAACTGCAGGAGTCCAATGTGAAAACAAACCTAACACAGCACAGATGGCTGGGACTGAAAGACAAAAAATAGCTTTCAGCAACTTGTTGACAGAACCATGATTATTCATTAACACATACACAGTTACATATATCTTAAAATGTTCAATTTGCTTTATGCTCCTTTCATAGGTTACATGAAGATCAGGCAGTTTAAACAATGAAGTGAAAACATAAGAACAGATTTCTTTTGTAAACACTAAAACACTTAAAAGTTTTGCAATTGCTTGCATAATCTGCCAAAAATTACATAAATGAAAATGTTAAATTATGAAGAAAATCAATCAAGTTTTGAAAGTCTGTATCCAGCACCTCTGGTACAATTGCTGCACAGTGAGCATCACTTATCTTATAAAACCGAGCAATAAAGATCCCCAATTGCTTTAGAGTACTTCCTGTTTGAGCATTTTAATTACCATGGAGACAAAATGTTAACCACATCATTGCTTTCAGGCCCCGTCCACACGAAGTCAAAACGAACACGAAACGCTAATATTTTCCAGAACGTTTGTCGTAAAAACAGAGATGTAAAATAAATGTGATCGACCACACGAATGCATGAAAACGCTGCAAAATGTATGCCAGGCCTGTAAGTGGCGCTGTGGTGCCAAAGCAAAAATAGGCGACGAAATGTTGGGCATGCGCACTAACATTTATACATGGTTGCCCTGCAGGTCCATTTTCGTGGTTCAGTCAAATTCAGGTGCTGAACTATGTCGTGGATATTGCTCTGTTCTTCCTGGAGATATTCCAGAAGAAGAAGATTCTGTTGTAAGCCCGACAGCAGGGTGAGTAGCATGAGTAGCAACCATTCAACACAGTACGGCGCAATTGTTCTGAAGGCTGAATAAAAAAAAGATCGTTTACAGACCCCCGAAACGCCGGCTTCGTGTGGATGAGAGGCTGGTTTGGTGAAAAATTTGTGCGTTTAGGCCAGGGTTTGACTTCGTGTTGACGGGGCCTCAGACCCATCAAGGAAACACACAGCCAGGCAGATTAGCTCCAAGCCAGCTCCCATGTTGGAGGATAAAAAGGAGCACCTCCAGTTAGTCACAGTTAGAGAAACAGGACTACACTGAAAAACAGGCCATGCTCCAATATCTATAATATCTATGATATTTCTCTCAATGATGTTGATGGTAATTACAGACCTCTTAGGATAATTTAATCCTTCATTCTGTGCCAACTGCTGTTCAAACAAATGCTGTTGTAAATTACATTATTTAACCTAATTATTTTGGTCTGGGTTGGATGTGTCTGTTTTGACATCACCCAGACAAGAGGCCTTTGTCAGTTGTGTGGTTCTGGTCTCTGATATCTCAAAGACATTGATGTAAATTCAGCATTTGGTCTGGTCTGGTCTCTGTAGCCTACATTCAGGAGAACTCCCCAATGCGTTGCTCTTGCAAAGAGCTACCATTGCAAAGAGGATGTGGGTCTTTCAGCAGATGCCTTTATCCCAAAGTGTGGGGCAGCATCACATCTCTGGGGAATTTGTACATGGGATTGGTGTGGCAGAGCAAAATTGCTCCTCGACCAATGTTCAAAGGTAATATCTTGGCTTATGGAAAGACTCAACATTAGGTTTACTGTCTTCTATTCTGATTGAATAAAAGCATTGACAGCTACATCACAGCCCCATCCTGTCCCTGATTGCTTGTGAGGACACGACAGGACAGTCATCCATCGCAGATGTTGCATCACTATTGCTTTGCTGTAATGACCATAATTGCATCCATTGTATCACTTGGAGTGCATCCTTTGCATCATGTTGCATCACTGTGATCCTGAACACATCTCTCTACATAGTGGTAAAATGTAAAATGATCAGGCCAGGCGCTGGAATAATGTTTAGTGTTAATGGAGCCTAACAACAATGATGGGAAATAAAACCTGAAGTGCGACACAGTGAGAAAAACAGCAAATAGAGTTTTATTAATGTGCTAAAGAGTCTTTTGCACTCAGCAGAAAATGTTAATGTTAGGTACTTTGTTCTCTCTTCAGAGGAACAAAGTACAAAGCCGGTGAACAATAACTCCTTAATTCCGTAAAAGTTCAAAAAAAATCCACTAGACTTGGTTTCCAAGATTTGAAGACGTTTCGCCACCTCTCCAGGAAGCCTTCTCAATTCAAATGTCTGGATCCGCACTGAATTTGAGTCTATATATAGACAAGGTCTTGTATTGCTTGGAAACATGCAAATGGAAACCGATGAGTGGGTCGTTTGGTTCCATTGTTAGCCTGTAATACCTGAAACCTGTCTATGATTGTTTAGGGTCGGTCGTTAAGGAGGTACTGGTAACTCCTTAGCGACCGACCCTTTAGTTATCAGTTACCAGATTTCAGGTTATCCTGAGCTATCTCTATAGTTATGCTGCTATAGGCTTAGACTGCTGGAGGACATAGGGACCCCCATTTCATCATTCTGCTTCATTCTATCTCTATTCTCTCACTCTGCAGAATCTGTTAGTTCTATCTCTGATGTTCGGCTCTCTCTGCTTTTTCTCATAGTAGCTTCATCTGGTCTGTTCCTGTTTGGCTGTGACTCCATCCTGGAGAGAAATATCAGCTGTGCTGCTGCCATCAACACCTTTGTTTCTAGATGTTGGAGCTTGGCCTGTTTTCCAGTGTAGTCCTGTTTCTCTGACTGTGACTAACTGGATGTGCTCTCTTCATCCTCTGACATGGGAGCTGGCTCGGAGCTCGTCTGCCTGGCTGTGTGTTTCCTGGACGGGGCCGCCTGTGGAGCTGGTTGACAGTTGCCTTTTGTGTCTCTGCTTCTTTTTCTTTGTCTGCTTCTGTCTCCTTGAACCCCAGTGGGCCTCAGCAGATGGTCGCTCACACTGAGCCTGGTTCTGCTGGAGGTTTCTTCCTGTTCAAAGGGAGTTTTTCCTCTCCACTGTCGCTACAAGCATGCTTAGTGTGAGGGATTGCTGAAGAGTCAATGAGTCGATGCAATCAACTGGTTTTCCTTAGATTGAAACCTTTGGATCAATATGACTGGATGATCTGGTGAACTGTAAAGTGCCTTGAGATGACATGATGTGAATTGGCTCTATAGAAATTAACAGAATTTAAATTTTTAAATTATTCTATTTGCTTGTAATTCACTGAACTGTCTTGCCTCTGAGCTTCTACATCCTTCCAGATCTACTTGCTCTCTCAGGTCAGCTGGTCAGCTGCCCCTGAAGGAGCCTAAAACTAAGCGGAAGCTCAGAGGGGGATTGCTGCTTTAGCTGTTGCAGCTCCAAAGCTGTGGAATGATCTGCCTCAGCACATCAGACAGGCTTCTTCTCTGACTGTTTTTAAATATCTTGTCAAAACTCACCTTTTTTCTTTGGCTTTTAACATCTAGCAAGACAGTGGGCTTTATTTCATTTTATTTATTTTTTTTATCTTTTACCCAATGTTATTGATTTGATTGTGTGAATGTTATTTTTACCCATGTTTTAGGTTTAGGTTGGTCAGCTTTGGTTGGGCTTAACAAATAAAATTGGATTAGATAAGTCCAGTGATGTTTTTAAAGCCCAAGCTATATTATCTGGGTCCTCCAACAGAGTATTTAATTCAGAGAGTAACAAACATGGGTGTGAGACTGGACAGTGATTTTAAACATTATGCACAGAAAACTTGTAATCAAGTTCAGTGTTTAATCATCTAAGGCAACTGGCCAAAGCAAAACCATTTACTTCACAGCATCATTCATTCATCATTCATATTGTAAAGGTCTTTATGTTGGGCTAAGCCAAGAATCAACTTAAGAAAGAAAACATGAACATCTCACTCCAGTTTCAGCCTCTGTTCATTGGATTGGAATTTTTTGCGTTTTGAATCTAAATGTTTTTTTGGGGGGGCGGTGGCCTTACCCCTTATTATCTGTCAAACGTTATTTAAATGTTTGTTCCCCCCCGTTCTCTCAGCTCGATCCATCTGTTGATGTTGGTTTTTCCCAAAGCCAGTAAGGAGGTTGTGAGGAGAGTGTTTTTAGTTTCTACCCCCAAAATGTGGATTGAGAGGCCATTATAAATAAGAGGCAGACTTACCTGCTGTATAGTTAGTTTACCAGGGTCTGATCAATACCTTGGTATTAATTAGACCCTGGTAAACTGAGTGAGGCTGCACGTGGTACAGTGGTCAGCGCTGTTCCCTTGCAGAAGGAGACCTTTCTGCATGGAGCTGCCATACTCTCTGCCTGTGTGGGTTCTCTCCGGGTGCACCGGCTAGCCCACCCTTCTTTAATCACAGTCAAATGTATTCATATATAAAAAATATTTATGATAAATGCAAAACTGTATTCTTGCTTAAAAAAAAAATTAAATGCTAAAAACAAATTACCAAAACACATTTATATATACCTCAATTACACATCATCCCTCCCCCCTCCCAACAACTTGCCTTGTTTAGCATCACCATATAAGCTTTCTGAACTTTCCAGCAGAGATGGGAAGTAACAAAGTACAAATACTTCGTTACTGTACTCAAGTAGATTTTTCTGATATTTTTACTTTACTTTACTACTTATTTTTATGGCGACTTTTTACTTCTATTTCTTACATTTTTACACAAATATCTGTACTTTCTACTCCTTACATTTTTTAAAATTGGCTCGTTACTTTGGTTTTTAAACATTTCAATGGAGTTACCGTTATTATTTTTCACGTCATCAATACCAAATTCAATCTAATTGGATGGGAATCTACGTTGCATTTGACGCACCACTACAAGATGAATCGACAGATTCGGCGGTATTCATTGGCGGCAAATCATTGCGGCTTGGTGGCGGTGGCGTTAGCATAGTAGCATGGACGACGAAATGATTGAAAATGAACACAACGGAGATCTAGTCCTATTGGCAGACATCCATTTAAAATGTAGGCAACGGCATGAAAAAAGTGGTTTCTACTTTTACTTTTATACTTTAAGTAAATTTACAAGCCTGTACTTTGTTACTTTTACTTGAGTAAAGAAGTTTAATCAGTACTTCCACTTTTACCAGAGTATTTTTTAACACAAGTATCTGTACTTTTACTCAACTACGGAAAGTCAGTACTTTTGCCATCTCTGCTTGCCAGTATACATCACTAACAAATATTCTAGAAAACAATAATTGTGTTTTGTAGAGGACTCCCTTTGACAAGAGGAGTTTAAGCTCAGGAGGATTATATCCTGGGTAAATGGTAAAATAAAAGGCAAGGCAAGGCAAGGCAAGGCAAATGTATTTGTATAGCACAATTCAGTACAAAGACAATGCAAAGTGCTTTACATGATTAAAATACAGGAAGATAAAACAGAATCAAAGCAAGTAGGAAAAAATAAAAAACAAATAAAATAAAATAAAAAATGCAGAAACAAAAAAAAAGAATATTAAAAACAGTTGGATTAAAGAAAACATGTTTTTTGTTGAATTGTTTAACTAGAACAGTCGAAGGCAATCATAAACAAATGTGTTTTTAGTCTTGATTTAAAGGAACTCAGGCTTTCCGCACTTTTACAGTTTTCTGGAAGTTTGTTCCAGATAAAAGGTAAATAAACTAACAAATGAAATAGAAATACGTTTTTTTTTTCACACCTTTTTTTATTCTTTGGTTGCAGCGCCAAAACCATCATCGTTTCCACCTCTGTTCTCCAACTCTTTCACTTTTCGATCTCTCCATCTCCCTCCTCTCCGCCTCTATCTGTATGAAGCTGTTCCAGCGTCTGATCAAAGGCACAGTGTGCTTGAGTTCTTTCCTCCCTTTGTCAGAAGCACAGAGATGAGGGAAACAAAGGCCCCACAGTAGTCTACGGCAAATAAATCCTCTTCACAGCACAACACTCCCTCGCAGACACACAAACGTGCATGCACCGACACAGCCCATGGCATGGCAGGAAAAGTGCGGGTGACAGATCTGTCTGACGGCACAGAGTCTATCATGCCACTTGTTGGGTCTCTATAGCGATCCGCGGCTTAAAGGATGCAGCTTCTAATTATCTCCCATTCACAAGCAAGTGACACGACACTGAGAGAAAGCCTTGACTGAGAGGGGAGTTCACTGTCTGCTTTGTGATGCAGAACGGCAGTTTAAAAATGTTTTGCAGACTAAATGACAGCTTATACTACTGAGAATATATGGCTATATTCAGAAAGGAAAGCAGCCCTGTCTTGTTTTCTGACAAAGGCTATTGTCATCTGCTTCCGTCTTCTGTGTTATCACATGGCCATTAAGGGTCACTATAAATTACATTTTACTTTTCACCAGACAGGTCCTGCGGATGCCTTTTGTGTAAGGTGTTTAAAGCCTGACTCATTTCAGAATACATGCAAACCAGACTTTCTTCTGCACATTTGGGTCGTTGTGGAGCAATTTTCTGTCTGTCTCTAAAGCAACACCCACCTCCACTGCATTTGGTCTTGACAAAAACTGTCTAAAGTCCACTTTCAACTGCAAACAGCCAATGCTCTGCATTATGTGTAGCTTCTAGCTCAAATCTGCAGATACAATGCCTTTAAAATGGGGATGTGGGCAGAAAAGTGGTCGGGTTCTTCCAATTATGCTCTGGTAGCATAGAAGCTTAATAGCACCTGTAGATGTGTATGAAGTTGTCTCTAATGAGAGGAACTGTGTTTTGGTTGTAGATTGTAAGAGGGTGAAGAATTCTTTAGATTCTTTCAGAGAGGCTATGATGAGAAACAGGATTTGCAACTCTAAAAATAACCTGAATCAATGAGCATACCTGGTCAGACCAGCATACCCATAGTCGATACCCGTTTATACCTTTAGTTTATCTCTATGTATCCCTTTATTTTTGTACAAAAAAAGAAATCTAATTACTTTTTTGTACAAGTGTATGGTGATTTCACAATAAATTGGGGTTTTTTGCACATGACTAGAGGGATACATGCCCGTTGAAGTAGTTTAAAGTCTGTTTTTCGTACAAAACGAAAGGGATAAACACAAAACTGACAGCTTACTCAATAGCGTTGACTATAGGAATGCTAGTCTGACAGAACACCGGCCCCATGGAGCAGGTGGTCTTAGAACACAAGCTTCTATTCTGGGCATCACTGCCAGGATTGAGACGTAACGGGTTATGCAGATCAACAGCACATGAACTCCAGCAAGTCTCTTCACAGCCACAGGAAAAGAAGATAAACGTTACAAGAAATCTGTGCATAAACAGTTTAAAAACTACTTTTTAGTGTTTCAACTAAAGGTTTTAGTCTGTGAGGCAAGACTTTTAAGGCAAGGTTTAAAAGTTTCATTGTTGATAAAGCTTATAGTTAGAGTGGCTCAGGTTATCCTGAGCTATCTCTATAGTTATGCTGCTATAGGCTTAGACTGCTGGAGGACAAAGGGACCCCTATTTCATCATTCTGGTTCATGCTATCACTATTCTCACACCCTGCAGAATGTGTTCAATCTCTAACGTTATGCCTTCTCTATTTTGACTCATATTAGCTTCATCTAGCCTTTCTTTGTTTGGCTGTGACTCCATCCTGGAGAGCTGCTGCCATCAACACTGTTGTTAATAGACGTTTGAGCTTAGCCTGTCAGTCCTGACAGACCGAAGGTTGACTTTCCGACTGATAATTCCAACTTTTGGAGGCGTTCCATTTAAAATTTATGACTTGGAAGTTGTAAATTTACATTTTACTAAAAAAAATTATCTACAAAAGTTTCACTAAACAAAATAAACAAAACAACAGTAAAAGTTGTCTCAGTCTAAAAGTCAGAGATGGCAAAAGTACTCACTTTCCGTGCTTGAGTAAAAGTACAGATACTTGTGTTAAAAATACTCTGGTAAAAGTGGAAGTACTGATTAAACTTCTTTACTCAAGTAAAAGTAACAAAGTACAGGCTTGTAAATTTACTTAAAGTATAAAAGTAAAAGTAGAAACCACTTTTTTCATGCCGTTACCTACATTTTAAATGGATGTCTGCCAATAGGACTAAAACATTATATATATATATATGACTATCTGACAGAGACTGGGACTCCAGGTTAATAAGATTCTGACTCTTTAGCAAGATATAAATTAAATTGTGATTTTGTAAAATTCACAGACCCAGTTTCTCTTTTTTAATCTTGCCATTAACATTTGAAATCTGCATGTATGTGTGCATGCTCAAACATGGCAACAAAACAAGAAAAAAAAGGATAATGGAGAATTCTTGAAAGCCAGCAGTTCATGGTGTTTTAATTGGCACAATTTGCAGCACATTTGCCAGGAGTCATTCTTGATGCCTACTATGTCAAACATCTCTTTCAGATAAGGCCAAGGGTGATCGGGAATGTCTTGCTGCTTTTCTGCCAAATCTCTGGAATCTCCGTTGCGTTCATTTTCAATCATCTCGTCGTACATGCTACTATGCTAACGCCACCGCCACCAAGCTGCAATGATTTGCCGCCAATGAATACCGCCGAATCTGTCGATTCATCTTGTAGTGGTGCGTCAAATGCAACGTAGATTCCCATCCAATTAGATTGAATTTGGTATTGATGACGTGAAAAATAATAACGGTAACTCCATTGAAATGATTCAAAACTAAAGTAACGAGACAATTTTTTTAAATGTAAGGAGTAGAAAATACAGATATTTGTGTAAAAATGTAAGGAGTAGAAGTAAAAAGTCGTCATAAAAATAAGCAGTAAAGTAAAAATATCAGAAAAATCTACTTGAATACAGTAACAAAGTATTTGTACTTCGTTACTTCCCATCTCTGCTAAAAGTCTAAGTCATTTTTGTTGACAAATGGAGCGCATCCTTACATCTCTACTTCCTTGTAAACAAACTTTTACCTTCAACATCAAACAGGACCGGTTACCTATTTTTATATATTCTGTATGTAAACATATTAGCTTAAATGCTTTAAAATGTAAGAATACAGCAAAGCTCAACAGTTCCCTGGAACTACTGTGACAAGAAAGACTGTTTTAGATTCTAAACTTGTAATTCCACCAAGTAGTTAATCCAAAGTTTGTTAAAAGGATGTGTTTTTTGTAATGTTATCATTTTTAAACTGCCCATTGCAATATTGGAAATGGTTTTTAATAGTAGTTAAACAGGGTTGGGCCAGATGGTAAGCTTTCAATCATAAAGAAAACATATAAGATGAAACTTTTGTTAATTGAAGCCAAGACAGCTAAGTGTTTTAGAGTTTTCCCTGCGTTGCCGGACACCAGTCCGCTGTGTTACATCCTCTCTATGGGATGACATGTCTCTATAGGCTTGCAGATGTAGAGATTGGGGCCTTGTGTAGAAGGCCTGGGCTGAGATACTATGTTCAACAGCTCAGCTATCTAAGCGCTACAAATGACCTACAATATGCCAGAGTGCCCACAGGGGAAATAAAGCTTCCAGACATGAGACTCCATCATCACTGCGTTGTAGTGAAGGAAGTAGTGGGGCAGAGAGCATTTAACCAAGCCTGCTTCGCTGGCCTCCCGTGTCTTGTTAAAAGCCAATGGCCACTTATGACAGAAAGGATAACTGAGATGATTAAATGTAATGGGCCAAGAGGAAAGGGCCTTGGCTGTGGAAGGCTGGGGAAGTGGGAAGGAGGAAGACACAGGAGCAGATGGGAGATCTGAATGGCCTCAACATAAAGAGGGAGTTTTTCTTTGCTCAGACTCAGCCAGCGGGGATTTTTAGTTTTCTAGCAGACCGCTCTGAACCATCAGTTTAACAAAGTAAAAATACAAGCACATTTTAAAAAGTAAAAACTGAGGATGAATTTTTTTTCAGTATTATTTATTTAAGATGATTTCAGTTATAGTTGCTGTTTCCAGCATGTGTGGGCATATACACTCACCGGCCACTTTATTAGGTACCCCATGCTAGTAACGGGTTTGACCCCCTTTTGCCTTCAGAACTGCCTCAATTCTTGGTGGCATAGATTCAACAAGGTGCTGGAAGCAATCCTCAGGGAGTTTGGTCCATATTGACATGATGGCATCACACAGTTGCCGCAGATTTATCGGCTGCACATCCATTATGCGAATCTCCCGTTCCACCACATCCCAAAGATACTCTATTGGATTGAGATCTGGTGACTGTGGAGGCCATTTGAGTACAGTGAACTCATTGTCATGTTCAAGAAACCAGTCTGAGATGATTCCAGCTTTATGACATGGCGCATTATCCTGCTGAAAGTAGCCATCAGAAGTTGGGTACATTGTGGTCATAAAGGGATGGACATGGTCAGCAACAATACTCAGGTAGGCTGTGGCGTTGCAACGATGCTCAATTGGTACCAAGGGGCCCAAAGAGTGCCAAGAAAATATTCCCCACACCATAACACCACCACCACCAGCCTGAACCGTTGATACAAGGCAGGATGGATCCATGCTTTCATGTTGTAGACGCCAAATTCTGACCCTACCATCCGAATGTCGCAGCAGAAATCGAGACTCATTAGACCAGGCAACGTTTTTCCAATCTTCTATTGTCCAATTTCGATGAGCTTGTGCAAATTGTAGCCTCAGTTTCCTGTTCTTAGCTGAAAGGAGTGGCACCCGGTGTGGTCTTCTGTTGCTGTAGCCCATCTGCCTCAAAGTTTGATGTACTGTGCGTTCAGAGATGCTCTAACTATAAGCTGTAACGGGTGGTTATTTGAGTCACTGTTGCCCTTCTATCAGCTCCAACCAGTCTGGCCATTCTCCTCTGACCTCTGGCATCAACAAGGCATTTCCGCCCACAGAACTGCCGCTCACTGGATGTTTTTTCTTTTTCTGACCATTCTCTGTAAACCCTAGAGATGGTTGTGCGTGAAAATCTCAGTAGATCAGCAGTTTCTGAAATACTCAGACCAGCCCTTCTGGCACCAACAATCATGCCACGTTCAAAGTCACTCAAATCACCTTTCTTCCCCATACTGATGCTCGCTTTGAACTGCAGGAGATTGTCTTGACCATGTCTACATGCCTAAATGCACTGAGTTGCCGCCATGTGATTGGCTGCTAAGAAATTAAGTGTTAACGAGCAGTTGGACAGGTGTACCTAATAAAGTGGCCAGTGAGTGTATATATACAGGTGCATCTCAACAAATTAGAATATATCATCCAGAAATGAATTAAAGCCCACAGTTTACTGCTGACTAGACAGCTGTGCTCTACTAAAGGTCACTGCTCAGCATTGTATGATGGCATAATAATGGAAAGTTAAGTGAAAAGAAATAAAGACGCCTGCAAGCAATAAGGAGCAGAACCTATTTAAAGCTGAGATCCCATCCAGGTGAAATAACTCTTGGTACATAGACCGAATGCTTCATAGGTGCAGGTCAAAATTATCTTTTTTATTTTTGCAAAATAGTTTTTGCAAGAGAAAAAAACTGATAATTTTAGACCTATTTGAAGCCACATAGCTCAGGTTGTGTAAAACTTAGAGTGTGAACACATATTTCCAGAAAATAGAACATGGCATGCAATTTGTTTGAGCACAATCTAAAAAAGAGCTGGGAGCCGAAGTTTTGGAGGATGAAGGGAATGTCTCATTTAAAGAAAGGATAACTATATAGCTATTTCAACCTCTCGTAAAAAGACTTTTTTCCTTAGACTTATTGTTATTTACAAAAATTTCGTTTTGTAAAGTTTTCAGAGCATTTTCATACCATAAAGTGCAGCAGTGATCAAATGTAAACACTGTACTCTTACTTATAAATGAATGAACAAACTAATAAATGATAAAAGTAAATATTTCCCCTGAATATTTCTTTTATTTTGAAAATCATTAAATAAAAATAATGGTATTTTTCTTGTATCACCTTTTTCAGTACTTGATAAAAACTTAAGAACTAAAAAATCAACCGTTTATTTTTTATTTTTGTATTTAAGGTCTTGAAAATTAAATCGCTTTGGTTTGTATTGGAGCACTCTGGAAGGATGATGGCATCATCGAAATAAAAAATGATAATATCTCAAAACCCAAAGCAGAAAAAAAATTTATTTAACTGCACAAATTTCAGTACCACGCACTAAAAAAAGTAGAGCACTTTGGTTTAATTTGGAGTTTGATGAGGAGGATGGTGACCTCTGGATGACCTAAAAAAATCATCTTTGTTTCATGAAACGAGGACAGAAGGACCCAGTATTCAAGGAGAGACAGTCAGTAGGAAAGTTGAAAAGGTTTAATAAATTAACAAAAACTAAAGTGGAGCTGTGGCTCGCGGACACTGCAGGATGGGGAGCGGGGCACCGCCCAATCACAGACACTCTGCAGAGGAAACACAGGTAAGTGACCACGATCATCTGACAGAAGATGATTATCTGAGTTGGCCACTTACCTGGTTTAACAGTCCAGTCCTAGAGTGTCCCCAAGTGCTGCAGTCCCATAGGACATGCTGGAAGCTGATCCTGGTCAGGGATCCAGAACAGACAGAAACAGGATCCAAATTTCCAGGCATCCACAACTTTCCAGGAGGGTTCAGAGTCTGACAGGGTCCGAAAGCGTGACCAGGTGGTCACGCACATGAGCAGACAGGATCAGGTGAAGACAGGCAGGCTCAGTGGAAGAGGGTAGCCAAGACAGGACGTGGAACCAGAACTTGATGCAGGACTTTAAACTGGTCTCCTCCTGGAGCCAGGCTTACTGGATAAAAACTGAACCTCCCCACATATAGAGCCAAAAACCCAGAGGACTCCGCGGGGGAGGAACAGTGGACGATCAGGAGACCAGACAAACACAAAAACCCTCTTTTCCACTGGCTGCCAGGATCCAAAACATGAACCAAGGAATCAAAATAACAGACAGGCTAACAGAAAGACAAATAAAGATCTGGCCCTGAATGCTCAGGCTGACCTGAATATAACCAAGAGGAAACAGGTGAGAGGAATAAATTATAATTGAGGCAGGGAGGGAAAACAACAGGTGAAAGGAATGACTAATTAAGGAGGAGCAAACAGGCCAGATCATGACACTTTGATATCCATGAAACTAAAGTAGCACAAACGTTAAATTTAACCTGCACTAGTTTTGTCCGTGAAAAAGTTCTAAGTTATTGTGATTATTTTTTGTTGTTGTTTGGTATCACTAAATTTCAAATTTGTTACATATTCATCATTGTCCACTCTCAGAACATTTATTTAAATGGTATTAAAAGTAAAAAAAAAAGGTTTGTAGTATTAAATGAGGTTTTATGAAGTTATAAAAATACTAAAAAAAAAGGGATTAATATAGACTGACATAAATTACAACCTGAAGGATTCTCTGTCTCCTGCTTCTTTAGAAAGTATCTTAACCTCATCTAGGTGCGGTATCCACCGAAAGTTAGAATAAATTAGACTTCTGACCACCTCATTTATCATGCTGAGGTTGAAAGCCCACTTTGAATATAGCTGGTTCCCATCATGTTCCAGATGGTTCCCTACAGTCAGATTGTCAGCGTACACATGTTGGCAGCTCCTTGTCTCTAACCCTGCTGTTAGAAGGTCAGCCCCTCGCTGTTACACACAGCTCCAACATCTACCCTAGAAACAGCTTTTCCCTAATCAAAATCCTTGAAAGCAATCATTTTGGTTGTATAGTTTATACGGTGAAACATGGTGACCCGTGATTTCCTCTTTTTATTGTTTAAAAATATGAACGCTAACAGGAGCAGGAGAGAGAGAAGTAATACCCAGGCTTAAATATATAGCTGCAATATGAAGTCAGAGTTTTGCCGGAAGTAAAGACTCATAATACATATTGATATGAGCAGTTTTCCTTAACAAAAAGTCTGGTTATATTTAGAATTCAAACTTCTGAAAGGACTTTAAATATGAAATTATTCCATCCTGTTCAATAAATGATCAGTGTTTTTAATTAAGAGTAATTTTCATGTGAATGTTCTTTACTGGAGGCATCCATGTTTGTCAAAGAACACTACTGCCACCTACTGGTTTGTGACGTCACGGTGCTGTATCGGCTGTTGATCAAGTCCCAGTGCTGTATCTGGTGTTTGTCACAACGCGCTATTATCCAAGTCATCTTGAAAACATTCTTCTTCCAAATGTTGGCTACATATTACGGGTTTTTTCTCTGGCCAGAAGTTCGATGGCAAATCCTCCCTCTTCAAGTTGGCGATCCAACGACCAACCCGTCCGTGGAGGATCAGGAATCAGAAAGGTGGAATAACTCTTTTTTTTTTCACTTTTACCCGATGTATTCCATCATCCAGCTGCCATGCACGTGGGCATTGTCAGTTTCACTATAGCTCTGGTGAATTTCAATGGTGAAGTCCTCTGGAAATCTTCAATAATTGTTGTTGATTGCAGATGTGTCTAGTAGTTCCCATTGATTTAGCTTGTAAAGCGGGGAGAATGGCGCTAGGCTTACCGCACCGTGACATCACTGCTGGAAGATGGCAGGAGGGAGGGGCTACTATATGTGGGCAAAAATGGCCGCTCCCAGACTCAGTGATCGCAATCAAAATTACTATTTAGATTTTTTTACTGATTAACGCTAAATTATTTAAATCACAATAAACGTATTAGTTTTAGGTATAAATATAATGATCCATTGATCATTCCTGGCTGACTGGACTTTTCCTTTAACTGCACCTCCTCATAATCATTTGGGGAATATTTGCCTGGTGGGTTAGAGCAGTACGCCAGTGTTCTGAGAAGGTTGTAAGTACCCAGTTTGATCACCACCAGCCTCCCCTCTGGGTCCCTGAGTAAGACCCTTAACCCCACACTGCTACCCGGGCGCCGCACAATGGCAGCCCACTGCTCCCAAACGGGATGGGTTAAAATGCAAAGTGAATTTCTCCAATGTGAGATTCTCCAAAGTTCCATTATTATTATTATTACCTCACAATTTTTGAAAAATAAGGAAATGAAATTTTTAGATCGTCTTTTTTTTTAAACTCTTCCATTCCAGTTCCATTATTATTATTTTTTTTTAATTAAAACAGAATCCTGAGTCACAGCCTAAAAAGACCTTTAAATCAATAGCTCAATCTGCTCCCCAATAAGGGTCATGACTTTGATTCTGATGACTTTGATTCTGATGACTTTGATTCTGAGGACCCTGATTCAACCTTACTCGATCCCCTCCTCCACCATCTTTCCAAGCGCCGCCTGGCTCCTTCCCTGCTCCTGCCTTGCCCCTATTGAAGTAATTCCTTGGACATACTGCTATCACAAGACATCCCCAGCTGGTCCAGCAAAAAGCTGACATGCTGAGCCTCGTTCTGCCAGACATTTCTTCCCAAGGGGAGTTTTTTTTCTCTCCACTGTTGCTTCATGCTTGCTCATCATGGAGGTTCATATGAACCTGTGCCTTGTTCCAGCTGGCATCCATCTTAATTCCATCTCTGTTCCACAACCACTTTTAGGCCGGGGGGGGGGGGGTTCAGTCCTGTTCTCATCCAGCAGTTCATGCATAATCAAAGTAAATCAAATTGTTTAAGAACTTTGGCTTGAGCGCTCAGTGGCGGATCGAGACCAAATGAACCAGGGCGCCATGAGGGGGACAGCGTGTTTTCATGGGGGCCCAGAAAAGCATGAATTAAAAAACAGGGCAAGGGATTCAAATATATTAATATAGCTGCATGAAGTGAGATTTCTTTTCAATGAGGTTCAATAAAAATTGTATCTTTTATGAGGTCAATATACATTTAAAATGTAGGAATTTTATATATTTTTTTGACTAACTTTAAGTTAAAACTACAGTTTTCTAAAAAAAATTATTTGAACTCAAGAAGAACTGTTAAATTAATCTGTAAAATTTAGAGCATTTTTTTTATTTGTTGTGCGAAAAAAAAACACCTGACAGATGAAAACTGGGATCCTATCTCATTGTTTCATTAGTAAAACAGAATTTCTAATGAAACAATGAAATAGATTCAACCATGTCTGTTCCAGTGCAGATCATCATTAGAATTTCTTTTAAGTATTATTTCTTCAGTACAGGGGCCATAACAGGGGCCAGGACATGATCTACAGGGGCACTGGCCCCCATTGGCCCCTGTCTAGAACCGGCCATGTGAGCGCTGCAAAGACTTAGAAAACAAGGAAGGCAATTAGAAGAGTTCCATTGAAACATTATTTTAAGTTTTTCAGGTTACAATGCAAATTAATGACTATTTTTAGAAAGTTTAATCATGCATATTTGACTAATTATTTTATGAAATCTAGAGGGTAGGATTTAGCCTCCCTTGTAATAAATGAGAAATTGACAAAGTCGCATCAGTAGTAATCATATCAACACTTTTAGTAGAATTCTGCAATCTTAAATAACTAACAACAGATGCAGTGTAGACTAATGTAACGTAATGTATAATAGTTCTTCCTGGGGTTTTACTGTTGTTATGGCTTCAGGAGGAAAATTACACAAGGGAAATAAGAAATGTTTTTCAGACCGACATTTTACACCTTACCTCTTGAGCTCAGACTTCAGACAGCTATATCAATACATTTCTTTGCTGTAATACTTAGAGAAATTGTTTAGGATATGAACATTTCAAGAAAACAACCTGCTTGTTTCAAATGTGTTGGATGGTGACATAGGAGGTAATAATCTGAAAAGATGTGAGATTTATGGCTCAGTCCAGTCTTATAGACCCTTAAGAGAATAAAAACCTGTTGGCAAGCGTCAGTGTGTAGAGTGTGCTCCAAATCATCATAGAAAGCTGAGCTGCATACATAAAAAAAAGCATAACGGAATAAATTTTATAGCAGATTGTTTCTGAATAAAGTTTTCTGTTGGTTCCTTTGAATAAACATGTGCACAGCTTTAACTTTGCTTTAGAAGTTATCAAGCTAACCACAGCTTGCTGGTTTTAAATTTCTTAATGTTCAGCTAAAGGGGTAATGCTAGAAAGTTAGAAATTTTCCCAATGGAGGGTTGGATCTGATTGCTATATTTTCACACAAGGTGAGGTTGTTCACTGCAGGGGACCCATAGATAATAGGGCTCGGGATCCACGTTGCATTGTGAGACGTCGCGGTCATATTGACGGCTACGCAAACGTAAACATAGCTCTGATACAACGTTGTTGTTGAAAGAAGAGACGTAGAAGTAGAGAGAAAAAAGATGTTAAAATCCAGAAAAGGATCTGGAATTTACCGGGACACATTAAATAGAGAAGCCAGGGACCGGTATGGTGACAAAATCAGCATTGTTAATCATTTGGATCCATATAAAGTTCCAAACAATGAGCAGAGCACCGATGAGTGAGCGCCTATACTTCAAAACAGTTCCCAAGCTACAAGTCCTTGGAGTCTCATGTGCAGTTCATGAATGGATGGGTTCAGGAGCTGCAGATCATAAAGCCAGCAAACAGTGGGAACACAGTAATCCGTACGAAGGTAAGCTGTGATCAAACAGGCTCTGGAACCTGCTAGTTTAGCAACTGCTAACCGCTAATGCTAACAACCACTCACGCATGTAATGTACTTTTAACTAGCTGCTATGTGTTTCAAAGGTGTAGTTAGTAACGTTAACTGCCAACCCTCCGGGTTTCTCACGTATTTGAGCCTTTTCCCGCTGCCGTTTTTATTATTTTCCCGTAAAAGATCCCAACTTTGAAGGAAAGAAACAAAGTAGGCTATAAAATAAAACCGTGCATCTTTAACTTACCAGAATGAAAATGCAGGGAACACGCTCTCAATGACATTGGAATACTGTGGAAAGTTATGTTCGGTCGTCTTACAGCCGCGATCCAAGCTAGCCAACGACTCTTTATCTCTGACGCTTGGTCTCCATGGTTACGCCTCCAGTCAGGAAAGCAGTGGAAAGTTAACCCATTTTCTATGTTTTTCCCATGGCGATCATGTGTTGCGCTGTTACAGCCCACAATACAGCAACGGTTTACCATGGTTGAAATCAAGTTAAGGTGAAATTAATCAGGCTGAGAAGGAGTACAGTATGCGGTAGTCATAGGCAGTAGTCTGAGCCGCGGTAAAAGAGGCCATCATTATGGCGGCAACACAAAGTGCTTACGTCATGACGACCAAGCCCTATACAATGAATGACTATTTTATTTGATACAGTTATACATATTTTTTTGTTTTGTTTTTAACAGAATATTAAAACAGCTGCAGCTGATCCAGAACGCTGCTGCCCGTGTCCTCACTAAGACTAAGAAAGTAGAGCACATCACCCCAGTTCTAAAGTCCTTCCACTGGCTCCCTGTATCTCAGAGAATAGACTTTAAAAATACTTCTGTTAGTCTATAAATCTCTGAATGCTTTAGCACCTAAATGCATCACAGACTTGCTATCAGTGTATCAACCCTCCAGACCACTCAGGTCTTCTGGCTCCAGCCTGCTCTGCAGACCTAGAACCAGAACTAAACATGGAGAAGCAGCATTTAGTTCCTATGCTCCACTTATCTGGAACAAACTTCCAGAAAACTTTAAAAGTGCGAAAAGCCTGAGTTCCTTTAAATCAAGACTAAAAACACATTTTTTTTTCACATTTGTTACCTTCCACTGTTCTAGTTAAACAGTTCAACTAAAACATATTTTCTTTAGTCCAACTGTTTTTAATATTCTTTTTTGTTTCTGCTATTTTATTTTATTTTTTTCCCTACTTGCTTTGATTCTGTTTTATCTTCCTATATTTTAATCATGTAAAGCACTTTGCATTGTCTTTGTACTGAATTGTGCTATACTAATAAATTTGCCTTGCCTTGCCTTTATTTAAAGCAATACTATGTGCTTTTAATGCACGTTTTTAGAAATTGTCATTTCTTTATTGAAACTACTTAGGATTTCTAAGCTGTCTGAAATTATACCTGTCAAACCCCAATTTGAATGATTTATAGAACAAGTGTGAGAAAATGTTCATTTATTCAGAATGCATTAAGGGTTTAAAATGTTTTTTTGTATAATTCAGTGTTTTCAGTGAAAGATGTATGTTAGCTGTAGCCTCCGGCGCTGTTGCTTTTTGCCGTTGTCACATCTCACTCTAAAGTCCCTCGAGAATTTCCGCCATATTTTTTTTTTCCGTTAAAGCAGAGTGCTGAGGGACTCCTAATCTGTGTTCAGCTGTCAAAATGATTTATCCAGGCAGCTGAAAAAAACACATGTGGACAGGGGTGCTTGTGTGCGTATGTGTGAGTGCAGGTGTGCGCCCTCCTTACTGTGTCTTTCCCCGTTGTGTGCCTGTGAAGTATAAGCCAACCCAAGGGAGGCTGGTGCCAGTGATGTCTCTCACCCAAAATATTTTTCCTTTCACAGTGTAATTTCAAGCCTCTCAGAGATTTGTCGTGTGGTGCATTGACTGGGCAGAGATAACAAGCTGAGGCAGATGCATGCATCCCAGCTCCATTCGGTCTTTCTGTGCAGCTCTCCGTGTGTGTGTCGTGTACAGACAGCAAAACAGAGGCTCACATAAAAAGAAGAGCTTACTGCAGTAAATGATTTATGCATTCCAAATAATGACATATCTCAACTCAGAAGTGGATACCTACTGTCAAATCTTTTGCGGGTATGTGCACAGATACCTGCAATACCTACTGCAAAGCCAGCTAAGCCGAGTGCCCTTGCTCCCAAAGATAAAACCCTAAAGCTTGAATGACACACTGAGCACTTAGACCACACAAACTCACACACACTTTCTCCATGTTTAATTTCCATTTTGACATTCTTGTCTCTCTGTACTCAGAAGGGTCAACTTTGCTTCTCTCAAAGCTTTTCTCCATGTTTGCACTAAGCTGGTGTGTTTTTGTTTTTTACATAAATGCTATCTTTAGCATCCAGAAACTGTCAGGGTTTGGTTGTGGTTTGGAGGACCCAAATGCAGAGGCAGAAGCTGAGGTGATTTCTTGCAGTTTTAATCAAATGAACAAAGCCAGGAATCCAAAAAAACAACTAATAATGTAAAACACAGCAGAACTATGGAGACATCTGGGAAAACTAGTGATGTTATGAGATGAGCCGAGGCTTCGAGGCGTGTGTCGAGTAATGGAGGGGGCGTTTCCCAGAAGCTCGTGTCGAGGCGTGATTCATTTAGGGGAGGGGCGAAAATTGAGAACGTCCGAGGCTTGGCTATCATGATACCATGTGACCGCTTTGGGAAGCAGTGCGGGAAGCGCAAGAATTTTGAAAGGCATCTAAACAGCCTCAGTGTTCAGTCAAGATGTGCGACTTTGGAGGAGAGATGATCTCAGCTGGATAAAGTTTGGATAGATTCTAAGAATAGATTGGTTATTTTGCCAACCAATCTAGTTGGTAAACAATGTAATGAATTTGGTAAACAATGTAATGATCAAAAACTGTATAAAATATAGAGTTATCTGTTGGGATCCTCAGGCTTGCCCACCAGAGGGCGCCGAGGATCCTCTTCTGTTTTATGTTGTTTTCTGTTAGGACTGGGGTTACTGTTGGGATCTGGAGAGTTACCATCTGTCTCCAGCAGAGAGCGCTGTGGGTCTCCTGGGCTGGAGCCCTCAAGCACACCTGACGCTCATCAGCCCATCAGGAGACCTTCCTATTTAACCAGCAGCCAGACCTTCCTTCAACGCCGCAGTGTTGACCAAGTTTGGTTAGCGAACCTGAGCCTCTGTCATTTTTAGAGAATCTTAGTTGGCTCAAGAGAGAAACTAGATTCTAACCTGCCTTTGTCTTCTTTGCTCACAGGAAACCCAGAAGCTCTGGATGAGCTTTGCCTGGAAACCTGCCTGCCTGCTCAAGGAAGCCAAACCAGAAGATATCAGTCTGGATTCCTCCTACAGCTCTCAAGGAAGAGCTAGGAAACCGAGTCAAGGTCAGAAACTCACAAGTCAGAAGCTAGACGCTGCTGAGCTCCCTGCTGAAACCATAGTCTCTGGACCCAACCGGTCCCCCCCCTCTCAAAGGATCTGCCAGAACCTCTCCAAGGTACTCACTGAATTAACACACTCGACAAGCCATCAAACTGCCTGGCTAATCAAACTGTCCGTCTCTGCAGACATCAGTGATTCCAGTCCCGGACCTCTACCTGAACCTGTTTATATTTCTCTGTGTGTACCTTTAATAAACTGTTGAACTTTTACCCCTGACTCCGTGGTGTATTCTGCATGTGGGTTTAATTCCTAAAACCAACCATGACATTATCTATATAGGTGGCGTCTGCTGTAAGAGTCAGGCTTTCACTCTGGAGGTTGCTGGTTCAAGACCTGTTTTTGACTTTTGAAAGTTGCAATTAAACTTAATTATTTTGGCTGATGAGACTAATTTGCATTGTTTTGCCTGAGTAAAAATATAGATTGGGTAAATTAGGTCGGTTTGGCCAAAAGATTGGTTGAACACAACTTCCAACCTGATTAAAACCAAAAATGACTAACACCTTTCATTTTGCTCATCATTGCCCAATTTGCGCAAACACTTTCACTGTCTGCTTGAGTTTATTTCACTAAAATGGCAGAAAAACTGTGAACCTTAAGTGATCTAAGAAATTTTACACTTAAAAAAATTACAAAAGATTTAATTATACACACAAACCTTTAACAATTTCAAAGGAACCTTAAAGGGGGAAAAAACAGTTGCAGAAAAAAAAAGAAATCACAGA
Source organism: Cyprinodon tularosa (assembly GCF_016077235.1). Classification (NCBI taxonomy): domain Eukaryota; kingdom Metazoa; phylum Chordata; class Actinopteri; order Cyprinodontiformes; family Cyprinodontidae; genus Cyprinodon; species Cyprinodon tularosa. The sequence goes on along the minus strand of NW_024038523.1, from coordinate 828,328 downwards.
TTTTATTACAAACTGTAGTTCTGCTGTCCACCAGTAGGTGGTGACATGTTCACATGAAGCCTCATGAACTGTGGGGATGGTTGAAGCAATTTGGCCAAACGGTTCAATGCCTCATGTGGCTTCATCTCACCATCACTAGGGGAAACCAAACACGACGAGCCAGGGAGAGAAGAGGTAGGCAAACAGCATGGGGGAACAGCAATGACAAGGAACCAACAAGGAGTGCCGGCAGAGGGAGAGAATATATAGCTGACCGAGACAATGGCAGGGCTAACGAGCTGATGAGCAGCAGGTGTGAGAGAAGACAATGAGGGAGCCAAGGGAAAGCAACACACACAAGAGGGAAACAGAAAAACATGATAACTAACATAAATCTTGGAATAACAACAAAACAGGAATTAAACCAATAAAACTAGAAAACATGGAGCAAAGTAAAACACAACAGAAACAAGACCATGACAGAAACAAAGAAAAACACAAATACTAATAGAAACATCAGAGATTCACCAAGCTTCTCCCAGAAGCCACTAAGGACTTAAGGTGGATATAAATGGTGAAATGGGAAGATGCAGAAGTCAGAGCTGATGGGCTGCTGTGAGAAATACATTAAAAGCAGCAGGAAAAATACGGCCCCCATTTAATTAAGGGAGAATTTTAAATGAGTTGTGAGAACTTTAGCCTTCAGCTAATTAAAAGAAAATACCTTATTGACCGCACTGACCATTATATACTACTGTTGTATAATTCCTTTTGATGGCACTGAAGTTAATGTGTGCCGTTGCAGATTCTTTAGATAGTTGTTTATTTTTTGCATATTGAATAGTGTTTTTTCTTCTTTTGTTTACACCCTCATTTGAAACTACTTTAGCTTCAGTTTCTGAGCTTTTATACGTTTCCACCTGTCATCAATAGAAATTAAGTTCAGCTCCTCTAGTTGGATTTTCCTGGCATGTTTACTTCTTTTTATTCTTCATCTGAGGCCACAGTTTGAATTTATTTACAAGGATGAGAAGGATCCTTGTGCAAAGGTATTAATCAGGGGTCAAGTACCCAAAATAAAAATAAACTTAAAGGAATAGTACACCCAAAACATGATTACCCTTCATTTTCTACTCACCCCCATGCTGAACAACACTCTGGAGTACTTTTTTGATATCTCAAATGCATCTGGAGATCTGGGAGGCTTCTTGCTGTCTGCTGACATTCAAATAATGGAGGTCTATGGCGCCCGAGGCAGAAAGGTCCATAAAAGTCCACAAAAAACGTGTCAATATTCCTCCATACTGCTCGTTCAATGTATTCCAAGTGTCCTGAGTGGGTAGCGTCCATAATTTACTCGAAACGAAGTCATTTAGAATGTTTTTAGAGCATAAACAGTAGTGTATAGGATTTCCTGAAAGCGCGTTCACGAGTCTACGGAAACCGCGGCAGACCAAACCAGATGAAAGTGCGCATTCAGCTCGGCAAAGAACTCATGCTCTTCCTCAACACTGAAGTCCTCAGACATTTTTCTTTCGTTGTTTCTTTCTTTGCACAGGTAAACAGCACATTTCTTCTTCTACGCTTGCATTATCGGCAGAGCAGACGCTGAATGCGCACTTTCATCTGGTTTGGTCTGCCGGCTTCCGTAGCGTCCTGAACACGCTGGCGCGCGCTTTCAGGAAATCCTATTCACAACTGTTTATGCTCTATAAACATTCTAAATGACTTTGTTTCGAGCAAATTATGGACGCTACCCACTCAGGACACTTGGAATACATTGGACGAGCAGTATTGAGGAATATTGACACATTTTTTGTGGACTTTTATGGACCTTTCTGCCTCGGGCGCCATAGACCTCCATTATTTGAATGTCAGCAGACAGCAAGAAGCCTCCCAGATCTCCAGATGCATTTGAGATATCAAAAAAGTACTCCAGAGTGTTGTTCAGCATGGGGGGAGTAGAAAATGAAGGCTAATCATGTTTTGGGTGTACTATTCCTTTAAGGAGAGAAATTGCCAAGCAGCGCTTGATTTTATGTTAAAAGCACACCAGGCGGGTGGAGATTAGAAGCGCTCAACTTGCCCTTTCCTGGTTTAACTTGGTACATATCAATGCCCTTGTGTACCATTATTTGTAAACAGATTTTTGTCCCTCCTACATTGTTTACATTCTGATCATTGCTGCACTTTATGCTGTTAATATTTATCTACTTCAACTGCAATATCATTACAACTGTTGTAAGCTGTATACAATGAAATTTCGTTTTGTATACACTTTTATCAAAATACAAAATTACTATAAAGGGTGTCTAAGTCTAGATGTGATCATGTTTCTTGTTTATAATAAAAGAAAAAAAAAGATTTTTGGCCTTTATTTTTTGCATATTGCGAGCCTTCAAGTGTCTAAATAAACATCCGACATACTTATATGTCAACCTCTGATCTTCATTCATTCATTACAAAGTTTAGTATACTTTCAATTCAATTCAGTTTATTTACATATTGCCAATTAATAACACATCTAATCTTAAGGCACTTTATAGAAATAATTCAACCAGATCATAAAGTCAGATTGGTTCAAAGTTTTCTATCTAGAGAAAACCAGCTGATTGCATCGACTCATTAACTTTAAATCTCTCACTCCCAGCATGCATGCAGCAACAGTGGAGAGGAAAAACTCCCTTTTAACAGGAAGTAACCTCCAGCATAACCGGAATCAGTGTGAGCAGACGAGCTCTGAGCCAGTTTTCATTTCAAAGTGATGAAAGAGATCAAACAGAATTAATCACAGTAAAAGAAAAAAAAGATTTTTGGCATTTATTTTTTTGCATATTGCGATCCTTCAAGTGGCTATAACATAGATTCTATAAAAAAATCGAATTAAAACACTATCGAGATGGATGCTTGATGTGTAAACATTATTTTACAACAATCAAATAGCTTGTTGTCTTATTTGTATGCATGCACCTTTAAAATGTCAGACAAAATTTGTAGGCGGGTAAACTCTTTTTCATGGCAGCTTTAAACAAGTAACTCATATGTAGAAAGATTTGTATGGTTAAGATGATATGTTAGTGTGTCTGATTTCTGGGGCTGGCCCCTCCTTGGTGCCTTCGCTCTTGGGGTCCCTTTGGGCGCCTGGGGCTTTGGGTCTCCTGGCGCTGGACTCAGTGCTCTGGGTGGGGGCGCCTCTTCGGCTCTCCACAACCACTATTGAACATTTTCTCTATGGATAAACTTTACATGCACAAGTTCACCCCCACAAACAACTACAGGTGCTTGGCTCCAGGTACTCAGAGATTCGCTTCCATACAGAAAGCCCACATCTATATCTTCAGGTAAAAGAGTACATGTCAGACTTAATAATATTACTTTAGCGATAGTTTCAAGGTGTTGCTTTATTGTATGTCTCGTACCATGTCTTTCGGTTGTGCTGTTCTTTTTTCATCTCGTTGCAGGTGATGAAGCAGACTGAAAATGTTTTGTCATTATCTCCTTTCTATCTCCTCTTTTCTCTTTTTTTTCCCTTTTTCTTCTTGTGTTTTTCTGCTCTATTTGCATTGCAGTGTCCATATAAACTGTAAAACTCCCTGCATAATTATAATAAAGCAATTTATATGCATGAAACAAGTGGAACAATATGGCAATTGCCGTACTGCTACACTTGTGAAAGTAAAATCTGTTGGGCTCTTTTTGGCATCAAGACAATTATTCTTATTGCCACATTGCCAGACAGGACACTGTAGAAAAAAAAAAATAAATAGGATGATATGTTAGACTTAAAATGTCTGGATCTGAATTGAGAAAGCTTCCTGGAGAGGTGGAGAAACGTCTTCAAATGTTGGAAACCAAGTCCAGTGGAGTTTTACTTTTACGGAAGGACTATGACCTGGATGACTGAGAATCTTCATCAGCATGATATGTTAGAAGTTTATATATATATACAGTAATTGTTGATGACATTGAGCAGGAGAGTACATGTGTGTTGAATTGGATCAGAGCAGGGAGCAGAATAATGGAGCCAACGACTAGTTGATGGGTCAGAATAATGACAAAACATTGGCTTTAGGCTTACAGCAGGATGCAACCATCTTGCCATCGTTATGCCCTCAGCCTGTTATATATTGAGCATACTCCTTGTCAACTTCTTGATGCACCCGGACACAACCAATCACCTCAGCCCAACCAATGAAAAAGTAGCCTCCTCTTTTGCTAAATTGGAGTCATTGCTGAGGTATGACCCCATCAGGTCAAATACAGCTTCAAATTCTCTAAGTAAATGGCTAGACAGGCCTTTCCTTTCCAAGAACAGAAATGTGCCGATGTATTTGTGATTTTCGAGCTTTTGTTCACACTGTGTTGAATTACAGTATATATATATATATATATATATATATATATATATATATATATATATACAGTGTTGGGAAAGTTCTCTTTCTACGTGAACTAGTTCAAAGTTCAGTTCACACATTTTAAAATGAACTAGTTCAGTTCATAGTTCATAATTCAAAATTTTGAACTAAGTTCACAGTTCCAAAAAATGAACTAGTTCATAGTTCATTTTTTTTCGTATATTGCTTAATTACACCATAGCCTACTGTAGAACCACAGACAGCAATTATTTTATCAGTTGTAACTCTGAAACTGTGCATCAGATTTCATCTTCATATCCAGTTTTTGTCATGATGGGTGCACGGAGAGTGACCCAAATATGCAGAACACCACTAGACGGACACAGGAGTAAAAGTTTAACAAGTTTATTTGTTCACAAGCACACTGATTTGACTGGTTCTGGCTCGGGCCTGGAAACTGGTTCACCGGAGTCTGCGTGAGAGACAGTTCAGTTAGCGTTGCACTTTGGAGCTTGCTTTCTTGATTGTTACTGATTGTACCTTGAGGGTTCTTGCAGATAGCTTTTGAGAGGGTCACTGTTGGATCTGGAGGGGAGTTGATCAGCAGAGTCCGTTAGCTGCTTCAGCATCTTACTTCTAGTTCTGAGCAGACCTTGGTTTTGGGTTTTCCAGCTCTTAGTCCTGAGCTGCATGGAAGTTCACAGAGGTTCTTCAGGTTTGGCTCTGAGGGTAGGCTCGGCAGGTTAGCTCTTCCTGAGCTCCACAGAGCAGAAACTGGTTTCCTGGAAGATAGAGACAAGAGTTAGAATCCAGGCTGGATTCAAAGTCACAAAGATTCACTGAGAGTCTAGGCTTAGGCGCTGACCAACTGGATCAACACTGCGGCGTTGAGGCAAGGTCTGAAGACAGCTTATGTAGTGGATCCTCTGATGATCTGATGGGCTGCAGCTGTGCAGGAGGCTCACTCAGAAGGATCCACGGCGGACTCTGCTGGAGAAAGGTGGAACTTCTCCAGCTCCCAACAGTTTTGAATCCTTATCCAACCAGGGTTTACATTATCATTGAGGGGACAGCATTTCCCCATTGTTGCTTTAACGCTTTGTTGCTGTCCATTTACTTCACACTAGTAGCAGCTGCAGCTTTCACCCCTACAGTATATTCTCAAAAACATCAGGAAAAATGTGCTGCTTGAATGGTCTTTTTTATGAGGAATTATTAAAAGAAAAACAGGAAAGTAGTCTTTAAGGTGCAAATGTTTTTTTTTTTTTTATTATTATTTTTTCCATTTGAAATTTCATTTCAGTACATACTAAAAAGGAATACTGGAATCCTGGAAAATATACCAGGCAGGTTTAAGTGCGGATTTTTTTACTGAAAGCCGGCGGTCAAAGTTTGCAGAGAAATGTAAGATTGTTGCCATCATCCTCACCGACCACCTGGTCATAAAACTGCTTTAAACGATCATACTGCGGCTTTGTCGCCTCCATGCTGCTGTGGCTTCACGCTGCATTTTGTTTTGATGACGCACGCGGCTGTAGGCTACGACGCTGGTAGCTGTTGTTGCCAGATTGGGCGTTTTTCCCGCTACATATTAAGGCTTGTTTACGGTGTGATTTAGCCGGGGTTTCGCCTGGAGGGCTCTACAGAAATCTTGCAACCTATTGAACGGAGCTGAACTGAGAGAGCGTGCCGTTCACAGACACCAGAATGAACGAGTTCACAATAACGTTCATCAGGTAATAATGCAGTACGTTCAGTTCACGTTCGCCCAAAATATGAACGAGTTCATGAACTTTCGTTCAATGAACGCGTTCAGGCACAACACTGTATATATATATATATATATATATATATATATATATATATATATATATATATATATATATATATATATATATATATATATATATATATATATATATATATATATATATATATATATGTATACAGTCATGATTTGAAATCCCAGGAATGAGGCATCCAGATGAGAAAGGAGTGTTGACCCATGTTATAGACTAAGCTCATATTCACACCCTCAAGCATTTTCTAGAGAAAACACCACTAATCCAAGCAGAGTAGGTCATGTCAAGTATATGCACACACATTAAGGCAAGCCACACAGTCCTACACACACACTACACAAGCCCACACACACTGCTTACTCACAGCTTTGGCAAAGGTGCACAGGCTGCTCAAGCTCTGGCAAAACGACATGCTCATCCATGAAAAGATGGGGAAGAGTTGTGGAGGGGGAGGGGAATTTATCAAAGGCTCATTTAGTAACATCTGGGCCCACAATCAGTTCCCCCCTCCCTACTAATTAACTTCCTAATTTTTACTCTCCATCCTGTCTTTTCCATCTTATGAATTTCTTTGCAGCAGAATCCCTTCTTTCTCTGCTCACTATTTCATCACCAAAAAAACTCATCTTTTTTTTTTTTCATGGCGGCAAGACGCACATCTTTTATCAGTTTGGTGGCGTTAATGGAAGCAGATGCAAAATCCTGCTAAACCCATAGCCACATGCACACGCTTTGAAGAAGACGCAAATATGCATGCACTCATGGTTTGATGCAAGGTTGGATTCTAATGCCATCGTCATGGTAACACTCCCTCGCTTCTTTGTTTGCACAAACCAACCGCGCACACATCCCAGGAATCTGTGAGGATTCTTATGTAACTACACAAACCCCACGCACAAAACAGGAGACACACAGAAAGACAGCCAGATAGACGGGCGGGAATGAGTCAGTGCTTCAGCACATATTGAGAGCATCTGTCATCGACGTTATACCTTTCACTATGACAAGAACAGTGTGTACCGCTGTGTTACTTCAGCCTCATTCTAACTCTAATGCAAGCACACAAACCGACACGCGCACATCAGAGGCCTCTTCAGCGGTTTGGCACGAAGCAAGGGGGGGAAATCACTGCTCAACTAGTTATAGCAACACCACTTATGCATCAGCATATTAATTCCTTTGTCGCCTCGGAGAGGGCCGCTGTGGCTTTGGGTGAGGAGCGCTGGACAAATGAGAGCAGGGTCAGCAGATACATCGCCATGGATACATCTAAATGAGCAGCTATTTGGTTGGAGAAAATAGTTTCGGAAACAGGAGGGAGAAATTAACTTTGCACTGGCCTGTTTGTTTTTTATGGAGTGCATCCATTTGATTAGGGGGGAAAGGAGCAAGGGGCAAGTGAGAAAACACGTCATTCGGAAATATAAGCTACATTTCAAAATGTCTGTATATATATACACCCCAAACTGTCTTAATGAGCATTGTTAGCCTGTGGTTTTTATGTCTTAATGTCATTTTTTTTTTCTTAAAATAAGTACATTTATTTTCTTGAATTAAGCAGTGAACTGAGACTCTTTGCCAACGGAATAAGACAATTAACATGTGAAATAATTATAAAAAAAACAACTGCATTGTCTTATTTCAAGTCCATAATATGTATTTTTTTTATTTTAAGTGTAATATTACTCATTGCATTGGAAGATCATCTTATCTACTCAGATTAAGAGTAAAAACACTCATTTTAAAAATTTTTTGCTTATTTTTAGATAGTTTTTGCAGTTTTCCATCTGTGAATAGATCTGTGCAATGCAAAGAAATCAGCCTTTTCATTTTCCTTTTGCAAACTTCTCTACTCATAAAATACAGGCCAAATGAGAAAAAAATGACACACACACTTTAAATCTCATGAGATTAAGATTATTCTAGTATATTTTTTTTATTTGGACCAAATTGACCCATTCCATGATATTAAAGCGAAAAGGAAATAACAATTCAAAAACTCCTATTACGACTTCTTAAATTAAAAACTTAGAAAAATGTTTGATTTTATTTTAGTTTTAATCCTGAAACTGTTTTGGAGAAGACCGAAAGCAAACCAGGCAAGCCAAAGATAATGTTGTGGATTAGTTTAAGAGTTACACTAGAAAAAAATCGAAATCTAGATAAGTCAAATTTTCTTAAAATAAGTGAATTTTTTCTTGAATTGAGGAGGTGAGACACTTTGCCAATGGAACAAGACAATTTACGTTTAAAATAGGAAAAAACTATTTCATTGTCTTATTTTCAGTGCATATTATCTAATTATCTTATTTTAAGAATAAAAATACTCATTCCATTGGCAGAGTATCTTATTTACGTTCTCAATTTAAGGCTAAATACACTTAATCTAAGAAATGTTGACTTCTTTTCAGATCGTTTTTGCAGTGTAGTTCATGAAATAAAATCACCAGCTGAGATCATCTCAGAGTATGTAAGGATATCATCTACTGACAGGTAGGGGAAGGGGAGCATTAACTGGAGTGTTGATTGGAGAACAGTCAAGATGTTCATGGCGAGTCTGGAGGCTTTTCAAAGATGCAGATCTAGTGGTAAAAACTTTGAGAAGATGAGGGAGGTGACTCCAGCTGGTTCAGATCGTCAACTCGAGCTGGAGCTGTTCCTGCAAACCTGATCTTCCAGATAACAAGAAACAAGAAAGTTCGTGCATTACTAAAAATGTCTGCATTCCACCCATGTGTTAGGTAATGGAAGCTGCCACTCTTGGACACACGAAGAACATTTAAAAACTCAGGGTCTGACTTGGGGGGTTCAAAGTTAGCAGTCTATGGGATTAATACCATCAACCACAGCAGGGTGCTCTCCCTGCTACCGATACGCCACATAATTATCAAAACTACGCTCTAAAAAGGATCTTGGTGGATGCTAAATACAATCCATGCTGATCATTTAAGCTTTACCTTTGGATGTGAAGTAGCAAGCCTGCTGCCTCCCTCTGGTTTAAGGAGGAACTGCTTGTTCTGCTAAATAATGTTAAAGAATCATCTTTAAAAAAATTGTGCATCTGGATTATGGTGTATATTATCACCTAAATTTAATGGATTGTTCCTTGGACTGAGGTGCCCTCTTTGGTAAAAATTGCATTGAAATCTGATCATAAGTTTTCTTTTTAGACAGACAGACAAACATTTAAGCAAACTCCACTAAATATAACTTCCTCAGTAGAGATCATTAAATTTGAGAAAATCTACTCAACAAAACTGAGTGTAAACTACGGAACTGATTTTTAAATTTTATTTCAGTTTAGTATGGGAAAAAAGTCAGAATTCTGACTTTAATCTCAGAATTCTGACTTTTTTTGTTGTCAGAATTCAGAATACTAAACTGAAATTAAATAAAAAAATCAGTTAACTTTTTTCTTTTTCCAGTGGCCCTAATCCTAGTCCAGATCTGATTCTTGGTTCTTTAGCTCAGTTTTGTCAGACCTCTGCTAGGAATCTTGGTTTCACTTTTGATAGCTGTTTAAAGCTAGACAAACAAGTTAGCTCTGTTGTTAGATCTGAAGGACTTATCCATGCTTTCATCACATCTCGGTTGGATTATTGCAATTCATTATATAGAGGCATGGATAAATCACAGATGCAGCGACTTCAAGTGATCCAGAACGCAGCGGCACGGCTTCTTACAGGAACCAGGAAGCGTGACCATATAAGGCCCATACTGGCCTCTTTACATTGGCTGCCCGTTTTTTATCGAATAGATTTTAAGATTCTTTTATTAACTTATAATATTTTAAATGGATTAGCTCCTCTCTATCTTCGGGGCCTTTTAAAATTTTACTCTGTATCCAGAAGCTTACGATCAAATAATCAGCTATTACTGACAGTCCCTCGGACCCGACTTAAGAGGAAAGGAGATCAGGCTTTTTCTGTTGTTGCTCCAATTTTATGGAACAATTTACCTTTTCAAATTAAATCTGCCCACAGCCTGGATCATTTTAAATCGCTTCTTACAACTCATTTTTATTCTTTGGCATTTACTTGAAGTGTTTTGATAATCTGTTTTTATTAATTAGTACTATTGTTTGTCCGGTACAGCACTTTGGTGCAGTTTTATACCTGTTTTTAAAGTGCTATATAAATAAATTTGACATTGACATTGACATAATCCTCTTCCGTAGTAAGCTGTTGTCTTTGCTATTATGGGTAATCTCTGTGTTTTCCACAGTGAACCTCAAACATGCTAATAATAAATTTAAGCAGCGAGATCCCTTTTGGTTTTGAGTTCACATATTGTTTTCTCACTCTCAGGTAAACTGGAAAACGGAGATACAGTTCACTCCATGTTATCTTTAAACACATTAAAGGTATAATATGCAACCGGTGTTAATTTTCCAGCGAGGCTCCCCCCAGAGGGCGAAAGTAAAAGTGCACTGTCGTAAATATGCTCAGCTGTTCTCCTGGTTTCTCCGTCAAGCCAGGCGCGGTTGTTTTGAGCTTAGCAGACAGGCGAACGCAACCAATCACCATGTCTACTGCGGTAAGTGACTATTTTGTTCCAATTTCCGAGTTTGAAAATTTAGCATGTTTTCATATATTTACAACTGCACAAATATCGCCACTGCGCTAGCAACGAGCATGCTTTTCACTGGGGGCGTGTAGCAGTTCTCGCCGTAAAGCAAGGCCGACTCTCGCGATACACGAGACTTCTGAGCCTGTGGGTGCGGGCCGAGGGCTCCTGCAATTGTACAATATTTCCCCCATAGACCACCAGGGCGGCCCGAGAAAACCTTTGTTCGACCTGAAATGACTCATTTAATCATCCAAAACGTAATGGAACACATTAATTAACTGAAAAATGTTGCATAGTATGCCTTTAATATAAGGTAATACATCTGGAACCTAATTTATTCCACAGCCTCCACAGTAATAAGAGGTCCAATGAAGGGTTTAGGTCAGAGCATGTTAGAGACAGAGTAAACATGTGGATGAAAGAGCTCTGAATGCATCAATGAATGAATAACTTTTTATTTCCGTAAAATTACAAATTTAGCACATGCAAATGTTATGTATGATGACCCTTCAACCACTGGCATCGAGGTTTTACTTAAATCAAGTAGAAAAATCTATTTTTTTGTTTTACTTGTTAAGATTTTTTCTCTTATTTTAAGCAATTTATTCTCATTAATTAGTCATTATTGCTTATAATTAAATGTCCTCTAACCAATTATTGCTCAAACAACAGGCTTAAAAACAAGGCAAATGTACTTGATACCAGTTCATTTAAAGGCTTAAAACTAGTCTGTTTTTCTTAGCTAGAATTAATTTCATTATTTAGGTGTAGTGAATGAATGGGAAAAATACACTTGACAAAAACTTCAAAACGTTTTTTTAATCAATATTTCAGCAGAAATGTCACAGAATTAAGCGAAACAAGTAAAAATGTACTCACAGTCTAAATGTTAATGCGACTCAGTCCGCAATGTGAGCTATTTTAAGAAAAAAGCTGCTCAGAATCAGTTTTATTATCTAGTTAGGATGAAAAAGATGAATTTTCTTAAAACAAGTCAAATAATCTTACTAAGAAAATACATTGAAAAACAAGTGTAATAAGACCAAAATGCTGAATACAAGTTTATTACACTTGTATAGATTTTCCTTTTTTGCAGTGTGGATTTTAGAAATCATTTGTCAGTTTAGGAAAAATGACAAAAAATGTGTTTGACCAGCAAGCGCTGCTTATGTTTTCCCAACGTAAAGATTTTACAGCCTTTAAAGATGAATCACTGCAAACACAGGGCACCAACAAAGCCTTTTCTTCTGCAAACAGAGATGACATCTCTTTCCTACAGAGCGAGAAAAAATACACATTGTGACAGCGAAAACAAGCCGAAACAATGAAACGAGGAGATTTTTCCAACTTACCTTGAAGTCACAAAAGAAAACAAAAACAAAACAAAGGTTACTATGTGCGACACTGTGAATTTAATTACAGCTTCTTACAGTCTCATTGCTGTGTATCTAACTATGGTTTTCACCTACAATGCTTGGTGAATGAGCTGCTCAGCTACATAAAAGCCCAGAGAACTGCTTAGGAATTCAATTACAGTTTGAATATGTCAGCTTTCTGCAGCTTTGATAGTTTGTGGTGCAAAAAAAGGTCATATTCACCCCCCAGATAGATGGAGACAAAGAGAGAGATTATCCTTGGGCAAAGCCAATAGACTCTTTCAGCATTTTTAAGACAAAAAGATCTGGATCAGTGTTAAACTTTAATTGATTCTTCCCTCATTGTTTGAAGTGGGGGGCCGCTGGTGCCGGAGCCCCTTGCTGTGAGCCGACTGCATGATGTAAGAATATTATCCAATAGTTAATCCAAAATTAATGATGTCTTTCATAAGTTGATTGTTATTGACTATGTTACTATGGAGAAGGTCAGAGAGAAACAAAACTTGATGAGATTTCTTCATAATAATGCAGCATTTTTAATAGCATTTAGCTATTGTAACTTTATGACAACTTTTTATGAAAATACTTAGAGAATATATTCTGTAGTTTTCATTTATGCTGTTTCAGTAATTGGTGACAAGTACTTCCATCAAGTTTATGGGCGGTCAATGAACTTGACATTTCATTTTTATTTACACACTGTAAAAAGGTAATCAATTAAATTCAGTTTATTTCTATAGCGCCAATTCACAACACGTCATCTCAAGTCACTTTACATTTAACCAGATCATCCAGTCAGATTGATTCAAAGTTTTCTATCTAAAGTAAACCAATTGATTACATCGACTCATTGTCTGGAAGGCAATCCCTCACACTAAGCATGCTTGTAGCGACAGTGGAGAGGAAAAACTCCCTTTGAACAGGAAGAAACCTCCAGCAGAACCAGACTCAGTGTGAGCGGCAAACTGCTGAGGCCGACTACACTGGAAAAACGACCTAGAAATAAGTAAAAAGTTTTTAAATTAAGTGTATTTACCCTTAATTTGAGTAGGTAAATGAGATGATTTGCCAATGGAATGAGTATTCTTACTCTTAAAATTAGATATTTACATAAAAGGCATTTGAAATAAGACAATGCAATTGTGTTTTCTAATTTTAAGTGTAAATTGTATGGTTCCATTGGCAAAATGTATCTTTTACCTCCTCAATCCAAGAACAAATTCACTTATTTTAAGAAAAAATTACTTATTTAGATTTTGATTTTTTCCAGTGTGGGGTTCAAGGAGACATACAGAAAGATGCAGAGATAAAAATTCGGAAAACTAGTGTAGCCACTTTATTATTAGTTGCTGTTTATATCCACCATTATACATTATTGCCTTTTGGTGGTTAACTGCAACTGGTTTACAGAATAAAACAAAACAGTATTACTTTCTTTACTCTAAATACCACTAAGACCATGTCATTGCACCCTGCCTGCTGTAAATTACCTCATTACTGTCAATAATATATACATATATATATATATATACATATATATATATATATATATATATATATATATATATATATATATATATATATATATATAGATAAAACACAGCCAAATCCTTTGATCACCGACAGGCTGCAGCAATGTCCCGAATTCTTTGTTTTCCAGCCACTTTTGTTGAAATTAGCATTTTATCTCTAGCCTTTTCTCGGCTTTGAGCTTCTTTTCCGAACATTTGGCTTTACGATCAACCGGAAGCAGTTCCAAGCAAACACAGGGAACCAGTTATATCTGATATCTGATGAAATTGCTTTTATAAATGTTTTTTTTATTATTTTTATTTTTTTTATAAACAGTTAAATGCCATGATGATTTCATTTAAAGAATTTTAATGCCAATTAAGGCCTTAATAAAAAAAAAAAAGATTGAATGACTTTTAATGACCCACGGAAACCCTGCTCTCGCACGCGTTCCCTCTTGGAAGCAGGTATAGGGAGGTGCATTTCTTTTAAGTGTTTCCAAATGTAACATTTGCTATGTAATTTGTTGTACATCAAGCAGCAAGCAGCTCTTTTTTTTTTTACTTACAGCTTAGTTTTTGTCCTTTATACTAGAGACAATGTAGAAGCTTTTTGTTTCATATTTTTAGAGCTAATTTGTAACGTTACAGTCGACAAAAATATAAACGCAACACTTTTTGTTTTGCTCCCATTTTTTTATGAGATAAACTCATAGAAACTGTACCTTTCAGAGTGACCTTTTATTGTGGGCAGTTTAAGGCAGACCTGTGCATTAATCATGGTGTCTAAACAGCATTTTGATATAGAAATTGTGATATTGTGATATGTGGAAAATATTAAACTTTTATAAGTTAAACTTATAAAAATGGGAGCGAGTCAAAAGTGTTACATTTATATTTTTTGTTGAGTGTACACTGCAAAATTTTTTATCTAAATACCGTATTTTCACGACTATAAGGCGCACCTAAACGTCTTTTTTTCCCCTCAAAATGTGGGGTGCGCCCTATGGTGCGGTGCGCCCTATCTGCGGACGTTGTTGAGACCACCATGAGTATGTGAGAACCTTAAAGGGGGAAGTGTGGGCGTGGCTTGTGTATAAAAGAACAGGTATGTGCTTTATGCAGAACATTGTTGTCTTAACAACCCTGGAAATGGCAAAGAGACACGCCTATGAAGCCCAGTTTAAACTGAAGGCTATCAGCTACGCAGAGGAACATGGAAATCGAGCAGCTGCGAGAGAATTCAATATAAATGAATCGATGGTTCGCAAGTGGAGGAAGCTGGAAAACGAACTCCGACTGGTGAAGAAGACGCAGCTGAGTTTCCGCGGACATAAGGCGAGGTGGCCCGAGTTGGAGGAAAGACTCGAGCGGTGGATCGTGGAGCAAAGAACGAGTGGGGCCAGCGTTTCAACTCCAGCTGGAGTTGTTATTAAGGCGAATGAAAAAGGCTGGATGGACGAGGAGATGATGAAAGCTTGGCTGAGGGAGGTGTATGTAAGGAGACCAGGTGGTTTTTTCCACGCATCACCATCTCTGTTAATTTGTGACTCCATGCGTGCCCATCTCACAGCCGATGTGAAAAACAAGGTCAAAGAAATGAACGCTGTGCTTGCTGTTATTCCGGGAGGTCTGACAAAGGAACTTCAACCGCACGACATCAGTGTGAAGCGGCCGTTCAAAGTAAGGCTGCGAGCGGCGTGGGAGCGATGGATGACAGACGGAGACCACAGTTTCACTAAAAGTGGAAGGCAGCGCCGGGCAAGTTACGCCACCGTTTGCGGATGGATTGTAGATGCTTGGACTAACGTTTCTGCTGGGACTGTTGTTCGAGCTTTCGCAAAAGCCGGCATCATTTCCGAGGAGCCGCCCGGCACGGAAAGTGACTCTGACAGCGAAGAAGAAGGGGAAACTGGCATGTCGGATTTAGCGCAGCTGTTTAATTCAGAAACAGAGGATGAGGACTTTGAGGGGTTTGATTAATACTCTGTAATAAATACTTGAATAAAGCACAATCATACTCAGTTTTGCTCCCGCTCTATTTTTCTACCTGAAAACCAAATTCAACAGCAGCCTCTGGGCCGCGGCGCATCCGGGCTCACCTCCGCACGTGTTTTTTCATCTAAATAATCTAAATCTTTTTAAGTGAGAAAGTCCACCTGAAAATTTTATCATTGCAGTCAGTTCATCCAGATTATTATCCTGCCTATGTTTTAAGTTAATTTATGCGTCAATAAACTGTATCAGAGGAGTAATCACAGCCCTGTGTCATCAGCGATGTGTCTCTCACGGCCGGTTCCCAGGTTTGAATAATACTTTGTAATAAATACACCTTGCAGCTTTGTTTGCTGTGATCAGTGGGAATAAAGTAGTTTTAATATGTTTTTAAGTGAGAAAATCCACCTGAGAGGACATGTACCTGTATATAAAAAACGCGCCCTATAGTCCGGTGCGCCTTATGTGTGTGTTAAATACAGAAATGGCACACATAACTGAGACTGCGCCTTTTAGTACGGTGCGCCTTATGGTCGTGAAAATACGGTAAGTAATTTTTTCTTAAAATAAGTGCATTTTGTCTTGAATTACAGATGTGAGACACTTTGCCAATGGAACAAGACAATTTACATTTAAAATAAGAAAAAACAATTGCATTGTCTTATATCAGGTGTATAATATCTAATTACCTTATTTTAAGAGTAAAAATACTCACTCCATTGGCAAATCATCTTATTTATCTGCTCAAATTAAGGGTTAATACACTTACTTTAAGACATTTTTACTCATTTTTAGATAGTTTTTGCAGTGTAGTTATTTTGGATGTAGCTCCTGAGAAAGAGCAGCTCAATAAACTGTTTTCTATGCCTGAGGTTATCAAAGAAACAAGTAGGCACCTAAACTGAAGAATTAAAGGAATAGTACACCCAAAACATGATAAGCCTTCATTTTCTACTCACCCCCATGCTGAACAACACTCTGGAGTACTTTTTTGATATCTCAAATGCATCTGGAGATCTGGGAGGCTTCTTGCTGTCTGCTGACATTCAAATAATGGAGGTCTATGGCGCCCGAGGCAGAAAGGTCCATAAAAGTCCACAAAAAACGTGTCAATATTCCTCCATACTGCTCGTCCAATGTATTCCAAGTGTCCTGAGTGGGTAGCGTCCATAATTTACTCGAAACGAAGTCATTTAGAAGGTTTTTAGAGCATAAACAGTAGTGTATAGGATTTCCTGAAAGGGCGCCCCCGCACGTTCACGACGCTACGGATGCCGGCAGACCAAACCGGATAAAAGTGCGCATTCAGCGTCTGCTCTGCCGATAATGCAAGTGTAGAAGAAGAAACGTGCTGTTTACCTGTGCAAAGAAAGAAACAACGAAAGAAAAATGTCTGAGGACTTCAGTGTTGAGGAAGAGCATCTTTGGCAAGAGTTCTTTGCCGAGCTGAATGCGCACTTTCATCCGGTTTGGTCTGCCGCGGTTTCCGTAGACTCGTGAACGGGCTTTTAGGAGTGTTCTTCAGCATGGGGGTGAGTAGAAAATGAAGGCTAATCATGTTTTGGGTGTACTATTCCTTTAAGGTAGAGTTAATCTTTCTTGACTTGGAAGAGAATGTAGGATTTAAATGACACCAAAAATAAAATTTAAAAAGGAGTACAATAAAAAAAATTAAACACTTCCAACTCAAGATTATTCTACAACTCTTTATCCCACATGGACACATTAGAGTGGGTGGTGTCTGTGGTTGTTTATAAAACATTACACACATAGAACATGAAAAAAAATGTTTTATTGGCATCTGGAGTCATTCTCCTTTTCATGCTGCCTCTTCAGCTAAAAGCTTCATATTCAGCTTAGAAGAAATTAGCAAGATAAATAAACCTAACTACATAAGTCAAATTTACGTGCCTCAAAAGATTCATAAAAAAGTTATAAAAATGTAAAATGACAGGCTGACTCTCTATTTTTCTAGATTATGTTACCGAGGAATTAAAGCAACAAGCTGTTTGAGGCTTTTTTACTGCCTTGTTGAAGATTATAAGGTGAGAAGCAATAGTAATTGGTGGCCAAGTTCCTGAAGACTGCTGCATCTGAATAAGTCTCTGGAGCTGGGGGCCAATCATCTCTACAGCTCCAAGACAGAGCATGTGTGTGTTTTTGGCACTACCCACGGTGCATGAAATCTAACAGTCAGGGTCTGCTGAAGCACCTGGCTGAAGATGTGCACCAAAGCATTCATGCACATGGACAAACACATGCCAAAGCTCATAATTGGGCTCCTAAAGCCAAAGGAGAAAAAAACGAAGTAGAGAAAAGAAAAAGGCATCTTTGTGTTGTGTGTGTGTGCAAGAGCTTTCAGTTCAAATGCCCTGGCAGGCCGACAACTTTGTAAAACCAGGCAATTTCCTGTGAAGCCATCCAAGTGTGACAGCTGTAGGTGCCTAATAGACAAGGCTTAGGAAATGGGGCATTACCGTAATCCTGCAAACTCAATTGTATTAATTCTTAAGATTAACAGCTTTAATTCTCAGCATGTTTCCTGTGTAAAAAGTCTTACTTTATTGCTGAAAATGGGAACAGAACATGATGTGAATATCCAAATATAGTGATTTGGAAAAGTTTTCACACCCCAAAACGTTTTTCACATTTTGTCACTTTACAAATATAGGAATTTGTCTGGGATTTTATGTGACCAACCAAACAAAGTAGCTGGAATCAAACGAAAGAAGAAAAATAGAAAAGTTCAAAAATGTGCCGTGTACATGTATTTAGCTACTGTGTACCTTGTACAGCAAAAAAGGTGTCATACAACCAGGCAAACCTAAACTTTTTTTTAGAGAGATGCATATGTTTCATTATTTATTTTAGCTAATATGTAAAGGGTGATTAAACTGCCTCTGTCTTATAGTGACAGTTAGTTTGTTTTTTAGCCTTTAATAGATGAGCTTCGATGCAACAGTTATAATCTACTGTTATTCTTAACAGAAGTTATACAAGCTGGGGAACAAAGGCTTCTGTCATTCCTGATTTCAGAGAAATGTTTCATGGGGATCCAGATCGTGTTATTTGCTTCTTTGTAGTAGAATGGGAGGCAGATCTTTTAGTTCTCAGGCTCCTCTCCTGTGGAACCAACTACCAGTTTTAGTCCGTGAGGCAGACACCCTGTCTACTGTTAAGGCTAGGCTTAAAACTTTCCTTTTTGATAAAGCTTCTAGTTAGAGTGGCTCAGGTTATCCTGAGCTATCTCTATAGTTCTGCTGCTATAGGCTTAGACTGCTGGAGGACATAGGGACCCATTTTTCATCATTCTATCTCTATTCTCCCATTCTACAGAACTTGTTAGTTCAATCTCTAACGTTCTTTTCTCTCTGCTTTTTCTCATAGTAGCTTCATCTGCTCTTTTCTCAATTGGCTGTGACTCCATCCTAGAGAGTAAAGCTCGCACCCATCACTGTGAGCTGTATTCTCGTGTAGGGTGGTCTGCCTTGGCTACACGGAGGCTTTGTCATTGGTATATATTTATATATAAGGCTATTCTTGGTGCGCTTCCATCTTATTTATGTTCACTTCTTATGAAAAAAGTACTGGTCATTACTGTCTCCGTTCTCAGGCTGTTGTCTTGTTTTCTGTCCCACGTGTCAGTACTGAGCTGGGTAAAAAGGCCTTTGCTTACTCTGCTCCCTTTACATGGAATTTGCTGCAAAATAACTTGAAACTTAGTAAATTGGTTCCTTTGAATACTTTTAAGCTGAGAATAAGATGTTTTGAGTTGGACTCCCTCACATGTCAATGTTTTAATTGAAATGTTATTGTAAGTGCATACTTGGCTTTTATGTGCGTGTCTTTGTACGTATGTAATGATGTGATGTAATTTTGATGCCTATCTTGGCCAGGTTTCCCTTGCAAAAGAGATTTTTAATCTCAATGCGTATTACCTGGTAAAATAAAGGATGAGAGTAATACCAGTTGTGCTGCTTCCATCAACATCTTTGTTTATAGATGTTGAGATCTGCCTGTTTTCCAGTGTAGTCCTGTTTCTCTGACTGTGTATAACATTATGTGCTCTCTTAATCCTCTGACATGGGAGTTGGCTTGGAGGTGGTCTGCCTGGCTGTGTGTTTCCTTGACGGGGCCGCCTTTTACAGTTGCCTTTTGTATCTCTGCTTCTGTCTCCTTGAACCCCAGTCGGCCTCAGCAGATGGCCGCTCACACTGAGCCTGGTTCTGCTGGAAGTTTCTTCCTGTTAAAATTGAGTTTTTCTTCTCCACTGTCGCTACAAGCATGCTTAGTGGGAGGGATTACCTTGGAGTCAATGAGTCGATGCCATCAACTGGTTTTCCTTATTTATAAAACTTTAAATCAATTTAACTGGATGATCTGGTGAACTGCAAAAGTGCCTTGACATGACATGTGTTGTGAATTGGTGCTATATACATAAACTGAATTGAATTGAATTTTAGGTCATGGATATATATTTGTGTTTATTTTGTGTTTCTAGTCTTGAACATATCTAGGCGTCATCAGAACCCTCCAGACAAGAGCAGAAGTCATTCCCACCACCAACAGAAGGAAGTCCTGAAGAACTGTGGTTATCCCACATGAGCCTTTATAAAAAACCAACAAGAAATGGTCTGCTGAGAAGGAAGGGAACAGAAAAAGGGATTTCGTCATTCCATATGTTGCCTGAGTCTCTGATAAACTGAGGAGGATTTCCAACCAGCACCGGATCCCTGTGCATTTCAAACCCGACAACACCCTGAGACAAAAATTGGTTCACCCCACAGACAAGACACCCAGAAATAACAACATGGTTTACGCCGTTCAGTGTAGTGAAGAGGGCACAGACCAAACAGCAGCTACACAGGCTCATAGCTCAACACAGGAGGGCCAACTCTTCAGGACAGGACTCAGCTGTTCACCTACACCTGAAGCCTATAGGACAATTGACTGAGGACAACAACGTCCATATTCTATCCAAGGAAGAAAGCTGATCTGAGAGAGGGGTGAAGGAAGCCATCATTAGCCCCATTTACACTACCTTTTTGAAACCGTGCCGAGATTGGTCCGAGCACGGTAACCGAGATAACTGTTGAGTATAAATGGCATGCAAAACTGAACTGGACCGTGCCAGACACAAACAAACCAGTCTAAACCGGTACTAGTTCAGTAGTAAGGCTTGGCACGGTTCAGTTCTGCCTCGTCTCAAATAACAAAGAGTGCATGAGTAGACCGCATCATCTCCTTACAGTCAGCCTCAATAAAAATCTAATTTCAGACATTCATGAAAATACTAGATTTCCTACTGTGCCACTATTTCCAGTGATGATTCTGCTTAGCTGTGGGATGTACTTCAACATCTCTTGCTGTTTCCTTCATCTCTAAGCCCTGATTAGACTATCGTTTTTTTGTATCCACTTCCCAAAAGCCGACTCTGTCAAGTAAATTCACCAAAGGCTGCGTCCTTTCACAGTTATCACAGTTATAACATAACTTCCTGAATGTTGCGGGCACCTCCATGTTGATTTGCTTGTTTCCCTCTCGAGAGCAGTAGTACCGTAGATCATCACTAGGAGGCACGGAACTGTGCTAGCGTGGTGAGTAAACGGTCATAAGGAACTGAGCTCGGCACGGTTTACTGATCAGAGCTTGGTCCAAACTCGCTTTTTAGAGGGTAGCGTAAATGAGGCTTTTTTGTAACATCTCAAAGGAGGAGGTGGTCATACTTACTTAGAAAGCACTTTTAGCAACAACACTGAGAAGATTCCCCTCTCACCTGCCATCACCTGACTTACACTTCAGTGAGGCGTGTGACCGAACCCACACTGACGAGGGAGTTAACGACCCATAACAACCCCCTAATGACCATTAACACCCCCCATGTGACCTCCATGGCCAATCCAGTAGGGGGAATTCAAAGCCACCTTTTGTTCCCCCTAATTCTTTGTTCCGACTACAGTATATTAATCTCATTGCTCCCCACGTCTAAGGTAGAACTGAAGCAGCCTCTTAGATGAGAGTGAAATGTCTTCTAGAAAACTTCACGTCCAGTTGCCTAAACTGAACTTTTCAAGCTTGACCATGACCTGGATGACTGACGATCTTCACAGACATGTTAAAAAGGCGTGAACGAAGAGATTGTATGGGTAAAAAAATGTTTATTTTCAGTAGGGGCATATACTTGTACTGGGTATTACATTTTTAGAAGCGAAGGCAACTGACAACTGTGTTACCTGCGACAGTACTTTGACACACACTGATAGCAAGAAGCATCTGGTTAAATGGTCACCCTCAAGGCAGCAAACTTTTAGAGGAGAAGCTTTTTATAAAAATGTAAGCACTGAATGATTGTTGCTCTATCTTCATGATATGGTATGGAAAACGGCATTTTCAAGCCAGGAGACCCCAAACTGCTTTGCACTAGATTTAGTCATTAACCCGTTCATGGTAGCAAGCTACCCGGGGGAGTGGCGGCCTAGTGGCTAGGGTATAGGGCTTGGAATCCTGAGGTTGTGAGGTCAAACCCCACTCCCACAGACTGCTAATCTGGCTCTCTGGACCCCTGACTGCTCCCCTGGGGGGTTGCACAGTGGCAGCCCATTGGGTTCCCCATAGGGGATCGGTTAAAAGCAGACAGTTAATTTCTCAATCGTGAGTTGTATCTAATAAATTTACACTGTGGCCACAGCTGTTATCACTTATGTCAGAGGTTGCAAAACACAGGTGCAACTAGACCCTCTGACCACCGCAGGCAAAGTGTCTTCCCCACGAGACAACCACTGAGATGTATGTAGCTGCACCTTGATGTGTGCAGGAGTTGTTAGGATTATTCTTATTGATGATGTGTGAGTCTGTTAAACCCTAGTATTACCTGCCTTTCGAGTATCAGAACTGATGTTTTCCAAAGTAGTTTTTCTAATTAGGACAGTTCCTCTCTCAGTTACAGTTATCATCTTCATTATGCACTTGGTAAAGATTTGGGAATGGAATGAGAGTGTCCTTGATCTAAGAACATAGCGTAATATTTTGAGAAGGCTGGAGCCATTGATGTCTCCTCATTTATAAACTTGTATGATGTAGGGATGTAATGGTGTAACCTGACTCCGCCAGATGGATTTGCTCCGCATATCCATCTGGAAACCTTCCGTTGAAGTAATTTTGGGAAGGGGCGAAAATACTGGTTAGCTGATTGGCCTATGTTGGTGATGGACGGGCCAAATAAACCAATCAGATCAACGAAGCATATGACGTACTAACAGAGTGACGACGAAAACACAACCACAAGCCAGGCTACTCTTGCCGAAACCAGTCGGGAGAAGAGCAAAAACATCTTTTCCTCTGAGAAAAGCCTCCAGAGCAGTGTTTTGCTCTTCTTTCAGTGATGAAATACTCTGTAATTCCGATAAAACTTGCTCGATAGCCACGCTAACGCTAGTTTCATCGGCTGAAGCCGCCATGTTCTTTAGACTGAACTGTTGCGCTTCTCGTTGCGTCACACCTCAACCCGCCTCAAAGCCAACGCTGATTGGACGTTCGTTTGGTGAACGGCTCCAAATTTTCTTCAACGGAAAGTAGCCAGACTGATCTGCGAGTGAAACGACAGTTCAGTCTAAAGAACATGGCGACTTCAGCCGATGAAACTAGCGTTAGCTTGGCTATCGAGCAAGTTTTATCGGAATTACAGAGTATTTCTTCACTAAAAGAAGAGCAAAACACTGCTCTGGAGGCTTTTCTCAGAGGAAAAGATCTTTTTGCTCTTCTCCCGACTGGTTTCGGCAAGAGTTTGATCTATCAATTGGCTCCTCTTCGTCGTCGCTCTGTTACGTCATATGCTTCGTTGATCTGATTGGTTTATTTGGCCCGTCTATCACCAACATAGGCCAATCAGGTAAACCGTATTTTCGGCCCTTCCCAAAATGACTTCTATTGAAGGTTTCCAGATGGATGTGCGAGCAAATCCATCTGGCGGAGTCAGGTTAGTCCTTAACAGAGTCATGGCTCAAACAAACATGGGTCTTCAATAAGCTCTCAACAGAGAGCAGTTTTGTGTTCAGTTCCAATATAAACAAAAAATAAGGTTTTTCCACAATAGTTGAAATGTAAAAACAATCATTCAAACGATTTAGAATATTTTTAAGAAAACGCTAAATGATACAGAAGGTGGCTAGAAAAAAAGAAAAAGTTTAGCTATTTCTATATTTTGCCACAAATCTAAAACTAAAATGTGTTTGAAAAGATGCTTTATAATCCAGTCTTATCCATCACTTTATTCTTGTTAATTAATGCAATCAGTCCTTTGCTGACTGCCACTTTCTTCACCTCCCTTTGCTCTTTTTCCCCAAGAGACAACTCGACACTGTACGTTTTTATCTCCATCCTAAGCGCCGTCCTCTCGCCGCACGCAGTCAGCCATGATGACACACACACACACGCACGCAAACCTTTGAAATAAGGGATTTAGATTACAGTGAACACAGCTATAGTCCCAAGATGATGGAGTGTGTGTACACTGAGGGTGAGCCTTATTGGAATTCATATGATGTTTGTTGACTCCCTTCATATAAACAGGTGGCTGTGTGGAGATAACGTTCTGCATATTGCTGCCGAATGTGCAAGCCTTCTCAGACGTACACAGTCGTCTTGCGTTGTGTCATGATTTTGTGCGTCTTTTTTTCCCCCTCCTTTAATCCTAATGCAGTCAGAGGGACATTTATTAATCTCTCTGTTTCAAAAAGAAAGCAAGAAAAGCCTTTCAGGTGCATGGGGGAGGAGGAGGAGGGGTTCCTGAGTGTCTCCACACATCCACACAATGATTAGCTGCACCAATGCAACGGAATTAGCTGTTTTTGCTACCGAGAGTTGCATAAAAACAGTCACTCACTTCTTATTGCTAACTGCCTATCTCCTCTGCTTCCGTATAATTGTTTTCATTTCATCATGGATCAGATTTATATTAATAATTTTTGAAGAGGAAGGAAGAAGACTTTTTTTCAGCGGCATGCAATCACTCACCCTAAGATTATTTTAGTCAGCCCAGTTTTCTCAACGTAACAAAAATAGCAAAATAGCTACGTTTACGTGCACAAAATTTCTCAGATCAGATCAAAATCTTGGCTGAATTAAAGTTTAGAAGGTCTGAAAAGTGAACACACAATCCACTGGACTTTGTTTCCAAGTTTGAAGACGTTTCTCTTCCCATCCAGGAAGCTTTTTCAATTCAAAATGTCAGAAATAGCATTGAGTTCGAGGCTTTATACAGTAACCCAACAAAGCCTTGTTTTATAATTGATACACATTAATGTAATTAATATGTGAAGCTGTTATTTTAAAGTAGAAACTAAACTGAACTTTTGAGCTACTTTATGTTAAAAAAAATAGACAAAATTAGGTTTCAGTTTCTTATAAATAACCTGGTTCTTGTTAAGATTTAATTCCCTGAAAGGCAACTTTGGCTCACTCAGCCCACTCAACAGTAATCTGAACAATACAGTAAGCACTAAAAGCTCCTTTACTGTAAAGGGTCACAAAGGACTATAATAATCTGGCTACTGAGAGGAAAAAGCTCACTGATGTGGCAGTCGAGTACAAAAAACATCGCCTCCTTGATTACATGGAAAAGGTAAAATGCTTTTAGCGTTTTCATGGTAATTAGAGAAATGCGGCTCTTCAAAAAAATGCTAACAACCATGTCCTGTAAAACATCTGTCTTTGTCAATTTCAGACTATGGCTACATTTTTATTTTTCGACCAAGCTGTAAATCAGTTCATAATTTAGCCGCAGATCTCAGAGCGAATCCAACCAAACAGGGAAATAATCAATGTGTCAAGGTTGTGTGGAGGTTTTTCTGAGGACCCAAATGCAGAAATGAGGAAGCAGAGGTGAGTTTTGCTGATTGAATACGGTTCCCACAGGCAACTGAAGCAAACTCCAAAAACATAAAATACTGAAAAACTAAAACAAAGGAAACTTCAGGAAAAACTGTCATTGGGAGCAAAAAGATGATGAAACAACAAACAAGGAACCAGCAAACAGTGACTGAACATGAGGTGTTTAAATGAGAGACTAAACAAAGACCAGGCTAATCAGCAGATTGGGAGCAGGTGTGGACAGAGGAGACTTTAAGGGAGATAGGAAAAAAAAGAGCCTGACACAAGAGGGCAGCAGAGAGCAAACAAAACCTATGAACTCAAATATAATAAAAAAATAACTAGAATAACACAAAATGGAAATTAAACCAATAAACTAGAAAACACAGAAAGACTCAAATCAAAGTATAACTAAAAACTCAAAAAAGAAAACTTCAACCGAACCAAAAAGTGCAGAGTCATGATGCAATGCTCAAAAATCCCCTGCCGTCACTCACAATAACAGCAAATTCAGATGTTTGGAAATATTTGAAGTCAGGATGAAAATAATGTGAATAACTAAAGTACGTCACTCAACACTGGTTTTACAGAAACCAGCTGTTAACCTGGAAGGCTTAGAGGAATTTTAGCAGCTGTTTATTTCACACTTGGCTTAATTCTACTTTTCAAATCCAAATCAACAGTATATGAGTCGACTCATATATATATATATATATATATATATATATATATATATATATATATATATATATATATATATATATGAGTCGATGCAATCAACTAGTTTTACTTAGATAGAAAACTTTGAATCAATCTGACTGGATGATCTGGTGAACTGGAAAGTGTCTTGAGATGACATGATGTGAATTGGTGATATAGAACTGAACTGAATTGAATTGAAACAGATTTGAACCACAAGTATCCTAATATCAATACCCATTTAAAGCAAGCAAAGTTTAACATTTCTCTTCTTTAATTAGATCATTTGGGTGGCACTTTACAACAGCCTTCACTTTACTAATTTATTCTTTACATTTTACAAAATTAAAATCCACAACTGTAATAGCATTTTTGTCAGGTATTTGTATCACTGCCTAAAATCACAGCAAACTGCTTATTAAAGGAAAAGTTCGGTCAGCAAAGAATAATCCATGGATCATTATTTATACCTAAAACTAATACATTCGCAGTGATTTAATTAATTTAGCCTCAATCAGTAATAAAATAAAACCAATAATTTTCCTAATGATCATTGAGTCTGGGAGCAGCCATTTTTGCCCAAATATAGTAACCCCTCCCTCCTATCCATCTTCCGGCAGTGACGTCACGGTGCGGTAAGCCTAGCGCCATTCTCCCCGCTTTACAAGCAAAATCAATGGGAACTACTAGACACATCTGCAATCAACAACAATTATTGAAGATTTCCAGAGGACTTCACCATTGAAATTCACCAGAGCTATAGTGAAACTGACAATGACCACGTGCATGGCAGCTGGATGCTGGAATACATCGGGGAAAAGGGAAAAAAAGAGTTATTCCACCTTTCTGATTCCTGATCCTCCACGGACGGGTTGGTCGTTGGATCGCCAACTTGAAGAGGGAGGATTTGCCATCGAACTTCTGGCCAGAGAAAAAACACGTCATTAATCCATTACTCTCTGCTTCGAATAGTACACGGGTCGTCACTATCATGGATAATAGCGCGTTGTGACAAACACCAGATACAACACTGGGACTTGATTAACAGCCGATACCGCACCGTGACATCACAAACCAGTAGGTGGCAGTAGTGTTATTTGACAAACATGGATGCCTCCAGTAAAGAACATTCACATGAAAATTACTCTTAATTAAAAACAATTATCATTTATTAAACAGTATGTAATAATTTCTTACTTAAAGTACTTCAAGAAGTTTGTATTCTGCAAATGACTAGACTTTTCCTTTAAATACACATTCCTTCAGTGCCTCATTTATTCATAATTATATGTTACAAGATGTTTCTGAGAACATAGTAAACAACGTGTGTA
This sequence comes from Cyprinodon tularosa, assembly GCF_016077235.1. Lineage (NCBI taxonomy): Eukaryota > Metazoa > Chordata > Actinopteri > Cyprinodontiformes > Cyprinodontidae > Cyprinodon > Cyprinodon tularosa. The sequence goes on along the minus strand of NW_024038523.1, from coordinate 800,841 downwards.
ACCAGTCAGAAAAGTTGTTGTGCCTAAAAGGTTTTGGAGACAGTCCCAGTGATGTGGAAGACCTCCTTCCTCATTATCAATAAGACTCAACCAACAGTCCTTGGTGACTACAGACCTGTTGCTCTGACTTCCCACATCATGAAGGTCCTAGAGAGAGTCTTCTGCTGGTCATTCTGAGAAAGCAGATAAGCAGCTATCAGGACCACAGGCAGTTTACATATAACCATGGAGTTGAAGTTTCCCTCATACACCTACTTCAACAAACTCACTGTCATTTGGACAAAGCAGACAGGACTGTAGGGATCATGTTCTTTGATTTCTCCAGAACATTTAACACCATTCAGCCTGACTGACTTTGTGAGAAACAATCACCTTGATCACAGAAAACCTGGCAAACAGACCTCAGTTTGTTAGACTAAAGGCTCGGTTCTCTGATCAAGTAGTCAGGAGCACCACAGGGAACGGTACGCGAGTACTGCCTCATGTCCTCGCCAAGTATGTTCTTGAGAAGAACACAGGAAAGACTGAACTCGGGGAGAACGGGAGCTGAGACCAGTCCGAGCTCAGTAATTGAGATAACTTATCGTGTGTAAATGGAAAGCAAACTGAACTGAACCGAGCTAGACACGACCGGACCGAGCTAACTGCAGACCAGTTCCAGAGGTGGGCTCGGCTCGGTTTTTCCCTGGCTTGGTTCTCTGATAACAAGAGCGGATGATCAGAACGCGTCATCTCCCTCTGGCTGCACATCGCGGTTCACACTCCATTCCAGTAGTTGGCGGTAACGCCCCTCCGTGAACAGAAGAAGAACAACAACTTCTTCTTCAACTATAAACAACAATCGAAATCATCTCCACGCAACATTTTAGATAACGGCATTTTAAATAATAACACAGAAGTACAGCAATAATATATAATAATAATCAAGCATAACTTTCTGAATCTGACGGGCGCCACCATTTTCATTTGCTTGATTCCCTCCTTCTTCGTCTTCTTCTTCTTGTGTTTTATGGCGGTTGGCAAACAACTTTTGGTGCATTACCGCCACCAACTGCTTGATTTCCTCCTTCAATACTGGCAGTAATACCGCAGATCGCCACTAGGAGGCGAGGAACCGAGATAGCGTGATGTGTAAACGGTCGTCAGAACTGAGCTCAGCCTGGTTAACTGCTCCGAGCTCGGACCGGTCTCGGCATGGATCGGTTTTTCAAGGGTAGTGTAAATGGGGTTTAAGGGTCCATTGGAAAAGAAGTGTACTGATGACATCACCACACACTCAGCTTGTCTGGAGCTGCATTTCAACTACTATTATTAATAGTCTCTAGATAATAATAAATTCTTACTTTTTTCAGTTCATGGTTTTTTTTGCTCTAATCCCTGCAAGTATAATATTCTTGCCTTAAATGATCTTAAAACTTACTTTTATAGAACCACAGCAACAGAAAAGAGATCTTTTAACGTAATACTCTGAGCTCTGTGATTGCTAACCTGGAACTGCTGCTGCTGCAGTGCATGCTGGGACAGCTGTCAGTCTCGAAAATGGACAAGTCTGCTCTGATGCATGCTGGGTAAAGAGGGAGGGACGAGAACAACATCTATCTTCTTGTTCTTGTAAATTGGAACAGTACTAGGCCTGAGGCTGATGACGTTTCTCGAGTACCCGAGCACATGAGAACGCTAAAATACGCATATTGAGAAACAGCCTGTACGACTCTGACTTCCAGTCCCAGACGGAGTCCTGTCATCTGTAGAAATATAATTGGATAACTCTTCAGTCATTGGGTGCATCAAAGATTGACAAGACTGAGTACAGAGAGCTGGTAAACCGCTTTGTGGAAACAATCATCTGATTTTGAGTGCCAGTAAAACAAGGGAGATGATTGTAAATTTCAGAAGAAAAAGAAACAATTTAAATCATATTAAAGTGTTGAGGGAAGAAGTGGAGGTGGAGAAATATCTTGTTGCTCATCTGGACATAAAACTAGGTTGGAGAAAACTGTGAAGCCATCTAGAACAAGGATCTTCAACATTTTCCAGGCCAAGGACCCTCAAACTAATGGCGAGATGGAGAAGGAACCCCCTAATTATATATATATATATATATATATATATATATATATATATATATATATATATCCTGGCCAAGAGGCAGCAAAGTTACAAAACCAACATAGATACATTAAAATAAATGACCAAAGAAGAAGAAAAGAAGAAAAAAAAAAAAAACATATCAAGGAAAACAATTACGGATCATTGAGGCTGCTTCAAATTCTTGTACTTTAAACTTAAAAGAATTTAAAGGATAAAACCTCAGTCAATTTCCAGTTTCTTTGTAAAAAAATTCCACGCACAAGGAGCTGCATAGCTAAAGCCTTTCTGTGTGCATTGATGACGGAAATACATCTTCTGCCTGCATTTATCTGGAGGTTTGCTACAGTGTGTTGAATTCATGTTAATATGTATTTAAAGACATTTCAATTAGCGGAAAAAATTGCAAGGGGGTATATAAAAAAAAAGTCTAATCAGCCCAAACTTTCATGACCCCCATGCAGTACCTCTGTGGACCCCCTGGGGGTCGCGGACCCCCTGTTGAAGACCTCCGATCTAGAAGAAGGGACAGAGCTGTCTGGACTTCCTTATCAAGCTTAGGTCCTTCTGTGTTAACAGCAAGATGCTACGTATCGTCTATCAGTCTGATGTGGAGAGTGTGATCTCTTTTTCATCCTCTGCTGGAAACAGTAGCAGAGCTAATGACTTAAAGGAGCTGAACAATTAATAACAATGAATAAAACTCTGTTTTAGGAACTCCTCTAGAACCTCTTGAGATTTTTTCACAGAGAGGAAATATTAATAAAGTGAAGAAGATTGTGGACAACAGTGAGCATCCTCTGCAGAAGATTTTCAAACGAAACCTGCGATTTGGACAAAATAAAAACCCTGTGAGTTTCTGCAACGTGTAATTTCCCCTCGAGTAAATAAAGTATTTCTGAAATGAAGTGAATGATGAAATGGAAGCCAGTTTTCTTTACTGCTTCCAAACCCTTAAAGGCCCGATTATAATTGGAAGTGGGTTTCACGCTTCCCGTTTGGGGGGATGTTTATGCGAGTGTGTTTTGTGATATTCTGTGTTTGCTTAGTCCTGTTTCTTCTCACTCCTTTGTATCCTTGATTATTTTGTCAGCTTTGTACATATATCATTCATTAAGATTGACCACCATTTAATATATATATATATTATATATATAATATCAAAATATTATCAGTGTTGAAATTACATAAAACAAAGTGAGTCCCATGAGTCAACTATCCTGGTGGATGTGGTTTTGGACTCAAATTCAGCATAGAAGGAGGCAGAGATGAGTTTATGCTGATTTAATGAAGAATCAAGGGCAACAGAAGTAAAAAACAAAATACAGAAAACCAAAACCGGGAGACCTCAGGGAAAACACACATGAGGATCAAAGTAACAATGAGAAACCAGCACTGAGGAACCGCACAGGTGGTGTATATATGGGAGACAGAACAAAGACTGGGGTAATCAGCTAACAGGGAGCAGGTGTGGATAGAAGCAACTAGAAGGGAGCTAGGGGAAAGGAAAATGGCACAGGGGGGCAACCGAGAGTAACACAAAACACACAACACTGCTTAAATATAACTAGAAAACAACTAGAACGACACAAAATGGAAAAGAAACCAATGACTAAGAAAACAGAATGAAATAAAAACGCGAAAACTCAAAAAGAATCTTTAAAAGAAGTCCAAAGGCGAGAACTATAAAATATTCCCCCTGTTACTATGAAATCCACCCCCCCAAATCACCTCTATCATCTTTTAACTTTTAGGAAATAACAGTTATTTTTAGAGGGAAAATATGTGCATGAAGCGTGGTTTATGATTTAAGGCTTTTAGAGGGGTTTACAAATGTTGTAAAGCTTAACATGTCTACCCTGTTAGCTGTACTGACATAAAAACTCCCATATTAATCTGCATTTGAAAATAAAGAATATAAAAATAAAAAATGTTTTTACTGTTTGAGCAGGAAAATTCCTCTCAGCTTAAGCCGGGCATACACTGTACGAGATATTTTTTCGGGATTTTTCTCCAGGCATGTCCCGAGCCCGTAACATCATCAATGACCCCTCATACCTCCACCATGGATTGTCCTGCCGCCCTCTGGAACGAGGCTTTGAATCATTCAATCATTCAGGGACCAGCAGATTCTGCAACAGCTTCTTCCCCACTGCCGTCAGACAGCTGACATATTGAATAAGATGGAAAGAAATAGTGCTGAATGTTGGAAAAACTGTAAATCATATACCAGTTTTATGTTTACATTTAATCACTGCTGCACTTTAGGAATGGAAATGTCTTGAGAGCTGAACTGAACAAAATTTTGTTTTGTATAAACTCTGTGCGAACAAAATGAAAATAAAGTTTGTCTAAGTCAGTCGTGGGATTTTATGATTGCGCCTTGTTTCAGCCTCATCGTGTGTCCTGTGTCGTGTACACTGTAAAAAATATCTAGAAATAAGTAAAAATGTCTTAAATTAACTGTATTTACCCTTAATTTGAGTAAGTAAATTAGATAGTTTGCCAATGGAATGAGTAATTTTACTCTTAAAATAAGATAATTAGATAATATGCACTTGAAATAAGACAATACAATTATGTTTTCATATTTTAAGTGTAAATTGTCTTGTTCCATTGGCAAAATGTCTCTTTTGCCTCCTCAATCAAAGAAAAATTCACTAATTTTAAGAAAAAATTACTTATGTAGATTTAGATTTTTTCCAGTGTAGTATACAGGGGGTAACGGCTGGCGATCAACCTCCACATCAGAAATCGTAAGGTCGGGAGAAAATCCATCATGTTTGAAATTCAGTCGGCCTTTGAAAGGTGTAGGTGGGTAAATCATGCAGTTAAAGCTCAGCTACGAGCCGATTTACCAGAACCTTACTCACCATGTGCAAACAAGGAAGTTCTTCTTCTAGACTGACGAATCCGACCAGCACCATCTCTTGGTGCTGAATCCAATGTCTGCTTTTTAGACGTGCAGTGTGAGCAGGTAGAGCTCTTCAGAGCATCGGGCTGCACAGTGAACAATCACAGATATTGACACACAAAAGATACGATTCAATGTCCACTTTTGTTTCCTGTTTAATGGTCATCTCCTTTTTTTAAGATTACCATTAATTTCAGTCATTTTTAATGGTTCAGATTTAGTTTTACAAAGGCCATATTGTTACAGTTGTGTTTTACAAATCATTTTCTCTTCACTTCAAGCTCAATATAAATGCTGGCTCCTGATGTGTGCAATGACCAACCAATGCTAAGGTCCATGCCGGCCAATAGAAATGCATCTTCGCTCTTCACTCCAGAGGAAAGCCCGCCCCCAGGACTGAAGACGATATGATCATTAAAGCACAATTTGAAAAGAATGCAATCTGTAAAACTCAATTTGCAAAACAGAAGTTAAAAAAAGAAAACATTAAAAAAAAATGAAATGAATAAATAAAATCAGAGGAAATAAGTTGACTCTGCATTGGAAAAACGATCTTGAAATAAGTAAAAATGCCTTAAATTAAGAGTATTTATCCTTAATTTGAGTTAAACGAGATAGTTTGCCACTGGAGTGAGTATTTTTACTTTTAAAATAAGATAATTAGATAATATGCACTTGGTATAAGACAATGCAATTATGTTTTCTTATTTTAAGTGAAGATTGTCTTGTTCCATTGGCAAAATTCATGTTTTATCACCTCAATCAAAGAACAAATGCACTTATTTTAAGAAAAAAAATACTTATCTGGATTTAGATTTTTTTCCAGTGTGAAATTTTTTTTATGATTTACAAGTTTTTTTTAATATAATTTTCTTTTTTTAATTGCATTTTTTTAAACTAATTTCATTTTACAAAATATGCTCTCTGCTTGCAATAATAATGGAACAAAGTTCACTCCATACCATACCATCTGGCTCACAGTGGCGTGATAAAAATGAATCTGTGTTCAGCCTCATGGAGAAATGAGCCTCAACATATTGATTATAAATTGAATATATATAGCTTTTTCATAATCCAATGTTTCAGCAAATAACAACAAACAATTAAAATTTCAATTTAAAGTTAAATTTTTAAAAGCAAAAAAGCTAATGTTGTTTTTTTTTCAAACTCCAATGAACAAAAATATATTCTTTTCGAGGATCTCTCTAATTAATTAATTTTCTCTTTTTCATTCGAAATCCAATATTAGAAAAAGGTGCTAGTTTGGTATTCTGATTTGAATAAAAGAAAAGAAACTGAAACATCATTATTTTAAAGTTCACAATACATTGAGGTTATACATAGCTTAAAAATAGAACAAAATAAATGTAAAAAATTTCATTTTGTCTTCCTTATATAATGATAGCATGTCATTATATATGCCATTTGAAGGTATCACTAATCATATCAGTATATGCATCCAGAGAAGCCGTGCTACAGCCGGACAAATCGCTTCCTGCACTAATTAAAAAAGATTAACCTCCATCAGGTCATAGTCTGGTTCTTCCAAGGTCAACAGCATCAGCAGATGATCCATCCTTAAAAGAATTTCAATGATCTTCTCTCAATTGTTCATTTTTCCTTTTTATGTTCATCCAACGTAATAGTTTTATACATAAAATAAGAAAGGATTTTAATAAGTGACTAACTGCAGATTTATACAGTAGTAGCCATTCAGAATTTTCCCACTTTTCTTGATGGGCCCTTGGCTGGTCCCCTGCAATTCCTTTTTAAACATCAATCTTTGTTCGAAAATATTCTTTGTGTCTGATTTGTGGACATTAAGATCTAAAGGTAAGCATCATGTCCTGGTCAGACCCTATAATTCGGTGGAAATGTGGAGTCGGAGTAAAAAAAAAATGCACGCCCAGGAGAAAGCCAGTGGCTGGAAGTTGGAAGGTGTTGTCGGGTTCATAGAATGTAGGTTTTTGCTTAAGAAGAACTGAAATACACAATTATGGATACAATTCCTGCAGGAAGGAGAGACAGTTGAACCCCAGACTCAAATCTCTTACTGGACCTCCTCCGCAGAGCATTTTACTAACAGAACATGACGCATCGTTACAAACAGAGTATTGTTCTCACAGAACAATTGATCAGTTCATGAAGACAGAATACTCCATCAGAATGACAAGGCAGGATGGTCTCCTGACTGAATCATGAGACAGGAGTGGAGCATCCCCTTGCACAAATGTTTTGTAAGCACAAATTCATTTTATAATCTTTACTGAATAAACCTGACAGGTATTTTGCTGGGATTCGCAGGGAAGTGGGCCGCCATTCGGCTGGCGTTTGATGGGGAAGGGACATTTTGAATGGCTGCTACTGCAATTCTTGTTTTTGGTTTTTTAATTTTGCTTAAAAGAAAGAGAATAATGAATGAAGACCAATCAAACAACCTCGATTTTTATGTGGATTACCATTTAAAGCCCGCTTTCAGTCTAACCATACACTGAACCTGCTGTAGTGCTTGTTTCATTGACTGATGTAGTGATTTAAGTAACTAATTATTGGTTTAATCTACTCAGGTCTTGTTTAATTCATGCATAAGCTGAGTATGAGGAAGAACATTAAAAGGTGGGAGTTTTTCCTGCAAACAAACCCTAAACATACAGTATGTCACGTAATTTTTCAGGAGGACCAGTGTAATGGACAGAAAAAAACAATAATGCTGTTTAAATCAACAGATTGACTTTTGTCCCCATTACCTGATAGGATCTATTAAAAACAGACCTGCTGTCTGTATCAGTGCTTTAGCCTGTAGCAGATCTAATCTGTGTCTCTCATCCCCTCCTTCCTTACTTCCTTCTCTATCTTCTGTCCTCCCTCTTCTTTTTTTTTCCATCTCTGTCGCTTTCCGCAAGCTGGCTAGGTGAGATAACTCCTCCACATGGATAAACTCGTAGCTCATTGGCTTGATGATGGAACATAGAGCTCCAATCAGACTCTGTTTCATCAGTTGTGAAGATCATGAGCCTGAGTAGAGGCTGCTTATCTGCTTTTACTGAGCCTACAACTCCCTCAAAAGCGATAAATAAATACGCGGAGCAGTGGATTTCCTGCACAATCGCTCAGTCTTTAACTCGGATTAATCAAGCAGGAGACAGTTCAGCACTCTAACGGCTGACAAAGAAATAAATATGCAACATTTTAAAGCTGTTCTTTCATTTATGTAGTAATTACACACAGCTCAGGGGTTTTATTCAATAACCATGTCAGCTTTTTTGTTAAAGGGTGAAAATGGAGGGAAATTGCCCACTCTGTTTGGAACACTAACATCACTGTCCATCTGCTTGGATGATGACAGGCCTCCCCTATTTCTCAGAGAGCCAGAAGCCGTTCTTTGTCCAACCGAAAAACAGAAGAGAAAGGAAAAGTGCACCAAGAGCATCTTCAAGGGCAGAAGGCTTTTCTTTTTCTTTGCAATTTGGGGGAAAGATAACAAGATTTGAGCTCGCATTTAAACCGAAAGCCTCACCCCTGCTGCTGTGCAGTGAATACGAATTTAGCTGCATAGCTTAAAGTTAGGGAAAGCAAAAAAATATACAAATGGGAAGAAAGTATTTTAAAGGGAAGGGAAAGGATTCCTAGAACAAATGTACCAACCAATCAACGCTGTTTGTACTTTTATAAATCCATCCTGAGATGGACAGAAAGCCTTCACAGGGATTTTATTTTCAATGCAGATGTATGTTTTTACACAAAATTTGTAGAAAAATTAGCCTTAAATTTTACTTGTCCAGGGTTACCTGTGGAGCACCACAGGGATCAGTGCTAGGGCCAATTTTCTCTACTTTATATATGCTCCCAATCGGTAGAATTATTAGACAGAATGCGATTAATTTCCACTTTTATGCTGATGATACTCAGCTATAACTGTCTATAAACCAGATGAAGCTAACATTTTACATAGATTACAGGCATGTCTGAAGACATAAAAACCTGGATGACTCTTAACTTTCTGCTTCTGAATGCAGACAAAACAGAAGTTATAGTCTTTGGACCAGAGTCTTTGAAAAAGAAGCTGATTAGTCAGTCACTTCATTTGGATGGGATTAATAATAAAGTTGAGGTTTCTAGAATTTCCTTCTTTCATCTGCGTAATATCCAGTTATATATATATATATATATATATATATAGGTAGGTAACACCGACGACTCCGGCACAGGTGACCGGGGTTCGATTCCCGGCATGGACATCCAGGTGGACCCTTAGGCAAGGTCCTTTGTGCTTAGTGGCCTACCTCAGGCATGAGTGAAACCGCAAATACAAGAGCCATACCGGCTCGGACGTCGCCCGGGTTAACAAGGTCCGCGTCAGTTGCTAGGGAACCAGGGCAACTTGATGACAAATTGGCTACTGGAACAAGACATAGATGGACTAGAGCAGAAAACTTGGTACTGATGAAATGCTACTATACAAGCGTACCCAGTGAGAGAGGTTACATGCAGAGACTATGGGAATTATGGCAGCTCCAACAACCATTGTCATCATTGACAAAGAAACAACTACTAACTCAGTGTTCTAACATCCGCAAACGGCAGCTCCTATCACAGCTAGAAATTGACGAGGTACAACTGATATGCTGCGGCAAGGGGGAGTCAGGACAAATGGTAGGGAGGGAAATATCATCATCCCAACACACAGAGATTGGGTCCCCAGCCCCAACAACAACAAGCCCACTAAACGTAATGGCAGCTGACCTGCGACAGCAGATCATAACGAAACTTGAGTCTACGGAAACCGCGGCAGACCAAACCAGATGAAAGTGCGCATTCAGCTCGGCAAAGAACTGATGCTCTTCCTCAACACTGAAGTCCTCAGACATTTTTCTTTCGTTGTTTCTTTCTTTGCACAGGTAAACAGCACATTTCTTCTTCTACGCTTGCATTATCGGCAGAGCAGACGCTGAATGCGCACTTTCATCTGGTTTGGTCTGCCAGTTTCCGTAGACTCGTGAACGCGCTTTCAGGAAATCCTATACACTACTGTTTATGCTCTAAAAACATTCTAAATGACTTCGTTTCGAGTAAATTATGGACGCTACCCACTCAGGACACTTGGAATACATTGGACGAGCAGTATGGAGGAATATTGACACGTTTTTTGTGGACTTTTATGGACCTTTCTGTCTCGGGCGCCATAGACCTCCATTATTTGAATGTCAGCAGACAGCAAGAAGCCTCCCAGATCTCCAGATGCATTTGAGATATCAAAAAAGTACTCCAGAGTGTTGTTCAGCATGGGGGTGAGTAGAAAATGAAGGCTAATCATGTTTTGGGTGTACTATTCCTTTAAGGACAGATTCTAACATATCTGCAGGGTGGGGAATATAAGTCTGATAGAAATTTATTTTTGAATTGCTATTTTGCACAATTTGCTTAACTAAGTATTTTTTTGTTGTTGAATATAAGAGATTTTGCAGGGTTTTTTATACAAACATTGTTTAGATTTACTTATATCTTTCTACCCCTTTCATAGAATAGAATAGAAAAGAATAGAATAGAAGAGAAGAAAAAATCTCTTTATTGTTCCACAATAGGCAAATTTACAGCAGCACAAAGATAATTGAAAATGGTTGCACAAATGTGGATCTTGGAAAAATGAATAACATCAAAAAGAATAACATAATAGTGAAAAGTTAAAACATAAACATAAAATACTGTAAAGTGTTTTAACAATAATCAATATACAGCTATGAACATTTTTACAGTCATGGATTTTTGAAAATAGCAGCAACATCAGAGATGTTCAAAATAAGAAAAAAAAAAGTAACAGTTTTGAAAAGTTAACTATTTAATCTTTTCCTGCTTTGAGTGTCATCTGTCACGGTTGCTAAGCGACAGAGCATTCGGCGTTGAAAACCATGGAAAGCTGGACCTGTTTGAATCCACAGCCAAAACTCTTCCGGTCCCTTTTTTTTTTTTTTGAGGAATTCAAAAGATCCAGTCCAGGTAGAGCGGATCCCAAAGGATGGAACCTTAAATCCGAACAGAGTCAATGAGTCGATGCAATCAGCTGGTTTTCCTTAGATAGAAAACTTTGAATCAATCTGACTAGATGATCTGTAAAGTGTCTTGAGATGACGTGCTGTCAATTGGTGCTATAGAAATAAACTGAATAGAAGTGAAATCAATGGATTCTTCCAAATCATAATTTTCTCCTCCACATGTTTCCAGTAGAGTCCTTCTTTAAGCTCTCAACACCAACTTTAATACTCTGGTTACTTTAAAGAGACAGACTGGACTATTTTTTCTAAGTCACGTTGCTGACAGTAGAATTCAAACAGTGACAAACTGCTGTTAGAATATGAAAGGTGTGAACTCTGATCCTTTGGGAGAAACTCGGAAGATAAACAGTGCTGTGCTGCCCCCTAGTGGAAGGTTTAATGCAGGACGTTCTTTCTATCTAAACACTTCCTTCTCCTGGCAGCTGTGTTGTTGCTCATTTATGTGGACTGAGTCAAAGTCCCGAAAGAACAGTTTGACGTATGAAAAGGTTCAGTGGTCCACCGTCCATCCCTCAGCATGCAGCGGTTTGTCAGATTTCCCTGACAAGTCATTTGGCTCGGTCTAACCTTTGTCAGGGAGCAACTAATCTCTGGGCTTCAAATGTTAGAACATTTCAGAGAGAAAGGTTAATCGGAGGATCTGGGCAAGTCAGAGAAGGTCAGAGATGTTTCCCTCTCCGAGGCTCAAGGAGACAAGCGGCTCGAGGAAAACAGCAACTTGCTACATGAAATGTAATTAAAATAGAAGGAGTTTTAAGATCCAACCAGATTAGACATAATCTCACTGCTGTATGGTTATTACTGGAAACAGTAACAAGGTGGTGCGATTAACAGTCGCATTAATCAGTGAGCCTCGAACACAGCAGTTCTGCTTAATCACCACCAGATGGAGCTACAGTATTCCTCATGTCTTCATTTAATCCATCATAGTGGACATCATCTCCTAAATAATCCAGTGAAATGATGTCAAATGCAGAAAACATGATATTGCTTGATATATATATATATATTTATTTATTTATTTTAATTTTTTTATCTGTTGGGCTCTTTTTGGTATCAAGACATCAATAAAATAATAATAATAATAATAATAAATAAAATAAATAATATATATACATAGATATATAAAAAATATCTATATAAAAAATAATAATAAAAAATAAAATAAATGAATTAAAATATCTATATCTATATCTATATCTATATATATATATATATATATATATATATATATATATATATATATATATATATATATATATATATATATATATATATATATATATATATATATTTTTTTTTTTTTTTTTTTTTTTTTTTTTTATCTGTTGGGCTCTTTTTGGCATCAAGACATCAATAAAATAATAATAATAATAATAATAATAATAATAATTAAAAAAAAAAAAAAAAAGATATATATAAATATATATAAATCTATAAAATAAATAAATTAAAAAGAAGATATATATATATATATATATATATATATAGAGAGAGAGAGAGAGAGAGAGAGAGAGATTTTGATTTTTTTTTTACATATTTTCTATCTATCTATCATCTATCTATCTATCTATCTATTTGGAAAATATATTGTTAAAGACGCATAAACTGTGTTTCATTTATAAAATTACACGCTTTTATTTCTTACTTTATAACTAACTTTCATAGAACATGTAGATTCAAGTTTTTCTAAAAAGGAAACACTCATATGTGACACTATCTAAAATGAAAGTGACTCTTTGGTCCTGAAAGCCAAAGCTGTGGATGTGTGGGTGGAGCATGAGGTGGGGGGGTTATTATTGACTGTCTGATCATTGAGCCTGAGGTCATGCAGACTCATGCTGCTGTGAGACAGGCAGTCTTTTCTGAGCCTCATTCTCTGAGCAGCTGCGGTCATCAAGCTGTTACCAGACCTGAGGGTAGATTAGTGCTAAAGAGCAGCAGGTTTGACTGATGTAAGCAGAGCGAAGTGGACGCCTCACATCAGGGCTTTATTAGTCACTAACCTTAAGCATTAGCCAGATCAAATTAATGCCATTTAGTTTGAGCGTCATGGTCTCAATGATTCATTTTTTGTTTGATTTGTTTGCACTTTACTAATTGCATGGTTAGACATATAAATCTGAATCTAATACAAGTTTTTGTAACTTATTTATTAAATTAAGTTGTTGCAAAGGAATATATAAGCACCTTTTACCCTCTTGCAAAACCAGTAAAAATAAACAAAGAAGATATGTTAATTTTAAACAGATCTAAATGAGAAAAACCTGCTAGATTTTCTAAATGAAACGTTATGATGATGGAGAGTTTAGTCCAGCATGAATGCATAATCACTGCATTTCAGTGATAATTCAGCATTTAAAAAATGAAATGTTAACTAAATCTTCTAACATGTCGGGTAGTTTTTAATGTTTTGTTTTATTTTCACATACCAAAGCCAGAAATTATTTAACATAGTGACCCCCACACCAGCAGTGTTAAAGATCTCACTGAATGTTTGAACCAACTTAACTCGTAAAAAATAGTTCATCCTCAAAGAATGAAATAAAAGACATTTATATATAAAAATATATATGTATTAAAACTCAAATTCCCAAGAAAAGAAAATATGCACATTCTATAAGGTTCCATCGGCATAAAAATCCTCTCAAGTGATTGATTAAAGCAACATAGATTCTGGTGAACAGTGCAGCATCTTTTATCTATAATGGGTCATAATAATTTTCACCAAGACAATTAGTCAAACTCATAAAAAAGTGGAAATATTCATTTTTTCCCTTCCTTAAATGATCTTTATTGCGTTTAAAATAAGGATATTTCCATATTTCCCTTAGAATAAAGCAAAACTGTCACGGATAATTAATTTGTTAATCAGAAATAGGACTAAAGCTAATCAGTTTATGAATTTAATGATCGATCTCAATAAAACCAACTACGAACTAAAGACAGAAGAGCATCCATCCACTTTCAGTCACACTTCATCCCTGCTGGGGTCACAAAGGGTTGCTGGTGTCTATCTCCAGCTGTCTATGGTTGAGAGGCGGGTTCCAACCTGGACAGGTCGCCAGTCCATCACAGGGAAACACAGAGACAGACAACCATTCCCAATCTCACACCTAAGGAGAATCTAGAGAAGCCAATTAACCTAACAGTCATGTTTTTGGACTGTGGGAGGAAGCCGGAGTACCCAGAGAGAACACGCACATGCTCAGGGAGAACATGCATACTCCATGCAGAAAGTCCCCAGGCCGGGAATTGAACCCGGAACCTTCTTGCTGCAAGGCAGCAGTGCTACCCACTGTCAGTGAGCAGCTCAAAACATATCTATTTTAAAAATGGATGTTTTATGACCATGAAATGAACTGTTTAAAACCTTTATTTTTATTTTAAAAAAATCACTCTTCACTTTATTTTTTTTGTTTTCATTTTAAATGTAAAAAAGGAGAAATTTTAAAACCATTTGATCAGATAAACATATTGCCCTCTGAAAACTCTGAAACTCCTCAACCTTGAAGCTCTGTGTTTGTCTTTAAAAGCTTCAATTGTTCCTAAGATGTAGTGGTCTACAAGTGTCCTATTGGACAAAAAACATAAATTGCATCATAAGAAATTGTATCCTTTTTACGGAAGAGGATTAGGGCCACTGAAAAAAAAAAAGTTAACTGATTTTTAAATTTTATTTCAGTTTAACATGGGAATTCTGACTTTAATCTCAGAATTCTGAGAAGAAAATGTCAGAATTCTGAGATTAAAGTCAGAATTCTGACTTTTTTCTCATACTATACTGACATAAAATAAAAAAACTCAGTTAACTTTTTTTTTTTCAGTGGCCCTAATCCTCTTCCGTACCATTTATTACAAGTGATGCCTTCCCATTTTCCATATGTAGAGAGTCTGCTAGGGAACATCTCAGGGTTCATAAAGGAAATAATCCATTCATGGTGGTGTTTTAAAAGAGAAGACATTAGGTTTTTATTTATAACCTAAAAGGACTTAATACTGCCACGTTCAAAAGTAGCATGAAATTACAAATGTTGAGACTGTGTTGCAGAATAGCTCAAATAAGAAAAGCAAAAAGAACAAAGAAGATAAAGGAGACCATGTTTACATGGACTTTACCATGATTTAAATGGATCATCTAAATAAGTGGTCCTCCTAATTGATCCTAATAGGGGGTTTTCAGGTGACGTCACGCTCACGTGACTACTCAGCGCGTCCGCCATATTGGGTGGCAGCCTTAGGCAGTATTGACAGTGAAAAATGGTGAAATCGTGTGTAATTGTTGGTTGCACGGCCCGTGGAGGTGGAGATCAACGCTCTTTCTATCGCATACCAGCCGTAATCGTGAATCAATGTGAAAAAACAAAACAGCTATCTGAACAACGCCGTCACCTATGGCTGACATGGATATCCAGGTCCGATTTGGACGGTGTTAAGCTGGAATACGCCAGAGTCTGCAGTGCTCACTTTGTCACAGGTAATTAACTGTCAAGCATTTAAAACATGTAAGAATATATTAATAATAGGGCTTGGGCGTCATGACGTATTACTTTCCGTGGCCGCAATGTTGACCGTCTCCGCCGCCGCTACTCAGACTACTGCCTATGACTACCACGTACTGGACTCCCTCTCTCAGCCGTGTTTTAATTTTATTAATTTCACCTTAACTTGATTTCAACCAGCGGGAAAAGGCTCAAATATGTGAGAAACCCGGAGGGTTTAGGGAGGTTTGGCAGTTAACGTTACTAACCAAACCTTTGAAACACATAGCAGCTAGTTAAAAGTACATTACATGCCTGAGTGGTTGTTAGCACTAACGGTTAGCACTGTTTGCTGGCTTTATGAGCTGCAGCTCCTGAACCCATCCATTCGTAAACTGCACATGAGACTCCAAGGACGTGTAGCTTTGGAACTGTTCGCGCACCGCCGGCCGTTAGCCACCAGCATAGCGAGCCGTGCGTCGGATTGTTTACATTTTTTCCATCTTATTAAAACTCACCCGTCCACGTATGATGGCGATCATACGTGGACGGGTACATCACCCACACATTCATGTACATCACTTCGACATCTCGTACCCAACCAGATGTGAACTGGTTGTGAGCCTCTAGACCCTTGTACGCTCTCATTTCCTCAAGAGTGTGCAGAGGGTTTTCACTGAACACCAGGTAATGAACTATGTCGCCGTGCTCTACATTTGGCCAATCATCTGGATTAGTGCTAAACAAGGCACCGTGGAGGGCATAGGGGTCCATATGGTCGATCACGTAACATTTCCTCAGATATGTTCCATGATCTGGTGGCTCTAGCGTGCTGGCGTACTTATCCATTCGCGACATGATATATTTGATATACGATAATATGCCACCCAAGATGGCGGACCGGAAGCTGGCCAGTGACGTCACTGAAAATCCCCTATTCTGGTGATATGTTTACGTAAGGCCGTCCTACGTGCTCGTCCTGTTAGCTTTTTCCGCGCATTTTCAAGCGTATATCTGTAGTGAGCTACGGTTTCATAACCTGACTCCCCAGAGGGATTTGCTCCGCATATCCATCTGGAAACCTTCCGTTGCAGTAATTTTGGGAAGGGGCAAAAATACTGGTTAGCTGATTGGCCTATGTTGGTGATAGACGGGCCAAATAAACCAATCAGATCAACGAAGCATATGACGTACTAACAGAGCGACAACGAAAACACAACCACAAGCCAGGCTACTCTTGCCGAAACCAGTCGAGAGAAGAGCAAAAACATCTTTTCCTCTGAGAAAAGCCTCCAGAGCAGTGTTTTGCTCTTCTTTCAGTGAAGAAATACTCTGTAATTCCGATAAAACTTGCTCAATAGCCACGCTAACGCTAGTTTCATCGGCTGAAGCCGCCAGGTTCTTTAGACTGAACTGTCGCGCTTCTCGTTGCGTCACACCTCAACCCGCCTCAAAGCCAACGCTGATTGGACGTTCGTTTGGTGAACGGCTCCAAATTTTCTTCAACGGAGAGTCTCCAGACTGATCTGCGAGTGAAATCTCGAAAGCTCGCGAGATCAGGATGGTCTCACGAGGCTAACGGTTTCAGTCCTTGAAGCTCACCTTTCTCACCGTGGTTTTTTGGAAATTGCAGAGGATCGTAAGAAAAAAAAGTGTCTACAAAGTGTGTAAGAAGAAAAAAAAAAGAAAGGCCTCGGAAAAGGCAGATATATCCCAGAATGCTTTGCGTGTAGAGCTGTCTTCGCAAAGCAAAGCATTATGGGATTTGCTGTCACAGCGGCGACTAATAACAAAGATGGTTCGATCCCCACTGCCTCCACTCTGGGTTCCTGTGCAAGACCCTAAACCCCACACTGCTCCCCTGGAGCCACACAATGGCAGCCCACTGCTAGGGGATGTGTTACATGCAGAGATTAATTTATCCAGATCAATAAAGTTCAATTATTATTATTATTAGCACCTCACATCAACATGGCATGTTTTTAGATAACATGTTCTAGGCTAATCAACGACTTTAATGTGATCTTATTTCCATATATACAGTACAATAAATTTATTTTTGCTACTGAATTTGAATACTTTTTAATCTGATAGTAAGTTTTTATGCATGTAAACAAAGCTACAAAGAAAATTGGTCTAACTAATCCAGCAGCATGCCGCTATGCATTTATTGGATGTGTAAGACCACCTCGGCGTAATATGGTGCCATTTTTCCTCCGAATGTACATGATCAAGATGTCCTGTTTGCAAGTATAGCACTGAGAACTGATGTCCTGGAGTTGGATCAAAGCCCAACAGATATGCTTTCACAAGTGGTTTATCATGAGGTTTAAATTGGTAATTATGTATGAAAGTTAAAGGCCAGAACACACCAAATCCGATTTGCATCCGATCACACTGAAAATCGTGTCGGATGAGATCCTGGCGTTTAGCGCTCATTGAAAGTCAAAGGGGATGATCAGACCCGACACGATTTTATGCAAGGGGGCTTCTTAGGTCTGACTGAGATGAACTCTTGCTAACATGCTCTATTAAAACGATTATAGGTTTAAAACATCATGACACACTATAGATAAATAAAACCCCTTCAGAGCATGAGATTCTGATGTAGAATGGGAGGCGGATCTTTTAGTTCTCAGGCTCCTCTCCTGTGGAACCAACTACCAGTTTTAGGCCCCGTCCACAGTCAAAACGAACACGAAACACTAATATTTTCCAGAATGTTTGTCGTAAAGACGGAGACGTAAAATAAATGTGATCGTCCACACGAATGCATGAAAACGCTGCAAAATGTATGCCAGGCCTGTAAGTGGCGCTGTGGTGCCAAAGCAAAAATAGGCGAAGAAATGTTGGGCATGCGCACTAATATTTATACATGGTTGCCCTGCGGGTCCATTTTCGTGGTTCAGTCAAATTCAGGTGCTGAACTATGTGGTCGATATTGCTCTGTTCTTCCTGGAGATATTCCAGAAGAAGAAGATTCTGTTGTAAGCCCGACAGCAGGGTGAGTAGCATGAGTAGCAACCATTCAACACAGTACGGCGCCATTGTTGTTGTGATACTGTGTGGCGCATGCGTGTTTAGAGGCGACGCTATGACGCATGCGTGTAAAAAAAAAAAAATGCGGTTAGAGCTTAAAGATGGAAACGCGAAAACGGCGTTTCAAAATCTTCCCACTCTGAAGTATGAATAAAAAAAAAATTGTTTACAAAATTCGTATGGATGAGAGGCTGGTTTGGTGAAAAATTTGTGTGTTTAGGCCAGGGTTTGACTTCGTGTGGACGGGGCCTTAGTCCGTGAGGCAGACACCCTGTCTACTTTTAAGGCTAGGCTTAAAACTTTCCTTTTTGATAAAGCTTATAGTTAGAGTCTCTATAGTTATGCTGCTATAGGCTTAGACTGCTGGAGGACAAAGGGACCCCTTTTTCATCTCTCTGCTTCATTCTATCTCTAATCTCCCACTCTGCATCTTTAGCTCAATCTTGCTCTCTCTGCTTTTCCTCATAGTAGCTTCATCTGGTTCCTTTTTGGCTGTGACGCCATTCTGGAAAGAAATATCAACACCTTTGTTTATATATGTTGGAAATCGGCCTGTTTTTCAGTGTAGTCCTGTTTCTCTGACTTTGACTAACTGGATGTGCTCTCTTCATCCTCTGACATGGGAGCTGGCTCTTTCCTGGTCCTGGTGCCGCCTTTTACAGCTGCTTTTTGTATCTATGCTTCTTTTTCTATGTCTGCTTCTGTCTCCTTGAACCCCAGTCAGCCTCAGCAGATGGCCGCTCACACTGAGCCTGGTTCTGCTGGAGGTTTCTTCCTGTTAAAAGTGAGGTTTTCCTCTCCACTGTCACTACAAGCATGCTTAGTGTGAGGGATTGCTGAAGAGTCAATGAGTCGATGCAATCAGCTGGTTTTCCTTAGATAGAAAACTTTGAATCAATCGAGATGACGTGTTGTGAATTGGTGCTATAGAAATAAACTGAATTTAATTTAATTCTCATCCGACATTGTATCGAATCTATAGTACAGATTAAGGATTATGATGGTAATAATCATTATTGTTCTCAGAGAATCTATATTAAGTACATATCTTCTTTCAGTGGTTTTCCCCTCATGTCCCCCTCCTTAAGGACATTAATATTAATGAAAGAGGAAAGATGACCAAGCTCCCAGTCACTCTCCCTCCTCCCTCCTCCCCCCTTCTTATACCCAGACGCTGGACACAGTGAGGCGCGCACACGCCGGCAGCCTGTCTCAGCTTCCGTACCGCTCTCGTTTCTGCATCTCTGACCCTCCCTGCAGCCTCCTGCCTTGGATATTAACCCACCTGCTGTGTGGATCCTCGGTAAGAAAGAACGATTTCTCCTTCTTCTCTTCATTCATCTTTGTTTCTCTGATTGATGGCGGCTCTGGTTTGAGGGGGGAGACGAACAAAGGACTCTGGGTGTGGCTGGATGGGTAGAAGTTGGCTGCTAATGGAAACAGTTAAATAATGAGGATGTTGATAATGGTGGTGATGATAAATAAAGCAATCATACTGGTATATTGAGGTTGTGAAATTTGCCTAATATGTGACATGACTTAATTAAGATGCTAAGGTGGTCAAGCTAATGATTGAAGGTTGCTTTTGATGTTAAAGCAGAGTTTGTTCTATTATTATTTTGACCTAGGAAGCTTCATAGCATGTCAAGCAGAAGCTTTTAGGCCCCCTTCAAGTCCACGTTGGTAAGAATCATTTTACAGAAGCCTACAAAGAGCTGCAGCCTCATGAGCTTAAAACAGCTGGCTGAGTCAGACACGCTGAGATCTAGACAGTGACGAGGCGGATTGCTTAGACCTCAGCCTGTAGGTGTTACTGCAGTGGAGCCTGCAGACTGATGACTGCATCCGCCGGACTACGAGTCGATGCAGAAGAAAAAGAAACAGCGGAATGAGGGAGGATGCAGCAAGAACAAAGAGTGGAGCTTTAGAGACGGGGAAAAAAAGGCAGACAGACACATGTTAGCCACAAAGGCATCAGAGAGACACGCATGTAGACTGAGCATGTGTGGGGGAAGCAACCACTTGTCTGAGCAGCACATGTTGTAGCCACTCCCTTTCTGTTCATACGCTTACCAATACAGCTGATGGCACGTTACAGATTTTCTTAAATGGTGAAACTATGTATATGCATCATATGATGCCTGACAGGGAAGGTCAAAGTGCTGCAATAAGTTCCGCATCTCATTTCTCCACAGCCAAAATGTCCGACAAGCCAGACATGACCGAGATCGCCCGTTTCGACAAGACAAAGCTGAAGAAGACAGAGACAAAAGAGAAGAATCCTCTGCCCACCAAAGAGAGTGAGTGCCCCCCTTTGCACGCGTGCAACTCCTTCATCCTCTGCAGCAATTTTTCTCCCCTGTCAGAACCGCCCCCATCATCACCTTCACACAGCAGAGGGAGCAATGAAACAAATCTCTGCAGCATCAGGAAACCAAAAAAAAAGCTGCACCCAACTCACCAGTTCAAGCCTAAACTAACAGCTTCTGTTTATGCTCTTTTTTTGCAGCCATCGAGCAGGAGAGGAAGGGCGATGCCACACCTTGACTTGAGCACATGAAGAAAAGGAGCTGAGATGCAACAGAAAAAAAGCACTTTCTTTTTATTATCCCGACATTCGAATCTCCGACATCGTCATCACAGAAGGGTGCTGCCCGAGCTCTCTGGGGCGCTGATACGATATTTGGCATCCTAGTATGTGGGGCTCTCTTACAAATCTGAAACACTGAAGCCTGGGTGCCTGTTTTGGGATGTTAGCCTGTAGCTAACATGTCTCCAGCAATGCCAAATGAGGGAAGGGGGAATTGGTGTAGCACAGGGAGAGAAGCAAGCATCCAGGCTGAGGGGAATACAGGCCAAAAGGGGGGGGGGGGGGATTCATGTGGGAATTTTTCTTAACAAGCTTTTTACTTTTCTTTATGTAATAAACATGAAGACATAATGGAAGCAGTCTGCTGTGTGATTTTTCCCATTAATTTGTATCAATGTTTGAAGTGTTAAGGGCAGGTTATCCTCCCGCAGCAGTGTGTCTCAGTTATCTTGTTGCAGGTATGACGCGACAATATAATTGCGACGCAAGAGGGACAATCATGAACTAGCTAGGATTGTAGGTGTCTTTGTCTTGGTGTGATTAGCTTGTTTCAACCTCTTACCCAACGGCGGACGACACACAGTCCACCCATGTTCCCCAAAGTCTGGCCGTGGCGCTGCGTGTTTTGGCTTCGGGTGCAAACCAACAGACCGTCGCTCAGAGCTAGCGTCCTGTATGGTGTCTGGGATAGTGTCTGAGGTGTGCCAGGCGTTGTGGACGGTGTAGGTACCAGATCTGCTCGAGTGGTCAGGTCTACTCAGGGCCCCGCCCCTTCTTATGATGTCAAAATATGGCAAATCCACTCGGACAAACTGTATTGCACCCGTTTATTAAGGATCTAATATCTTTTGGAGTTTCAACCTATTATTACCTATATTTGCTTTTATTTTACATTTCATTGTCGATCTAAAGTAGCCAAAAGTAGAAAACAATCATTCTCAGTCTTGAAGGAGAGTACTGCCTTTTAAGACTGAGCTCTGCCATTTACCAAGATGACACTAAAAGTCTAAGTTTTTATTTTTATTCTTTTTATTAAGATCTGAGGGCAGAGGAGGACAAATGGAACGTCTTATAAAAGTTTCGTAGAGATTTTAGATGAAGAAAACAGTTATTCTACTTGTAGAGAACAAATGGTTGTTGTTGTTGATACAAATTCAAAAGTAGTGTAGCTTAATATGGGTAACTGACCAAGCTAAAAGAGGCTAACTTGTTAGCTACTGAGCATAGCTAGAGCGCTACCCAGCTCCCCACCTTTAAATCCTGATGAAGATTCTCAGTCATCCAGGTCATAGTCATTCTTTAAAAGTTTAAAAAATATCCACTGGACTTGGTTTCCAAGATTTGAAGACGTTTCGCTTCCCCTCCAGGAAGCTTTCTCAATTCAAATGTCTGGATCCGCAGTGAGTTTGAGTCTTTATACAGACAAGGCATTGTATCGCTTGGAAACATGCAAATTGAAACCGACGACACCTTCAGAATAACGCGTGAGTATGAGAAATTGCTTAGGAAACTTGCAGATTATAGGAACCATCTACGTTTCAATTTAAGATGTAGACAGCAAGGACTCATTCCCAACGTCGGTTTCAATTTGCATTTGGGAATGAGTCCTTGCTGTCTACATTTTAAATTGAAACGTTATCTTATTCCATTGATCTTCTTTTTGAATAATTTATAGAGCAATTCTTTATATCTATCATAAAATTTAATCATCTACAGCAGGCATCCCCAAACTCGGTCCTCGAGGCCCCCTGTCCTGCAGGTTTTAGAGGTTTCTCTGCTTCAGCACAGCTGGTTACTTGGGGCCTTGAGGACCGAGTTTGGGGATGCCTGATCTACAGGGATTTCAAAATACCATCATCTAAAAGAAAATTACAAATTAAGCATAAAAAATGTTTATTATGTATACATTTTAGGTGGATGCTGACCCCTCTCAGTACTGGTGGCCCTTTTTATGACCCAGTACTACTAAAGAAGGCCTCAGTCTTAAAAGGTTGGTGATCCCTGCCTTATATTAACTGACTGAAATGAAATTTTCTTTGACTTGAAGAGGAGGAATTAGGTTGCAGACTCACGTTTCCAGAAAAAGGTGTCTCTAATTGAATCCAGTCGATGTGGGACATTCCAGTGAATGTCTTGTTCGATGGTGGGCGGACAGGGTTTACCCAGATTGCCGTTGTTCCTTGGTGAACGGAGAAGCTGACTGCCACTTAGTTTTCCTGCGGTACTTGAACGGGTTATAGAGGAGAGGAATCCCCTGCTCAGCAAGAATCCCAAAACAATCCTTGAGGGGAAAAGTTGATCCAAACCACACACTTGAATCCTAACCCCTTGAACCCTACGGACCCACCGGCGGGTCCAGCTGCTACATGACCTCGTAGTTTTACCAAACCCCCAGTATTGATGTAAAAAACATATTTGGCACAGTTTGGTGACATTTATGGATAAATGTGCCAAAATGGCCTCTCTGCCTAAGAAATTTCTCACTAATACCATTCTAAAATAAATATGATTCATCTGATTGAGTCCAAATTTGGTATATTTTTACACAACATTTAGATTTGAAAGTCTGTACTACTTTTTTGTGCTATAAATAATATTTTGGTAGTGTTTTGCAATGTTTATTTCAAAGAAAATTTTGGTGAGGTTCAAAAAATGCAAAATATTTTGTATTTTGTCCCTAATATTTCAGGCAGGGTCAAAGCTACAATGGTGCTGACACCAGAAAACGATTCTATGACATCTTACCTTTACAGACGTACCAAAAGTTTCTTCTTAAATCTAATAGCTGTGAGGCTATAAGTTATTTACTTTTGTGTGTTTTTGTCAGGCAGAAATTTATTTATACCCCCTGAGGGTCTAAGAGGTAAGCTCAGTTTGGTTCTCAGAGAATCCTTCCAGGGGAGAGAAGGTCCGAAACATCCAGTTTGCAGGATGACTTCCTGCCGAGAGGCAAAGACAAAAAAACAGCAAGATTAAAACTCAGGTAGACAAAAACTCAGTTTGACTAGAGTACCCTAAACTGGCCAACACTCTGGCGTCGAGGTAGTGGCAGTCAGCAGCTTAAGAGTCCTCTGTTAATGAGATGACCATCCGCAGGTGTGTGAAGAGGCCAACCAGAAACTGAACTAACAAATAATGCAGAATGAGAGACTATAAATAGAATGAAGCAGTGGATGAAAAGTGGTCCCTATGTCCTCCGGCAGCCAAAACATATAGCAGCATTAATATTGAATATTGATCAGGATAAGCTAACTATTTTGGATGAGGTATGAGAAAAGTAGAGCCAAGTCTGGATTTAATTCTCCTCGGATGGATCAGGCAGCTCACGCTCTACCTCCTCATACTTCTATACTCAATCACCAACTAACCACACAGACTAAAACTGGTAGTTGGTTCCACAGGAGAGGAGCCTGAGAACTAAAAGATCTGCCTCCCATTCTACTTTTAGAAATTCTAGGAACCACTAACAAACCTGCAGATTGAGAGCGAAGTGCTCTGTTAGGAACATAAGGAACAATCAGATCTCTGATATCAGATGGAGCTTGGCCATTTAAGGCTTTATATGTGAGAAGGAGGATTTTAAATTCTATTCTGGATTTAACAGGAAGCCAATGAAGAGAAGCCAGGATAGGAGAGATATGATCTCTCTTTTTAATTTTCATTAGAACTCTTGCTGCAGCATTTTGGATCAGCTGAAGGCTTTTAACTACAGTTTGTGGACTTCCTGATAGTAAAGAATTACAATAGTCCAGCCTTGAGGTAACAAATGCATGGACTAGTTTCTCAGCGTCACCCCTGGATGGGAGATTTCTATTTTTTGCAAAATTCCTCAGATGAAAGAAGGAAAATTTAGATGACGTTACATACATACCATATACCAACCTAGGATCATCATTTTACTTCTATTCCACTGCGGCCTCACCGCCAAGACTTATATTTCTTCCAATAAACTCAGATTGTTGCTTGTCTTCTGTGTGAGTGCTTCTGGATGGAAATACATTTAGAATCTATGGTTACTGAATAATATGCTAAGCTTTCCAATACTTTTTGAAAACCTGGGTAAACTGGGTTTGCTTTCGGAAAGTTATAAGGAGCAGAATTCGTAAATGATCACCAGCATGGTGACTGAAAAGTTCGGAAACTCGTTGGGGTCATTTTAGTGTCCAAAATCTTTTTACTTCAGAATCATTAATGAGTACAAAATATAGAATCTGTTATCTTATTGAATTAAGCAAGAGGTGATTCACACCTGATTAAACAGTAATATCTGCAGATGTTTTTTCTTTTTTTTTTTTTTCTTTTTTTTTACTGTGACGTGATTTGGAAAGAAGTCCACTTTTAGGCTTATACATGATAAACCTGGCATCCAAAATAAAAAAAAATGAAAGAAAACAAAGAAAGAAACTAAAAAAAAAAAAAAAAACCAGCCTCCTTTCTACTCAGGTTAATTTCAATTTTTTCCTCAGACCTCAAATGGCCTAAAACCAGGAAAGATAACAGGCTGTCTGTAGATCTTAAAGGAATAGTACACCCGAAACATGATTAGCCTTCATTTTCTACTCACCCCCATGCTGAACAACACTCTGGAGTACTTTTTTGATATCTCAAATGCATCTGGAGATCTGGGAGGCTTCTTGCTGTCTGCTGACATTCAAATAATGGAGGTCTATGGCGCCCGAGGCAGAAAGGTCCATAAAAGTCCACAAAAAACGTGTCAATATTCCTCCATACTGCTCGTCCAATGTATTCCAAGTGTCCTGAGTGGGTAGCGTCCATAATTTACTCGAAACGAAGTCATTTAGAATGTTTTTAGAGCATAAACAGTAGTGTATAGGATTTCCTAAAAGCGTGTTCACGAGTCTACGGAAACCGCGGCAGACCAAACCAGATGAAAGTGCGCATTCAGCTCGGCAAAGAACTCATGCTCTTCCTCAACACTGAAGTCCTCAGACATTTTTCTTTCGTTGTTTCTTTCTTTGCACAGGTAAACAGCACATTTCTTCTTCTACGCTTGCATTATCGGCAGAGCAGACGCTGAATGCGCACTTTCGTCTGGTTTGGTCTGCCGCGGTTTCCGTAGACTCGTGAACGCGCTTTTAGGAAATCCTATACACTACTGTTTATGCTCTAAAAAGATTCGAAATGACTTCGTTTCAAGTAAATTATGGACGCTACCCACTCAGGACACTTGGAATACATTGGACGAGCAGTATGGAGGAATATTGACACGTTTTTTGTGGACTTTTATGGACCTTTCTGCCTCGGGCGCCATAGACCTCCATTATTTGAATGTCAGCAGACAGCAAGAAGCCTCCCAGATCTCCAGATGCATTTGAGATATCAAAAAAGTACTCCAGAGTGTTGTTCAGCATGGGGGTGAGTAGAAAATGAAGGCTAATCATGTTTTGGGTGTACTATTCCTTTAACTTAATTTTTACAAATTTTCAACTTTAAATTTACTTCTTATTTCTTCAATCATACTTGATTTTTTCATTTTTCTCCAAAAAACATGAAATGAAGAAGCATTAAAAACAAAGGATGGAATTTACTACTTTCACTGGTGGAGTTTAAATGTTTTCTATAACCAAGGCCAATATTTTTGTTTTTGCTGTTATTTCTGATTTGTCCAATGTTTCATTGTTAATATTTTTACAGTAGACTAAATTTTGAAACATTTTGATTAACTAAAAAATAAAGTTAATGTTTACTTCACAATTAATAATTATATCCTGTGATAGAAACCTGTAGTTATATCCCAAAAATTCCTTCAGAATTCTTTGTTTTAATATTTCTATGTGTGCAGTACTTTCTTTCCAAAAAAGTGAAAAAAAAAAAATCCTTTGTTTCCAAGTTTGAAGTCCTTTCTCTTCCATCCAGGAAGATTTTTCAATTCAAAATGTCAGAAATAGCTTTGAGTTAGAAGCTTTATATAGTACGTTCTTGTAAAATGCATGCATATATATTTATTTTCACCATAAATCACTGTGACTTCTATATTCAACACAGTAATTTAATGTATTTAATAAAGTAAATGACAATATTTGGTTTAACAGTGTTTTGCTGTGTTTAACTTTTTCTTACAGTGATGATGCAGTGTCATGCATTTTTTATTAAATTGACCCTAAACTAAAATTTTGTGTCTTTCATCAATACATTTTTCAGCATTTTTTTCTGCTTAACAAAAATGCACAAATTACAAGAATTGTAATATTTCCACAGTTGTTTTTAAATGAGATGAATGATTGATATTTTCAGACTTTGCCCATTTCAGAGTCACCATCTATATCAAATCAAATTTCAAATCAAATTTATTTGTATAGCCGTTTACAATAGCCAAATGGTACCCAAAGTGCTTTACAACAAAGCCATAAAAATAAACATAACACATATAAAAACATACAAGATATAATTAAAAGTGCTGTAGTGGTGCAGCGATGCAGGACATTAAAAGCCTTCCAGAGGTGCATAGAAAGGAATACACAGAAAGATGACATCTAAGACACAGTATTATAGTCAGAATTAAAAGCTAAATTAAAAAAGTGGGTTTTAAGCTTTTTTTTTAAAAGGCTGAGGTCAGTAGTGGTGCGGATGTCAGGGGGTAGTTTGTTCCACAGTCTGGGAGCAGCGTCGGCAAAAGAACGATCGCCTTGACCTAGGGACCTCTAACAGAGGCTGACCCGAGGAGCGTAAAGCTCTTCCACAATTGCGGAAAGTTAAAATCTCAGACAAGTAAGAGGGGGCAAAACAAACAGCAGAAGTTTAAAATCGATTCTAAAACGGACTGGAAGCCAGTGGAGTGACGACAGCACAGGAGTAATGTGTTCACGTCTGGATGTGTTTGTTAAAAATCGGGCAGCAGCGTTCTGCACAAGTTGGAGACGAGAAATTGTTGACTGACTGAGGCCGACGTAAAGGGCATTGCAGTAGTCCAGTCTTGAACTAATGAAATCATGGATTGCCTTCTCAAGATTGTGCCGACTGAGAAAAGACTTGACTTTGGCCAAAAGACGGAGCTGGAAAAAGCTTGAGCCGACAACGGAGCTAATCTGTTTGTCAAATTTGAGCCCATTATCAAATGTTACCCCGAGATTTCTGACATGGCATTTAAAAAAGGGGGCTAGATTGCTGGAGTTTGTGGCGAGAACATTTGAAATTGATGGAGAACCAAACAACATGCATTTGGTTTTGCTGTCGTTTAAGTGCAAAAAGTTCTGTGACAGCTGCTGCTTTATATCTGTGATGCAGTCCAGTAGCAGTGAATGCAGTTTTTTCGTTTGGTTTCAAGGGCAAATATATCTGCAAGCCGTCGGCATATAAGTGAAAAGACAGGTTATGTTTTTTTATAATTGATCCCAGAGGTAGCATATATAAAGAAAACAAAATAGGGCCGAGAACAGATCCCTGTGGCACCCAACAGGGCAGCGATGTCTTTGAGGAGCAGTGGTCACCAATCACGACAGAGAAACTCCTGTTTGCCATCTATAGGAGGTTCTGCTTTGTGTTGCAAGTCAGGTGATTTGTTTCAGGGTTTTTTACTTGTTTTTCTTCATTAAGAATCCATTTTAAAAATCCCAGTTTCATTAACATGTTTAGTCTGGGATTAGGGAATAAAATTAATTCAAACATGATTGTTGATATAGCATATTGATATAGCACCATTTAAAAAAAAAACATCCAAATCATACATCCCCTATATTTCTATCTTTGTACCAAGTTTTTTTTTTTTTTTTTTTTTTACACAAATTCCTGATCATTTTCTAGATCCCCATCTTTATTTTGGACAGAATCTGTAGCAACTATGTTATAAACCCTCTCATTACAAATTTTCTGGCATAATAATAATTAATCTGCAATAGGCACCAAAATAAATAAGTAAATTAGCCTGCTCTGCTGGAGGTTTCTTCATATTAAAAGGGAGTTTTTCCTCTCCACTGTCGCTACAAGCATGCTTAGTGTGAGGGATTGTTGAAGAGTCAATGACTGTTTTCTCTAGATAGAAAACTTTGAATCAGTCTGGCTGGATTATGTGGTTGACATGTGCTGTAAATTGGCGCTATAGAAATAAACTGAAACTAAATAGATGAAATATTTGTTGAAAAATGAAGGGAATCATGAAACCTCTGTTCAATTTTTATAATTAATAATAAAGTTATAAGTTATAAAAAAATGGAAGTTGGAACTGTAACTATAAAATCATATGCTACATCACTTTTTTCATCACAATGTTTTTATCCCTGCTGCTTACCTGCACTTTAAAAAAATGACATTTTCTAGAGAGCTGTTAACGACATTTCTTTTTGTTTACACTTGTGTGTAGAAAATAAAATTTTTCTAACTCTAATTTTGTTAAATATAATAATAATAATACCAATGGAAAACAATAAAGATGATAAAAATCATGTGAACTCCATTGTTTTTGATAAAATCACCAGTAAAGCTATCCAATAATTCAAGCAACAACTTATGATGAGACACAAACAGCCTATTATTGAATTCAATTACAGCATCTTTAACCATAATGTTGGGCCATTTATTTAAAGATCACCTGCCATAACACCCCATTAACCCCCCCAGCTCCAGGACTGGCGTCTCCAGTCCTGCCACCTACAGCAGCCTGTCAGAAGTGTCACCTTCTGCGCCTTTATTGCTCCATTCCTCTCCGCTCACACTGCTGCGCCAAATCAAGACAGCCGGGACGCTTTAATGACTTCATATATCACATCTTCAACGTGTATTCAAGACAAACTGGCTTATCTTATAAAAATCGAACAGACTAGACATGCATTTAGTTTTTTTTCTAAGTGAAACGCTGCGTTTACGCGTTAAAAACAGTTAATAAAATGCTATTGTCATTTATTAAATGGTTGATAGTTTCGATGCTCCTAAATCATGCAGCTCTTATTGTCTGCTGTCATTATTAACCGATTAAAAGCCGTAAAGCTTTTAGTAAAGCGCAGATCATGATGCTGGTTTTTGGTTTCTGTCTTGCGGGGGGAAATGAATGTGGGTGATATCTAATTAGAAAGGATTATCCTCACCTTCGGCCTTCCCAGCCGCTCCTCTATTGTTCTGCTCGCTGAGTGGATTGTTGTTTTAAGGGATTTTAAGTGTTTTGGAGGGGATTTAATGAAAAACTCTGACCCTAATCACTGCCTTGGACACATTAATTTAGTAGCAGTTTAGCGAAAAGGCAGAAACTGTCCTGATGAACGTTGATGGTATGAAATCAAGAAAAGCTTAAGACTAATTGGGATAATCTATTTATTTAGAGAAAACCAAACTTGTTCTTATTGTGTTTTGTAACAAATGAATAAATACATAAAATAAAATTAGTTTCTGTCCAATAAAACGATTTGAGGCGTAAAAGGAGCGTATTTGCGCTCCTGTAAATTCCAGACTTTTTTCACACGCAGTTGTTTCCCAGGGAAACATCTATTATCCTATTATCATGGCCGTGTCAATTCCAACCAACGTGTCGGGGGGGGGGGGGGGGTTACATTACTATATGGCGTTCAGCCTGCAAAGCTTTGAGGTTTTTTTTGTAGAACCAGGGTCTCCTCCTGGGGAACAGCGGTGCAATTTCCCCAAATGAACACAACAAACTCCACCATGCTTTCCTTCCGTTATATCTATGCATAAAAATTCTGCGCATTTGCTTATGATAAAAAAATAACCATCTAGTAATCCATGGATTTATTTAACGGTTGTGCTCTCATTAAGCTTATACTCGTGGGAAAGGCATAAGGTTTGGGTCCTGGGAAGGACAGGTGAATGAGGGGCTGTCCAACATTCTTTGAAGTGCGCTTATGCACCAACGGCTCCCTGTTAGTCAGTGGGACGCGGCAATTAATGTCGTCCTTGACGCATTTTCACATTGATGCGTCAGCTGCAAGGCAGAGAGAGTATAAATATCATGAGCGAGTAGGGAAGCAGCAGCATCACTTTTCCAATTTCTCTCCTGCTGCACACATCTGGAACACCATCAAACTAGCCGTCATGGCGCATCTGAATGTCCTCCCAGCCACGATCTTCTCTATGCTCTGTCTTTTCCAACATGCTTCCACTTGGTATGTCAATTTTTTTTTTTTTTTTTTGGAGAATTAATTTCTATAGTTTAACTTTTCAAATTTTATTCTTAAATTTGCTTATCTTGTTTTCTCTTCACAGGACAGGGAATAATTTCCTCATGACCGGCCCAAAGGTAATGCGTAAAATCTGTTTTGGAGACGCACAAACTTCTGTCCTTAATTCCGTTTTTTTTTTGTTTTATTTACTTTTATTCCTCTGTTTTTGTAGTTTTATTTTTTATCGTCACTTTTTAAAAGCATCTTTCTTTCTCTCTAAGGCGTTTCTGACCTACGCCAGCAGCGTGCAGATGGGCGCGCAGAGCGGAATAAAAGAGTGCAAACACCAGTTCGCTTGGGAGAAGTGGAACTGTCCAGAAAGCACGGTTCAGCTGTCCACGCTGAACGGCCTCCGCATCGGTTAGTCTATTATTTATTTACCGCAATCAGTTATATGTCTGCATGAATTCATGGATGTGCGCTCACACCATCTTTTTGGCTTTTACGCACGTATGCTTCCAAGTATTTTCTGTTGATTGGTGAGCTTTATTTTTTCTTGTTTTTGTCTTTTATTTTAGCCACAAAGGAGACGTCGTTTGTGCACGCAATCAGCGCTGCTGGAGTGATGTACACGCTCACCAAGAACTGCAGCATGGGGGACTTTGACAGCTGCGGCTGCGATGACACAAGGATTGGACAGACAGGTTCGCATTTATTAGTATTCTTTGTTGCCTTATTTATAATAATAATAATAAAAATAAATAAATAAGGTTAAATGAACCATACACTATATTTGGCAGGGGGATTGCCATTAGGCAATACTAGGCAGTTGCCTAGGGCCCCAAGTTTCTGGGGGCCCCATAAAACTATGTTAATACACCTAACCCTTATTTGTGCACATTAAGTTTCTGATAATATTAAGTGTGTCTCAGCCCCCCCCCTTCAGTGTCCACCATATTGGATCAGTCCATTTGCTGCACATGTTCAGAAAGGTCCAAACAGACAGCAGCAAACCATTTGAAAACAAACCATGCAAAGAGCAGTGTTGCCAACTTAGCGCTTTAGTCGCTACATTTAGCCACTTTTCAGACCCCTCTAGAACTTTGATTTCTAAAAAGCTCCTAGCGCCAAATCTAGAGACTTTTTTTCTGCTACTGGAGACTTTGGAGACAACATCTAAAAGCAGCGAACTCTGCTCTCCAGAGCAAGTAGATTGGTAACCCCGCCTCCTGCTCTCCTCTATCTTGTCTGCTGTCATGATTCATGCAGCTATTATTTCATCCAAATGAAAAATGGAGAACAGATAAGCAGATCATGGCCTGTCTACAGTGAAAAGAAGGACTGGGTTATTTACTTTGGCCTTTTTGGAAACACAGGAAGGAGCAATCAGCTAAGTGAGCTTAGTGATTGGAAAAAATCTTTCATTCCTTTAGAGACAGCATGAAAAGTCAGCTGAGTACAAAACATAGAGAGGAAAACAAGAAGAAAAGGGACAAGAAGAGAGGGGCACAACCTAGAACAGATAATGGATGTCTATTCTATTAACATTTCTATAACCTGTTTTGTGTTTGTTGGCTTTAGGAGGCAGAGGATGGATCTGGGGAGGATGCAGCGACAATATAGCGTTTGGAGAAAAGATCTCCCGGCAGTTTGTTGACGCCCTGGAAGATGGACAAGATTCACGCGCAGCAGTCAATCTCCACAACAATGAAGCAGGAAGACTGGTGCGGATTTTTGCATTTATTTTTTATTTTTAATTATTATTCTTATTATTTTCGCACATGCAAAACATTCAAATTTAAGTCATTAAGGTAAAACATTGATTTCTTTGACAGGCGGTCAAAGCAACTATGAGGAGGGTCTGCAAATGTCATGGAGTTTCTGGAAGCTGCAGCATCCAAACCTGTTGGGTGCAATTAGCCGAGTTCAGAGAGGTGGGGAACTATCTGAGGATGAAGCACCGGAACGCCAGGAAGCTGGAGGTGGACAAGAAGCCAGTGAGAGCTGGTAACAGCGCGGGGAGCAGGACGACCATAGCGCACGCCTTTCGGAGCATCGCCAAAACGGAGCTAGTTTACCTGGAGGATTCCCCCAATTACTGCATGAAGAACCAGAGCCTGGGGGTGCAGGGCACAGAGGGGCGGGAGTGCCTGAAGGGCGACAGGACCATGCCTCAGTGGAAGAGGAGGAGCTGCCGCCGGCTGTGTCATGAATGCGGCCTCAGAGTGGTGGAGAGGCGCACTGAGGTGGTCAGCAGCTGCAACTGCAAGTTTCACTGGTGCTGCACCGTCAAGTGTGAACGATGCACACAGATTGTCACTAAATATTACTGCTCGCGTAAAGACGGTGCGAGGAAACAGCAGAATAAAACAAAGCGCAAACCGCGACACTGACGTGGATCCATCTATGGACATGGAAATAGTTCACTATTATGGACTTATTGGAAACCTGACGGGTGTTTTATCTGGATGATATATTATATAATGCTTATTATTGCACTTTTTTTATTATTTTGACTGAATTTATTTTAAAAATCGATGCCTGACCAAAAAAAAAAAAAGTTGCTTGGTTTTTAAACTTTTGCTATAAATTATACATTTTTTTCTAAGTTAATAAATATTTTCTGAAACATTTAAGGCTCGATCTCATCTTTAGCTTCGTTTGTATATTGGTATCCTGGTGTCCTGCAGCACAGGAGGGGAGAGGAGGGTCATCACTTTGATGTGCGCATAAAGGCGTTCCCTGATCCAGCAGCCAATCAGATCCTCTGGGCCGGAAGCAGAAAAAAAAACTGCTTCTCCATTAGTTCTCTTAGAAATAAAGTGGAAAGTTGTAGAAAATTACACAGAGCTCCTCAGGAATATCCTGCAGATGAAGATGGAGGGTTTCATTCTTTGGCTACTTTTTCTGAACCTTGAAATGCACACAGGACACACCTGGTAAGAAACAATTAGTTTTTATCTTATTTGGGGAATAAATAGAAAAGAAAAATAATGTTTTGTATTTTCCCTCCCAGGGTGGGCAGTAACTTCCTCATGACAGGACCAAAGGTAAACAGATCTCCTTGCAGCTCATAATAGATTTCATTTCCGGATTACTGCATGATTGTCTCTGTTACAGGCCTATCTGACCTATGCAAAAAGCGTGCAGGTGGGCACCCAGAGCGGCATCGAGGAATGTAAACACCAGTTTGCTTTGGACAGGTGGAACTGTCCTGACAGCGCAACCCAACCCAAAGGACTCAAAAGAGGTAGGATCATTTTAAGAGCTACTCCTTACGGAAGAGGATTAGGGCCACTGAAAAAAGAAAGTTAACTGATTTTTAAATTTTATTTCAGTTTACTATGGGGATAAAGTCAGAATTCTGACTTTAATCTCAGAATTCTGACTTTTTTTCTTATTATTCTAAGATTAAAGTCAGAATTCTGACTTTAATCTTATAATTCTAAGAAAAAAAGTCAGAATTCTGACTTTAATCTTATAATTCTAAGAAAAAAAGTCAGAATTCTGAGATGAAAGTCAGAATTCTGACTTTTTTATTGTCAGAATTTACTCAGAATTCTGAGAAAAAAGTTAGAATTCTGACTTTAAAAAAGACAATAAAAAAGTCAGAATTCTGAGAAAAAAAGTCAAAATTCTGACTTTAATCTCAGAATACTAAGATTTAAGTCAGAATTCTGAGATTAAAGTCAGAATTTTTTTGACTTTTTTATTGTCAGAATTTAGTCAGAATTTTCAGAAAAAAGTCAGAATTCTGAGATTAAAGTCAGAATTCTGACTTTAATCTCAGAATTCTGACTTTTTTCTGAAAATTCTGACTAAATTCTGACAATAAAAAAGTCAAAAAAATTCTGACTTTAATCTCAGAATTCTGACTTTTTTTCCCATACTAAACTGAAATAAAATTTAAAAATCAGTTAACTTTTTTTTTCCCACTGGCCCTAATCCTCTTCCGTAACTCCTCGATGAGTTTTCTACATTATTTTAAAGAAAATATCAAATAAATGTATTGTCAGGTTGACTTTATGATCATTTAAATGTCCCTTTAGCCACCAGAGAAACCTCTTTCGTCCATGCCATCAGTGCTGCTGGGGTCATGTTCACTCTGACCAGGAACTGCAGCTTGGGAGACCTGGAAAACTGTGGCTGTGATGTTTCCAACAATGGGAAAATTGGTGAGGTTCACAAAATGACAGAGATAAACCCGAAGGTGCTGAATATGAATTTAATCATTACTTTTCTGCATGCAAGGAGGCCGCGGCTGGTTATGGGGGGGCTGCAGCGACAACCTGGATTTTGGGGAAAGGATTTCCAAACAGTATGTGGACGCGCAGGAGACGGGACAGGACTCAAGAGCTGCTGTTAATCTGCACAACAACGATGCAGGACGCCTAGTAAGGACTTTTTTATTATTATTATTTTAACTAAATAGCAGCCAGTTTGTTGCAGACGCACTGATTTCCTCTCCTCCCACCAGGCAGTGAAGGCCACAGTGAAACGCATCTGCAGGTGCCACGGCATGTCCGAGAGCTGCAGCCTGCAGACGTGCTGGACGCAGCTGTCTGATTTTAGAGAGGTCGGTAATTACTTAAAGATCAAATACAATCAGGCTCAGAAGCTGGACATCGACAAGAAGCGCGTGAAGGCTGGAAACAGCGCGGACAGCCGCGGCGCCATCCTGGACGCGTTTGGAAACGTAGCCCAGACGGAGCTCATCTACCTGGAGGACTCGCCCGATTACTGCAGGAGGAACGCCAGCTTAGGGCTCCAGGGCACCGAGGGCAGGGAGTGTCTGCAACCAGGAGCGGGGCTGAGCCAGTGGGAGCGCAGGAGCTGCCGCAGGCTGTGCCATGAATGCGGCCTGAGAGTGGAGGAGATGCGCACAGAGGTGGTGAGCAGCTGCAACTGCAAGTTCCACTGGTGCTGCAGAGTCAACTGCGAGGACTGCTCCCAGGTTATAGTCAAGCATGTCTGTGCAAAGAAGGAATCCGGGGAGGGCTTTGCTTCCAGGCGGAGACACCGTGGATCCACATGATAAAAAAATATATATGTAAATTCTTTTATCTGCACTTTCTATTCATTTTTACGCACATATTTATGTTTATCTCTTGTTTTAATAAAAAAATTCTGAAGAGTTTGATTGTGTCCATTCACAAAAATCATTAAAAAAAAGCTAATAAACAAATGAAACAAAAAAGTTTAGCATAAGAATGGACTGAATCCACTTAAAGAGGGGATTACACAGCTAACATGGAGCAGATCACACCTAACCAAGGTGTTGATCCTCCACTTTGAAGTCAATGTGTATTGACTACATTCAGAGAGCTGAGATGCTTTCAAAGACAAACCAGGGAACCTTTTTCCAGCCAGAAGTAGAATGCATTTAGTCTGATAATCCCTCTCAGGACCGGCCTTTCTGAGAAACATCCTACAGTCTATCACTAAAATCTACATCAGTCAGTTTTTCTTAAAATAAATGCATTTGTTCTTGGATTGAGGAGGTAAATGAGACACTTTGCCAATGGAACAAGACGATTTACATTTAAAATAAGAAAACACAATTGCATTGTCTTATTTCAAGTGCATATTATCTAATTATCTTTTAATAATAAAAATACTCATTCCATTGTCAAACTATCTCATTTACAAACTCAAATCAAGGTTTTTACTTATTTGTAGATCGTTTCTCCAGTGTGGTAAAAGGAAAAGTTCTGACCAACAGACTGCATTGAACATATATGAGACATTTACAACCAGGAAACAGCTTCAAAGAATGTCAAAGATTTCTAATCTTTTAATTTGAAAGTAATTAGGTCTGGAATGATCCTTATCTCAGCCTGCTGGTCTGAATGAGCCTTTTATTTGTTTCCTTCTCTTGACCCCCTGGAACTCTAAAAATCTTCCTCTCAGCTGGATGCGTCATAAATCTGCCAGGCTCTTATTGAAAGGTGGGATGTCAAGGATATTACCTTTTTCAGGGCGTCTGTGCCTGAGGGGGTGGAAGTTTACCAGGAATGAGGAGCTGAGAGACTGTAAATGGAGATGGGAGTTCACTGAAAAAAATAATGCAACCTTTTTCGATTTTACTTAAGCATATTTAGTTACTTTAACACTATTAGAATTTAGGACAAAACAATTGTCTTAAAGTAAATATGATTAAGTGAATGCCAAAAGTGGTTGCATTATTTTTTTACAGTGTTCGGCATGTCATTAAAAGACTCATAAGAGATAAAATACGGTTTTATGTTTCATATCTTTAAATGTGTCTTTAGATTGAAAGAAAATGTGCACAAACTTTGCACAATCAAAACATTATAAATGATCACCCAACATTAGAATATAATGTTTAACATCCGTCTGCTGTGCAATAAAGAAGGAGACTGTCCTTCTTGCAGCAAATATTTGATTAGTTCTCTGTCGACACCTGAATGACTCCTGATTCTAATATTATTTCATTTTAACATCAAAATCAGGCTCCTTTCTGCAGAACCGACCAATGATTCCCTTTTCAAATCATTCTTCCAACCATTCTTGACTTCCTGAATTTCACAAACGATACTTTGCCTTAACTGGTGCCGTAGACTGGAAAAGTGTAACCTTGCTCAAATTTTAAAAAATTACGTCCAGATTGCACATTTACAATATTTGACTTTGCAGAATCTGAATTTAATCCCTTGTTAGG
The DNA here is from genome assembly GCF_016077235.1 of Cyprinodon tularosa. Lineage (NCBI taxonomy): Eukaryota > Metazoa > Chordata > Actinopteri > Cyprinodontiformes > Cyprinodontidae > Cyprinodon > Cyprinodon tularosa. The sequence goes on along the minus strand of NW_024038523.1, from coordinate 762,933 downwards.
ACCTGATTATTTCACGTTGATGTAAATCAATAATACTCCACGTGACCCAACTTAAAATCTTTGCCCTGTTCCAAATGATTTCATTTGATGAACCAAACTAATATATTGAAATTGAACCAACCTAATGTACTTACTCCAGTTAATGAATATAAATATAACCAAATTATAATTTTCACATTCAATTTGACTTTACTTAAAAAATAAAATTCCATTTTCCATCTTATAAACTCTATAAAAAAAACACCTGGCCAACAGATTACTTTAAATGTATTTATTAATTGTTAATATAGTTTTTAAATGGTCTAAATCCAGGTGGTGTAAATTGACGTTAAGTAACCTCAGCAAACGGTAGCAGTTAGCATCCGTTGCTAACATGCTAGCCATAACAGCCCTCCTGCTCTTTATAACACTGGAGGCTGAGGCTGCCAGTGATGGCGGGTATCCAGCATTAAACTCGAACAAAACTCCACACTGTACCTTCAAGCAATGTTTGTTAAGCTCTTGATGTAGCCCTGTTTAATGAGCGAGGGTTTTTGGTTAGCTAACGTTAGCGACTTATTGTCATAAAATTATCGGTAAACCCTGTCACTACCCGATCCGTCCTGCACATGCGCAAACAGATATACATTCCATAAATAATGTAATTATTGTACCAAAACGACTTATTTCCATCTTTAACTCACTAAAGAATAGTAATACACATCTTTTAAAAATTTTTCTATGGCTTTTGTGAGATAATTTTGATGCTTTTTAGATTTTCTTAATGAAACTGCTTCTCTGACGTCATCATGGGACATGCTCAGAGCAGTCCGGCAAAATATGATTAAACCATCTTTATCTGCATTTTATTTGCCTCTTTCTTTAGATTACACACTATGTAGCATAAGGTTAAAACGAAACAAAAACATAAAACTAAAAAAGATTAGATTTATCTTTAAATCCAAAGCTAAAAAAGTTAGCCACAAGAAGTAGCGTAGGATCCTATTTCCGGTGAAGATCGGACAGAGACGAGTGATAAAGGATTTAAATGCATTTATTCCCTCAGGAAATACATTATTAAGACATTATATTTTGGTACGTTTACTGTTTTTGGGGAGGGAAAACGTAATTTAGGTCTTTTTAACAAAATAAATCGAGGACGACCCGAATGTATATCTGGATGCGCAAATGAGCTAACCTGACTATGCCAGATGGATTTGCTCCGCATATCCATATTCCGTTGAAGTAATTTTGGGAAGGGGCGAAAATACTGGTTAGCTGATTGGCCTATGTTAGTGATAGACGGGCCAAATAAACCAATCAGATCAAAGAAGCATATGACGTACTAACAGAGCGACGACGAAAGCCCAGGCACAAGCCAATTGATAGATCAAACTCTTGCCGAAACCAGTCGGGAGAAGAGCAAAACATCTTTTCCTCTGAGAAAAGCCTCCAGAGCAGTGTTTTGCTCTTCTTTCAGTGAAGAAATACTCTGTAATTCCGATAAAACTTGCTTGATAGCCACGCTAACGCTAGTTTCATCGGCTGAAGCCTCCATGTTCTTTAGACTGAACTGTCACGCTTCTCGTTGCGTCACACCTCAACCCGCCTCAAAGCCAACGCTGATTGGACGTTCGTTTGGTGAACGGCTCCAAATTTTCTTTAACGGAGAGTCTCCAGACTGATCTGCGAGTGAAAACTTGAAGCTCGCTTGAAGCTCGCGAGATCAGGATGGTCTCACAAGGCTACAAATGAGCCGACAGCGCATGAGCAGAAGGGATTGTGCTTCCAGGACGGATCGGGTACCGACAAACCCTCTCAGATGTCATCTAGCTAATATTAATTAATTAACTCGCCAGCTATAACACTGATTATATGCAACTGCTTTGCTAATTATTTATGGGTAAAATCCACCCAGGATGTAGAGACGACAAAAATGGCGCTCTCTCACGGGCTCTGAGTGCGTGCAAAGCGCAATTCACATGTGACCCAAACACATAAAACCTCTGATTTTTGTTGCTTCTGGCATTAATTTCTAAATTAGCTCCCTTCTTCACCCAAATCTGATTAGCTTCTGCATCCTGTTGAAGAAAATCACTCTGACAGCATCAAGCTGCCATGCGGCACCATTTTAGCTTTTTGTATGTCTGTCAAAAAAGTTCTGTTCTAGTCTAATCAAACAGGATCTTCTGTCTGTTTGCTTTTTCTCCCCTATTGCTTGCATGCAAAAAATAATTCTTTAACAGCACTTTCCTCTAAGGTCTTACTGCCTTGCCTCTCACTTTAGATGAGCTGTCATGTCCAGGTTTGTAAAAAGTCATGCTCTTTATCATAATAAAAATTACCTGCAGGTCATGAATAAATATACACATTGAGAGAAATCAAAAACTTTGTTTTGGGTCCTTTGTACGTGTATTTAGTTCAGGTTAGATCAAACTTGATGTCTCAAAATCCAAAAAGAATGAGTTACAAAATCAAATCAATAATTTTAATAATTTTTATTTAGTTTAGAGTGGCAGTCATTAGTTTGAATGAACAGTTACATGTTACACTTTTTTTTTTCAGTGTACCTGCTTTAAATCAGACTGTGATCCATGCCTCACTGGGCTTTTGTGGGGGTGTATGCTCCCTAATCCGGACAAAGAGGGAAACATGAAGGGAGGTAGCAGGAGATCTCCCACTGGGACCCCCCCAGCTACTCATGTATTCATCCAGACAAGCCTGGAGGTCTGTGACAATCTAAGAGTGATTGATCAGCCCTTCTTCCAGCTGCCCTCCTCTATCACCTGGGTGTGACATACCAGGAGGCCTGAACACAGGGCGGGTTCGCTGCTGCGAGACAACGTTGAACACAATGTGTTACAATTTAGAGAGAAAAGCCCTAATTGACATTTCTACCTCAAAGGTTTTGTTTGTCTCAGTGTGATATTAAAATGTATTTAGATCTGAAGCAGGTCGAATAAAGCCTTATATTAAGGATTTATGTCATTTCTTAATTGCAGTTATCTAAGTTAAAAGGCACATTTAACACAGTGACACGGATATTCTTTCTTCAGGGACATTTGAGGAGAAAATCTTCCATAGAGGTAAAAAAAAAAAAAAAAAAAAAAAAAAAAGTTAGAATTAAGAAAAATAGATAAAAAAAAATCAGAAATGCAGCATTTGGCCAAAGTTTTCAATTTATTTCATTTTATATACATGTATTTTTTTTTTACGTTCCTTACAGCCAACAACCAGTGGAGGATTCTTTTGGGGGATGTTGAGAGAAACCACAACAAAGTAATGCAAATTAAGGCCCTGGTCACACAAAGTCAAAACGAACACGAAACGCTAATATTTTCCAGAACGTTTGTCGTAAAGACGGAGACGTAAAATAAATGTCATCGACCACACGAATGCATGAAAACGCTGCAAAATGTATGCCAGGCCTGTAAGTGGCGCTGTGGTGCCAAAGCAAAAATAGGCGAAAACAGGCAACGAAATGTTGGGCATGCGCAGTAATATTTATACATGGTTGCCCTGCGGGTCCATTTTCGTGGTTCAGTCAAATTCAGGTGCTGAACTATGTGGTCGATATTGCTCTGTTCTTCCTGGAGATATTCCAGAAGAAGAAGATTCTGTTGTAAGCCCGACAGCAGGGTGAGTAGCATTAGCAGCAACCATTCAACACAGTACGGCGCCATTGTTGGTTTGATACTGTGTCGCGCATGCGTGTTTAGAGGCGACGCTATGACGCATGCGTGTAAGAAAAAAAATGCGGTTAGAGCGTAAAGATGGAAACGAGAAAACGGCGTTTCAAAATCTTCCCACTCTGAAGGCCTGATAAAAAAAAGATTGTTTACAGACCCCCGAAACGCCGGCTTCGTATGGATGAGAGGCTGGTTTGGTGAAAAATTTGTGCGTTTAGGCCAGGGTTTGACTTCGTGTGGACGGGGCCTAAAGGGAAACAATTCATGGTTGTTCATCTTTTGTTCTTACAAATCAGCACTTTAACTATATTTTGCTGCAAATAAATGTGCAGCTTTTCAGGTTAAGTGCATCTGCTTTCTGATCACTAGTTCATAGCTGCTTTTATCATTTAAGGAACATTTCAAACGTGAGAGCATTTGTGTCAGATACCCAGAGACGATAGTTTATGCTTTTATTTCACCCCCTTTAGACTACTGCATCAGTCTTCTTAACCTTTTTTATGTCTCCTTTTTCGGCAATATAGATCTGGCTACTGACTACCCGGGTCAAACGACTTGACAAGCGACCCGCATTAAAAATCATCTGTGCTCTGATCAGCTATGGGAACACCAGAGCCAGCTTGACCAGTTAAATTACATGACACCATTGAACACAACATAAGGACGTCAACACACCGCACCAGGCGCTTCTGATCTAACAAGCCGAAAACGACTCTGTTTACATTCGATAAACATAAAGCAGCTCTGGTGAGAGGGATTCAGACAGATAATAGAGTGAAAAAATAAAGTACACCGACTACGCCCTGGCTCCCTTCCATTTTGCTCTTCATTGTTTGTTTTCCTGATTTTTATCGCACTGGTGACATCATCATTGCTAACCCAGCATGATGGTGCTGTCACACGCAGCGGCAGATGACACTGAAAGCCAGGGCTGGCTTTCAGTGTCATTGTGTTCTTGGGTAAGATACTTCACCTGCATTGCCTACCGATGTTGGACCAAGGGCCCGGTGGCGCCAGTGTACGGCAGCCTCGCTTCTGTCAGTGAGCCCCAGGGCAGCTGTGGCTGACATCAGTGTGTGAATGGGTGAATGACTGAATGTAGTGTAAAGCGTTTTGTTCAAGTCTCCTGACTTGAAAAAGTGCATTATAAGTACAGGCTACTTATTTATCAAATACAGTGAACCCTCGCTATAACGCGGTTCACTTTTCACGGTCTCGCTAAACTTTATTGTCAAACATAATCGATGGTGGCATGTCGGTTTATAAGGATCTTTTGGCCCAGAAGAAAAAAGAGCAACAACAACTACCGATAACTATGTTCTTCTCTCCAAAAAACACAGCTGCACCGCAGGCTTTAGAAGAAAAAAATGCCACAGAGCAGAATCAGGATGCAGCGGCTACGTCAAACAGCAGTGAAATACTGTACTGTAAACGTCAGTCACTATTTGTCCTGCTGTGCTTTGTATTTTTTTTTCATTATCATTTTTCATTTTCTTCCGTTCCAATCCGTCACGGTGGGGTGGTGCTGATCCCCGCAATATTAACCCTTCAGTTCGTATTGATGATTAATTAAAAATTGTTACTTATTTATTTATAACTATATTATTTTACAGTACAGTAGTTATTTGTAAAAAAAAAAACAAAAAAAACAAACGTTTAAACAGTACTTTTATTTGTTAAACAAATGCTTGGCCTGTAAAAAGTTATTGTTCCTTGATTTCAATGTTTTATGGAGTATTTCATTGTATAATAATTGTAAAAAAAATAAAGGTTTCTATTTCACGGATTTCGCCTATTGCAGGTTCTTTTTGGGACGTAACCCCCGCGATAAACAAGGGTTTACTGTACCTGAAACTACACAGAGGCATCGGGGTTGGGTTGAGGTTTTGAGGATCGAAATGCAGAAGTGAGGAGGCAGAGGTGACTTCTTTAGGATTTAATGAAATAGCTGAGGCAAAAACCAAAAAACCAAAGTACAAAATATAAGCAACCAAAAACCAGACTATTTCAGGGGAAAACTCATGTGGTGAGTAAGGAAAAGACGAGGAATCAGCACTGAGGAACTGCAAAAGGAAGAATATATATAGGAGACAGAACAAAGACTGGACTAATGAGCTGATTGGGAGCAGGTGTGAACAGAGGATACTAGAAGGGAGCTAGAGAAAAGGAGACCAACACCAAAAAGGCAAGAGAGGGCAATCAAGAAATACCTAAGAACTCAAATACATCCAAAAAACACAACAAAATAGGAATAAAAAAAAACATGGATCAAAGCGAAACTGAAAACTCAAAAGAAAACTTAGCTCCAAAACCGAGACGGGTTTGACTGTTAGTTTAACCAAAAATATTCTATGGAATTTAGATATTGACTTCAGAAATAGAAATAGATATGCTCTAATTTTACTCGTTCTATTGTAACTCTGCTGTTTAGAGTTGCTGGGAAATAACCTTTGACTTTGTTGCTTCTGGCATTAATTTCTAAATTAGCTCCCCTCTTCACCCAAATCTGACTAGCTTCTGCATCCTGTTGAAGAAAATCATTCTGACAGCATCAAGCTGCCATGCGGCACCATTTTAGCTTTTTGCATGTCTGTCAAAAAAGTTCTGTTCTAGTCTAATCAAACAGGATCTTCTGTCTGTTTGCTTTTTCTCCCCTATTGCTTGCATGCAAAATCTAAATGCGTTCTTTAACAGCACTTTCCTCTAAGGTCTTACTGCCTTGCCTCTCACTTTAGATGAGCTGTCATGTCCAGGTTTGTAAACAGTAATGCTCTTATGATTAACTGCCTGTTTAAAATCATTTAAAGCTTTGTAACGTTAACTTTTCTGTCATGTTTTTGATCACTGTGATGCTTTCTTAAGCTTTTATTTGAACAGATGGATTTAGAAGTGTCAGGTTGTGTGGAGGTTTCTAGAGGACCAGAATGCACAGACAGAAGCTGAGGTGGTATTTTGTTGATATAATAAGTAAAAGGTGGCAACTGAAACAAAGTGCAACAAACAAAAAAACAGAAAACCAAAATCTAGGAGATGTCAGGGTAAACACACATTAGAAACAAAGTAGAACCAACAAACAGTAACTGAGGAGGAGGAGTATATATGTCAAACAGATCAAAGACTGTGGTAATCAACTGATTGGGAGCAGGTGTGGACAGAAGAATCTAGAAGGGAGCTGGGAGAAGGAGACTGACTCAAGAGGGTAAACCAGAAATACATAAGAATTCAAATACAACCAGAAAACAACACACAATGGAAATAAAACCGATAAACTAGAAACACAGAATACTATGAATCAAAGTGAAACTTTTTGTACCTTTTTTTCCCCAAAAAATGCAGAATCATGACAAGGAGAATAAAACATGACTGTCAGATTCAGCAACCTTCTGAAGGCAACTGAATTTTATATCAGAGTAAAATAAGCCTTTATTTATGCATCCTTAAACTGCATCCACTTCTCAATTATGAATTGTTATGTGTCGGTCATCATTACGTTGTAGGGGAAAGTTTCACTTCCCGATCTGTCCAGATAGAAATAATAAAGTGTACTAAAATATAATGTGTTAAAGGTTAATAATGTATTTCATGAGAAAATAAATGCTTCTATTCTCTCAGTCTGCATAATCTGCCCTGCTCTCTCTGCTTTTTCTCATAGTAGCTTCATCTGGTCTGTTGACTCCATCCTGGAGAGAAATATCAGCTGTGCTGCTGCCATCAACACCTTTGTTTATAGATATTTGAGATCAGCTTGTTTTTCAGTGTAGTCCTGTTTCTCTGACTGTGACTAACTGGATGTGCTCTCTTCATCCTCTGACATGGGAGCTGGCTGGGAGCTCGTCTGCCTGGCTGTGTGTTTCCTGGACGGGGCCGCCTGTGGAGCTGGTTGACAGTTGCCTTTTGTATCTATGCTTCTTTTTCTATGTCTGCTTCTGTCTCCTTGAACCCCAGTGGGCCTCAGCAGATGACCGCTCACACTGAGCCTGGTTCTTCTGGAAGGTTTCTTCCTGTTCAAAGGGAGTTTTTTCTCTCCACTGTCGCTACAAGCATGCTTAGTGTGAGGGATTGCTGAAGAGTCAATGAGTCGATGCAATCAGCTGGTTTTCCTTAGATAGAAAACTTTGAATCAACCTGACTGGATGATCTGGTGAACTGGAAAGTGCCTTGAGATGACATGATGTGAATTGGTGCTATAGAAATAAAGTGAATAGAATAGAATAGAAGTTCAATTATGTAACCTGACATACTTTCACAGCAAACTTTGGAATTGGATCTGAAGGGAAGAAATGGTGATTAAATAGAATCGAACAGAAACTCCCTGTACATGTATTTAAGAATAACACAATAGTAAAGAGTTAAAAGATAAACAATAAAATACTGTAAATTGTTTTAACAATATAAAACTTCACCTGGAGAACAAATAACCAATATCCAGCTATGGGCCTTTTTACAGTAATGAACATAACCTTAGTTGTAACAAGAAAAAATGTGAAAAACATTAACAGATAAGAACGCATTGTCTATTGAAATGTTAAAGAGATCAAAGAAAAGGCAGATTAAAGTTTGAGATCATAAAGAATCAAATAAAAGTGTGGTTTCTTTTTTCTACATCACCTCTGAAATGCTTTAACTAAAATTCATATCCATTGGTGTTACATTTCATACGATGTTATCAGTTTGCATCAACCTAAACGGAAAACATAAAAGGTTCAGTGTTGCATTAAACCTTAAAATTAATTGAAACTTATGACCATTAAAGTATTTCTAATGTGAGTTATCATGTTGAATTTCTACATCTAAATATTTTTAGATGTAGACATGCAAAGCTACAATTAGACAGTTTTTATTGTCCTAATCAAAATAAAACAGGGTCTATATTTGGGCCGTTTAAGGGGACAGGATGCTAGTCATCAACCGGTGTGATGAAAGAAATCGAAACATCCCGCGTTCAGCTTCATATTTGTTGATGTTTGACAGTCACAGATGAGCCAGATGAGTGTTTCAGCGTGTTGAGCGTTCAAAAGGAAATCAGCAGGCTCGGTGTTTTTATGCAGCTCACTTTGCACCTTCTAACTGCTCTATAGATAGGCCTTTATGACAACTGAAACTTTCCTGAAATACATCAGAGCTGACAAGAGGATATGTCTAAAGTCTTCTTGGCTGAGAAGGTGATTCTTTAGAATCGGTCTAATCTGTGGCGGAGACGACTCAGCGAGCTTCATTTGATGTCGATCTGCTTTGTAAAGACAGACATGAGTTTAACTGAAGGTCTTTCCAAAGAAGAGGTGATGACATGGCGCCCGGAGAAGCTAGCAGACTACATGAGGCAGGTGAGAAAAATCACCTTGGTAAATTATTCAAGATCTTTGCTCCAATGGATATAAACATTCTTCACTGTGTATCCTTTGAAAATAATGTAGGATTTCTGAGTTTAGCACATCAGCTTGTGTGTTTGTAGAAAAATGAAAACATATAAAGACAAACTAGGTGAAACTTAAGCTACCAGGAAGGTTGAATAAACTACATATGATTGTTTAAAACTAAGCCAAGATGGGTGTTTATGGAAATGAAACAGGGTTTAAAAGTCGGTCCCAGAGGCGCGCTGTCCTGCAGGTTTTAGAGGTTTCTCTGCTTCAGCACAGCTAATTCTGATGATTGCAGTTCAGCAAAAGCCTGATAATCAACTATCAATGTAAATCAGCTGTGCTGGAGCAGAGGAACCTCTAAAACCTGCAGGACAGCGGCCCTCCAGGATGGGGATGCCTGGCTCACAGTAATAATCTGAAGTGTCCTCTGAAAGCTCTGATCATTCTTTCATATTTCTGTGGATTATTCCCCCCCTTTGTTTACTTCTACATGCTTATCTTTGTCTACAGCTGCTGACCTGAAACCTTCGTGGTTCTTCAGGTTGTTTAAATTTGGCAAGAGGAGGTCAGCGACTATTCAGGCCACTGCATTCGGTACATCCTGCTAGTCCATCTTTGCCATTATAAACTTATCGCTTCAAAAAAAAAAAAAAAGCATTGGTTCTGACTAAAATGATATTAGCATGAAGTTGCAGCAGACAAATTGGCTGCAGATGCTAAAGCTTTTATTTTGGGTTAAGAGTGACTGTGCAGGATATTACTGAACTGAACTTTGAGATGTTCCTTCGCTAAAACGATTTATTTTAACGACTGTTTCCTTTCTCTCATCTGAGTTAAAGGTCACTTGAAGTTTACTTTATACAGCTGATGTGTGATTGGCTGATCCTCTACTGGTTTAAAGGACGGTGCTCTGTAAGACTGGCCCTGGAGATAATATTCATTTTAATCCCATTATAAAAAATACAGAGACATCACCCTGTGAAACAGTAAAAAAAAGTTTAAGCTTGACAGGAAATCTCAAATATAAATGAACAGTATGAAGGATTGACTGATTTTCAGATGTTTGCAAAGGTAGATGAGATCGATTCCACATTTAAGTATCGGCCAATCACTGATTAACAACTTTTTTAAATCTTTTTATCTGGTTAATTTAATTTAATTTATTTCTAAAGCACCAATTCACATCATGTCATCTCAAGGCTCTTTCCAGTTCACCAGATCATCCAGTCAGATTGATTCTATCTAAGGAAAACCAGTTGATTGCATTGATTCATTGACTCGAATGCATTCTCTCACACTAAGCATGCTTGTAGCGACAGTGGTGAGGAAAAACTCCCTTTAAACAGGAGGAAACCTCCAGCAGAACCAGGCTCAGTGTGAGCGGCCATCTGCTGAGGCCCACTGGGGTTCAAGGAGACAGATAAAAGGCGGCCATTGCTATATCCTTCTGGTTCTGGTAGCAGCTTAGAGCAGAGCCGCTTCTCCTCCACATCTGGAAGTTGCAGGTGTTCCAGGTACGTCCCACCAGAGGGAGACCCAGGGGACGACCAGGTCACCTTGTAGGGACCATTTCACTCAGCTGGTCCTGGAGACCTTTGGCTCTGCCCAGCGGAGCTGAAGGAGGTGTGTGGGGAGAGGAAAGTCTTTACTGGGACTGTTTCCCACGGGAACTGATCCCAAATAAGCAGAAGACAAATTTAAATATATTCATACATGTATAAATAAACTACAATCACCTACTCCTCGTACTGCGGAGCCCGTACTGGGTGCCCCTTCATCTCAGGCTAGAAGCTCATTTATCATGACAGTAGCCTGGGTCCTTCACACTTGACCTTGTTTATACACATAGATCTATATTTATATAGATATGTCTGTATGTATATATTCTTAGAGCTGTGTTTTTGGTTTATGAGTCTTTCTTCCGAGATTCTGCTGACATGCCTGAACTCTCCAGATCAACCTGTGCTACATAACCACACGAAGCGTTCATAATTTATCCTTTTTGAAAACAATTATTCCAATTTTCTTGATTCTTTTATAAAGTAAAATGAAACGGCATATTTTTTAAGACCTTAGGTTGAATTAAAATGAACCTTAGGATGCAAAGAGGGCTTCAAGCTTCATATTTGAACCTCCTGGCTCTTTTTGATAGAAATTATCTCCTCTAAAACTCATCTTGTCTGGTAATAAAACTAAATCATAGAATGCAAAAATATAAAGTTTTTCTAAGTTATTGCCTTTAATTTATCATTGTTGCAGCTTATTATAAAAAAGCTTCACTGAAACAAGAAACACTGTTTTAGTTTTTAATCTAGAATCTGTATTAAAACACAGAATACTGTTTGTTTCCTCAGCTCAAGTTATCAAGTTGTGACAAAGTGGTGTTAAATAGGAGAATAACTGGGGCCCAATTTATGGTGAGTAATTTTATCGCTCATGTAATGTTAAACTTTTATAGAAATAAACAGAAACAGATTTCCTTACATCCAAAACATCCTCCTCATCCAGCACATGATCCAACATGAACTTGAAGTGTTCCCAATCCTCTCAATCCCGTAAGTTTAAGAAAACCTGTTACTCATCTTAATCAGAGAGTACTATACTACTCTGATGTGTTTAAAGTGGCTGTTTGACTCATCATTTACAGAATACTCGCAAAAATCCAGAAAGATCTCAACAAACCAGAGAAGAAGAAAACTTTTTATTCAAAGTAAGTGAGCAGAGGCTGATCATGTCCGCTGAAAGTGAAACTAACCCAAAAAAAGAACTCACCTTTATCTTATGTGCAGATTTAGGACGCAGAATCATCCAGCACAAGGTACACGACTCAGTTCAACTTAGTAAATAGAATCAACCCATCGTCTTCTCTTCCATCTGACAGTGATCTGTTTAATGTTTATTCTCACACAGGCCAGGAAGAAAAAGTCCAGGAGACAAATGAGTTTGTGAGTGAAATACTACTTAAAGTCTATAGAATTTTTATTTGGTTTTGCCTCTTAGAGCAAAAATAAAATCACTCATTTGGGCTTTATTACTCTCCAGAAATGAACCATAACTTACCCTCTCCAACTAGGATAGCGACAGCGATGAGTATGAAGAGTTTCAGCAGGAGGCAGCAGATGGAAACTACATCGTTCCTCTTAATGAGCCACACGCAGCAGAGAGTCCACAAAACACCAAAGCAGAAGACCACAGGTTTCCGAGACCGCCTGGACCCCAGAAGGTGTTTAAAGGACCCTGCCATCCCATGGGTAATAAAACAAATCTAGTTTATTTCTATAGCACCAATTCACAACACGTCAACTGGAGGCACTTTACAGAGATAATTTAATCAGATTGGTCGGATTGGTTCAAAGTTGTCTATCTAAAAACCAGCTGATTGCATCGATTCGTTGACGCGAAGGCAATCTTGCACACTGAGCTCTCATGTAGCGACAGTGGAAAGGAAAAACTCCCTTTTAACAGGAAGAAACCTCCATTAGAACCAGGCTCAGTGTGAGCGGCCGTCTGCTGAGGCCGACTGGGGTTCAAGGAGACAGAAGCAGACAGCGGAAATAGAAAACAAACAGATCAATTACTGCTTTCTATGCGAGAAAAGGTAACTCTAAACTAGCTCATTATCTACTCTACTATAACGAGAAAAAGCAAAGAGAGCATAAAGTTAGGGTTGGAACTAACAAATACTACTGAATGAGAAAACAGAGTTAGACTGAAACCTGATGATGAAAAATGGTCCCTATGTCCTCCGGCAGTCTAAGCCTATAGCAGCAGAACTATAGAGATAGCTCAAGATAATCTGAGCCACTCTAACTAGAAGCTTTATCAAAAAGGAAAGTTTTAAGCCTAGCCTTAAAAGTAGACAGGGTGTCTGCCTCACGGACTAAAACTGGTAGTTGGTTCCACAGGAGAGGAGCCTGATAACTAAAAGATCTGCCTCCCATTCTAATTGTATAGATTCTAGGAACCACTAGTTCCTCATGACATCATGGTAGACATCAGGTTGTCTACAATGTACAATGAGAAATGAGTCCAGATGAAAGTAGGAGCAAACATGAATAGCTCTCAGTATCATTCCATTTTGTTTTCATATCATTCATGTATTTTTCTACAAATGAAAAAGTTTGTCTCCTGATTATTATTCAACTAATTATACATAAATTACTGTTATTTTTTTTAACCAGTAAAGCTTGAGTGCTGAATGATTGTTATTCCTCATTCTAGATCATCCTTATAATTCTCAACAAATCAAGAAGCCTCAGAAACCTCCTCTCCCTCCTCACAAAGCCTTTCCACGCCCACAGCCCAGTATGTAAAGCATGTTAGAGGTTTTCATGAAGACAAAACTCATCTCTACATCTCACGTTTTTCATAATCGTCCAGCAGAGGGCAGTGTTGTCATGGCTACAGGTTCACATACCAACAGCCGCCAGGTACCAGCAATCCCTCAGAGGACTGTGTTCACCAGGTGAGAAAGAAAATCCTGCAAGTTTCTGTATTTATTTACTGTAACGCTTTTGCTTCCTTTAACTATTTTTTTTTTTATCATTTTCACTTCTTTTTCTCAGGGAAAATAATCAAACTCCAAACGTTCCTGCACCAGCGCCACGCACTCATTTAAGTGCACCAACAAAATCATCCAGACAGGTGATAAAAATTTGTATTTTTAGTGTCCTAACAGCCAGTGGTGCCACCAGGGGGTGGCCAGGGGTGCCCGCTGGCCAGGGTAAATTATATTACCATCAATTTAGCTTTTCATCCGATTATGCACAGCCAGCTACTTACAGTAACATTAAAAAATCAACCATTAAACCAAGATATGAGCATGGGCGGCTCTAGACGGGGGCCAACGGGGGCCAGGGCCCCTGTAGATCAAGTCCTGGCCCCTGTTATGGCCCCTGTACTAGAGACATAATACTCAAAGAAATTCTAATGATGATATGGTCCTTTGGATCTATTTTATTTTTTTCTTTACAAATTCTGTTTTATTAAGTGTTTAAAAACATAGCATAAGTGGTATTGAGATAGGATCCCAGTGTTCATCTGCTAAATATTTTTTTGCAAAACAAATGTAAAAAAAAGTACTCTACTTTTTACAGCTAATTTTACCCGTTTTTCTTAAATTCTAATTCAGATTTTATAGAAAACTGTAATTTCAACTTAAATTAAGTTAAAAAAAAGTAAAATTCCTAAATTCTGAATGCATATTAAGACATTTAAGACATTTAGAATTTTAATGAAAGCTAATTGAATAGAAATTTCACTTCATGCAGTTATCTTAATTTATTTGAATCCTGTTTTTTTATTTCATGCTTTTGTGTGCAGCATGAAAACCCGCTGGCCCCCTCCTGCCCCCCCTGGTACAATTGGTCTAGAACCGCCACTGAGACATAATACTTAAATAAATTCTTTTGATTACCGGTATATGGGCTGGAACTGACATTGTTACTCATAGGTCCTATGTTTTACTAATTAAAAAAAAAAAAAAAAAAAGGTGATAGCTTCAGTGGTATTAAGATAAGATCCCAACTTTCATCTGCCAAATTTTTTTTTTCAAAATAAATGAAAAAAAAAATAAAATTTTTACAGCTGAATTTATCAGTTTTTCTTGAGTTCTAATTTAGATTTTATAGAAAACAGTAATTTTTAACTCTAAAAATTCTGTTTTACTAATTATTTAAAGACAATAAAAAAGGATCCCAGCTTTCAAAAAACAAATTTAAAAAATACAAGCTGAATTTATCAGTTTTTCTTGAGTTCTAATTCAGATTTTATAGAAAACAGTAATATTACATTAAATTAAGTCAAAATATTTAAAATTCCTAAATTTTGAATGTACATTGACCTAATAAGATATAGAATTTTAATTAAACCTAATTGAATAGAAATTCCAATTCATGCATCTTAATATATTTGAATCCCTTGCCCTGTTTTTTTTTTTTTATTTCATGCTTTTCTGTGCCCCCATGAAAACACGCTGGCCCCCTCCTGGCCCCATGATACATTTGGTCTAGAACCGCCACTGGATATAAGTAGGGTTTTCACTTAAATCTTTATGATTTCTACAGGCTGGTTTACCACAATAGTAGATTCAAACCCTGAAATTATGGCTTTTAGTTTCAGTGGCCTCCCCAAGCTTTTTAGTGGCCCCATCTGGCCCCCCTATGAAGCATTTCTGGGGGCGCCACTGCTAACAGCAGAGGGCGATGTTGTTAAAGAGCCAAAACGCTGAGTCTGATGAACTCAAAAACACATTTTTATTGACAAGTGAGATAGAGTAACTATAATTATCTTAATTTTTTTGTCTAATGTTGCAAAATAACACCAGGAATGCAAAGAGGATTTTCTTTGTCTCTTTTTTTTTGTCACTGTGAGTCCAGGTTTTGGATCCCAGCTGGTACAGGGGAAGAATAACCCGACATCAGGCTGAAGTCTCTCTCAGAGAGGTGAACAAGGTAGATGTTGCATCGTTAATTCTGTCGATTAAATAAAGACACACAGAGATGTTAGAGAGAGAAAACCAGCAGCAGGTTGATGATCTGAGTGGTGTTCTGTCTTAAAGGACGGAGCGTTCTTGGTGAGGGACAGCTCACACAGCTCCTCACAGCATCCCTACACGCTGATGCTGCTTTACCAGGCCAGGATTTTCAACATTAAGATCCAAAAACAGAACGAGTGTTATTATCTGGGAAATGGAACCAAGAACACTAAGGTACGCCAAAATGGAAAACAATAAAATGAACGTTTTGCTCTCTGATTAAACTGAAAAGTTGACACATTGCGGCGAGCCTCAGGGAATGTTTGATGTTGTGGTGCGTGGCGAGGTTCCCCGTCGTTTTCAGTGTGTGCTGTTGTGCTTTAGAGTTTCCTGGGGGTGAGGGAGATGATTATCCATCACATGAACACCCCGCTGCTGCTCATTGATGCCGCAGACCAGGGCTCTGAGGAGCAGCTGCAGTGCTGCCTGCTGCACCCTGCGGGACTCTGACCACACCAACAGGCTTAATGTGAGCGCTCGCATCTGTTCCTGTCTTCTCTGCGTTCTCATTCCCTTGCATGTGTGTTTGCTCTTTGCATGTTCATTTTTAGGAAACCTCTGAAATAAATGTCACAACGTTAAGAACCTCAAAAGGTCATGTTATGTAATCTCTTAATCCTTGTTTTGGAAAACAGAGGGAGACTAAATTAATATCTTTCATGAGGATTATGTTGTTTTTTTTTTACTTTGCTTTTTTTTTCTGCACAGATTACCTCTGATCCTCACGCCTCCGATTCAAGGCTGCTGTTTCTTCACCTCCTCTTGGATTTTTTGGAGGAATGCAGCTTTGTCGGGCTGGTTAACACAAACGATCAGGTCACATTGCATCAGATGGGTTTGCACTGCAGAGAGAAACACAATATCTTTCTGCCACCTGTGCCTCAGGTCAATGTAGCAACTGTTACACCTGAGAAGGGAGAAATTTAGTTGTGTACAGAGTGTCTCCTTCAATTACAAACAGTTTTATAAGTCGACTGGACTCAGATTTACTGGACTTTATTTGCAGGCTGATATTTTATGCAATTATTTCCCACTCACTCATTGGTGTTAGTAGACGGGGGCCGAAAGGGGCCTAATAAATTCTATGATGGCCCCTGTACTGGAAACATGCACCGCAATAATTCCAATCTGTTAAAGATTTCATCATATCCCTAAATGAATTATTTTCTTATGAAAAAAGAATCAAATTCTTCTGTGTAGAAGAACCAAATAAAGAATGGATTATTAAAATGTATTAAAAAATCCTTATTTAATGGTAAAAGTTGCAAAATATTTTCAGAACAGTGGGAACACACACTGTAAAAACCATGGGGGTTCAAAACGGGGGCCAACGGGGGCCAGTGCCCCTGTAGATCATGTCCTGTTATGGCCCCTGTACTGAAGACATAATACTCAAAGAACTTCTAATTATGAAATGTGCTGGAACAGACGTGGTTACTGATAGGTCCTTTGATCTATTACTTTTTTTCCTTTAAAAATTCTGTTTTACTAATTATTTAAAAACAATAAGGTGATCGCTTCAGTGGGATTGAGAAAGGATCCCAGTTTTCAAAAAACAATTTTAAAAATACAAGCTGAATTTATCAGTTTTTCTTGAGTTCTAATTCAGATTTGATATAAAAATAAAAAAACAGTAATTTTAACTTTAATTAAGTCAAAAATATAAAGAAAATCCTAAATTATGAATGTACATTGACGTAATAAGACACAGACTTCTAATTAAACCTAATTAAATAGAAATTTCACTTCATGCAGCTATATTAAAATATTTGAATCCCTTGCTCTGTTTTTTATTTCATTTTTTCTGTGCCCCCATGGAAACACGAACAAATTAGTATTTTTACTTTTAAAATAAGATAATAAGATGATATACACTTGAACTAAGACAATGCAATTGTGTTTTCTTTTTTTAAATGTAAATTGTCTTGTTCCATTGGCAAAATGTCTCTTTTATCTCCTCAATTCAAGAACAAATGCAGTTAATTTAAGAAAAAATGAATTATCTGAATTTCGATTTTTATCCAGTGTACCGTGTTTTGATTTAGTTACACTGTAAAAATGATCTAGAAATAAGTAAACATTTCTCAAATTAAGTGTATTTACTCCTAATTTGAGTGGGTAAATGAAATGCTTTGCCAATGGAATGAGTATTTTTACTCTTAAAAGAAGTTATTTAGATAAAATGCACTTAAAATAAGAGAATGTAATGGTGTTTTCTTTTTTTAAATGTAAATTGTCTTGTTTCATTGGCAAAATGTCTCTTTTACCTCCTCAATCCAAGAACAAATGCGCTTATTTTAGGAAAAAATAACTTATCTAGATTTCAATTTTTTCCAGTGTTGTTATTGTTCTGACACTGCCCCCCACCCTGAACCCCTTGCTGAAATTCATCTAGAACCGCCACTGCACTTACTTTTCACTTTTTATACATTCAAGTGTAATTATATACAAAAAAAAAAAAAAATGATTAGTGAAAACAGTTTGGACAGAAAAAAGGTAGAAAATGCACTTTAAATAATTTTTTCACTCTGCGTATGAAGTCTTGGAAACTGGAAGTTTTGACTCTGCAAATATCCCCCCCCTAACAGGAAGCTACTGAAGCCGGAGAACGAACTACGCTGTCAGACAGAAATTATGAGCCCTCCACTTGCCCTGCAGGTTTTATTTAAATTAAAAGAGTCAAACCCACAAACTGTACAAATGTTGAAGCTGAACAATGTTTATTATTTTAAATATCTGACTGTGTGATGAACTCTGGTAGCCATAATAATCCCATGTAGTAAATCACCATCAATAGTCATGTAATTAATTATGTTATAAATCTGCCTTTTGAAAAAAAACCCAGAGGATTGTTGGGGGAAATGATTTGCATTAAAGTACGAGGGTTCAGTGACTGTAAAGACGCCTAGAGCAGGTTTGGATGCTTCAAATGCTAAGCATTTAAAAATTGGGGAAAGTATTTTAAAGGAAAAGTCCGGTCACATTCAGAAACTTCTTAAAGTACTTTAAATATAAAATGTTCAATAAATGATCAGTGTTTTTAAATAACAGTAATGTTCCTTTGAATGTGTTTTACTGGAGGCATCCATGTTTGTCAAAGAACTCTACTGCCACCTACTGGTTAGTGACGTCACGGTGCGGTATCGGCTGTTGATCAAGTCCCAGTGCTGTATCTGGTGTTTGTCACAACGCGCTATTATCCAAGTCATCTTGAAAACATTCTTCTTCCAAATGTTGGCTACATATTACGGGTTTTTTCTCTGGCCAGAAGTTCGATGGCAAATCCTCCCTCTTCAAGTTGGCGATCCAACGACCAACCCGTCCGTGGAGGATCAGGAATCTGGAATAACTCTTTTTTTTTCACTTTTCCCCGATGTATTCCAGCATCCAGCTGCCATGCACGTGGGCATTGTCAGTTTCACTATAGCTCTGGTGAATTTCAATGGTGAAGTCCTCTGGAAATCTTCAATAATTGTTGTTGATTGCAGATGTTCCCCAGTCGGCCTCAGCAGATGGCCGCTCACACTGAGCCTGGTTCTGCTGGAGGTTTCTTCCTGTTAAAAGGGAGTTTTTCCTCTCCACTGTCGCTACAAGCATGCTTAGTGTGGGGGATTGTATTTGAGTCAATGAGTCAATGCAATCAACTGGTTTTCCTTAGATAGAAAACTTTGTATCAATTTGACTGTATGATCTGGTTGAACTGTAAAGTGCCTTGAGATGACATGTGTTGTGAATTTGGCGCTATATAAATAAACTGAATTGAAATTGAATAGATGTGTCTAGTAGTTCCCATTGATTTAGCTTGGAAAGCGGGGAGAATGGCGCTAGGCTTACCGCACCGTGACGTCCCTGCTGGAAGATGGCAGGAGGGAGGGGCTACTATATTTGGGCAAAGATGGAATATTGTTTTTATTGTCTTATTTCATTCAATCACAGCAAAATTGTTAGTTTTAAGTATAAATAATGATCCATTGATTATTCCTTGCTGACGATTCCTTTAAGCCAGTGGAAGAATACAGCCTAACTGCAAACAGGAGCCCCAAAAAGAGCACTGATCATAGTAGCAGTAAAAGCTGCTGCAGCGATACACGACTGTAGAGCTGAAACCTGCAGACTGGACAATCACTGCTCATGCACAAATCCACCAATTTGAGTTTTATCAAACGAAAGCCAAAAACCGTACACTGTGCATCACTATAAACGCACCACGGTGGCAGCAGCATTGTGGTTTCTTTCAGGAAGGATATGGAAGCTGGGCAGACAGATGGAGCTGAATGTGCTGGTGAAAATTATCAGTCATCCAGGTCATAGTCATTCGAAAAAAGTTTAAAAAAAATCCACTGGACTTTGTTTCCAGGTAGCAGACGTTTCTCTTCCATCCAGGAAGCTTTTTCAATTCAAAATGTCAGAAATAGCGTTGAGTTCCAGGCTCCTATAGGTGCTCTTACATGGAACCAGAAGACTGTGCCTTTTAAGCCAGGCCAACTATTCCCTTGAACGACCTTTCAGAGACATAGACAGGTAAGGGGCATTGCAGGCTAACAAAGAAGCCAAATAACCCACATTCCAAAAGGGTGGACCCGTTCGTCCGTTTCAGTTTGCATGTTTTCTAAAAGCTTTGTTGGGCTGCTGCATAAAACCTAGAACTCAACGCTATTTCTGAAATTTTGAATTGAAAAAGCTTCCTGGATGGAAGGGAAACGTCTTCAACCTGGAAACAAAGTCCAGTGGATTGTTTTTAATTAACAAACGAATCAGAGATACTAAACATTCAGTGCATCTTTCACTCATTTGATGGAAATGAAAAAGATTTATGTTTTAAACTACAAAAAGTTAAAATACAAAGTGTTTTTAATTCTCCATGTGTGAAAAAGGGCTGAGAGAATCTATTTCCATTCATTTTCTATTTTTATAAAGAAGAAATTAAAATACTTTCAAATAGAAACAAGAAAATGACTTTTTGCACTGGGAAAAATCGAAATCTAAATAAGTAATTTTTTTCCTAAAATAAGTGCATTTGTTCTTGGATTAAGGAGGTAAAAGAGACATTTTGCCAATGGAACAAGACAATTTACACTTAAAATAAGAAAACACAATTGCATTGTCTAATTTCAAGTGCATATTATCTAATTATCTTATTTTAAGACTAAAAATACTCATTCCATTGGCAAACTATCTCATTTACCTACTCAAATTAAGGGCAAGTACACCTAATTTAAGAAATTTGTATTCATTTCTAGATCGTTTTTCCAGTGTGGGCTTTTTTTTAGACAGGATGTTCGAACGTATTTCACAACAGCACTAAATTTGAGAGGCTGAAGGTAATTACAATTATTTTTTGAGTCTGGAGATTTGTCCTGCAGACGAGCTGCTGGTTCAATTCCCTGCTGTAACCACCTGAGGTTTACGTCAGCCTCTCTTCTGTCTGCCGGCCCTCAGTTCTGCTTGAATTGTGAAGGACTTTGGGGTCTTGACTATTTAATCAATTTTCACAGGAAAATCTCAGAACATTTCCTGCAAAACATCTTGCTTGTAACGTCTGAGATGACTTTTATGTGGATACAAAAATCAATATAAAAAAAACTGCCCCTTTTTATTTATGTGTTTAATTCAGTTTTTTGTTAATCAAAATAGAAAACAGAGGTTTTTCTCATTAAGCTTTGGAAACAAAGGAAAAGAAAGGCCAGTATTTTAGTTTTTATAAAACAAAAATCAAACAATTGTTTAGTTTTTTTGGTTTGGTTTTTATATCTATTTTCAGTGTATTCTCATTATTAGTTCGTATGAAATCGTACGAAAAGTTATGCACCGTAATTTCGTACGTTTTGGACGTTTTTTTCGTCGCATTTTTACGTCTTGCCTCGAGACAAGATATCCTTGCGCATGCGCATGTTACGCACCATTCAATAACATAGAGTTTAACATACAATTAACCCTAACCCTAAGATACAAAACAGCAAGCAACCTAGTTAGAGACATGAAGAAGTGATTATTGCACGGTTTTTCCCAGTTTTACGTCCGTCAGCGTATCTGCTTTTTTCGTCTGTCTGGCTGCGCACTGATCTGTTTTTTCGAGGAAGGTTGCAACATCAAACCAAACATCAGAGGGGCTGACAGACAACCATCTGCGTGAAAATCCTTCAGTTACCCGTATCTACCAATCAGACATTTCATCACGTCCAAACCAATCTGGTCTGCTGACATCTACAAAAAAAGAAGGAATAAAAAAATAAAAAAACAGTGCAGGTTTTATTTCGTCTTATTCTCAGAGCTGCAGAAGGAGAAGCCTGTAGACAAATGGCTCTGGGTGGGAAACCCGCTTAAACATACGTGCCAGTTGATCCATGCTGTTGGAAAGCGAGTCCAAGTCTTTCAGCAGCTTCTCCATAGCAGCGCTGACAGGCGATGCACACAGACTTTCTCCCTTTTCCATCTAAAAGGAAAAGTTAAAGGTGAACAGAGTTCAAAATACTCAGATGAAGTATTTCATCTCTATAAAAAGTTGCCAACTTATTACGTTACGAACTGTGAATTTAGGAAATGTTAAGTTATTCATTAAGCGTCGCTTTATCCTAACACCTTTTAATGGAGTCGATAAATTATAAAGAAATTAGATTTAATGCTGGTTCTGGTAGGAAGGTGTCAGAACACACATTTCAATACATTATGGGGAAAATAAACAATTAAAAACATCTTGGCTTCTTCTGCAGTGAGATCCAACGATCAGCTGTTGCTCTGTTCCTTTTGCAAAGCTTTAGCCACTTAGCTCCTTCTGCGTGGAATTTCTTACAAAGAAATTGGAAGTTGACTAAGTTTTTAATCTTTAAATGCTTTTAAGATGAAAGTGAAAGAATCTCAAGCAGCCTCAAATATCTGCAATTTACTTATTATGTTTTTTTTTAGGTACTTTTCATTTACCGTAATTTAATATATCTCGGTTTCCTATATAACTTTGCTGCCTCTTGGCCAGGACTCCCTTGAAAAAGAGGTTTTTAATCTCAATGGGATTTTTTTTCCTGGTTAAATAGAAAAATATATTTTAAAAGTAAAAACTGTAAAGGATTCTTTAGGATAAAAATGTTTTAATTAGACTGTATAATAAAAAAGGACACAAGTTTGAACTTACACACAAGCTTCTTTATTTAAATTTACATCTATTATAGTTCAGAACAGCTTAAATAAATAAATAAATAAATAAATAAATAAACATCAGGTCATAACTATCAATTATAATGACTGCGATGCTGCAGCCTGAAGGCAGTGAATCAGAATATTATCTTTTCTAAACTCCATCAGCAGTTGAAGTTTGTGATGAGTCAGCATCCTGAGCTCCATCTTCCCTCTCAGGCTGCGGTCCAGGATCTCCCATCACCGCGTCTCTGCATCTGACCCACGCCTCGGACAGCTCCTGCGCGCTCGACAGCATCTGCGTGCGCAGCTTCACCAGGTCATACGTCATCCAGGTCAGCTGCACTGAGGGAGGGAAGAGGAGCAGGGTGACCAAGTTAGAACATGGAGATATCAGAGGGTGGATCCAGCAATGGCCGCTAACCGCATCTGTCCTCCTCCTCGTCGGTCAGCTTCTCCAGCTCCTTGTCCAGTTCAGACAAACAGCTGCTGATCCCTGGAGGCTCCGCCAGGCGAGGGCTATTCTCCATGTCAATTACTCACTGATTTACACAAATAACGTACGTTATTGCTTTCAAATCAAACCCGCGCCAACGTAAAAAATCACTCTACGCAACGTATTAGATTTTTTTACGTTGGACAAAAAAATAAACGGTTACTCAGACAGATAAGTTAGCGAGTTAAACTTGTTTAAAATTCGGTTAAAACTTTAATTTCATGAACCGACGCAACAATAACGAGCTGAAACTTATCCAAGGGCTTAATTCATCGTTAAAATATAAGTTAGTTTTAAAAGCTTTAGGTTTAGTGGCCTACTCACCGTCAGAAGCTAACTAAGTTCTAACTAATCAACAACGCGCATGCGCACAACTTGATTTTTAATTGGCGCCTGATTTAAAAAAGTAAAGCGATAAAAAGCTACTGAAAAGAGTCCCTTAAAGCTACAGTGTGTAATAATTACAGGGATATACAGTCAGAAATGTAATATATTATATACATAACTATGTTATTTATCATCATCTATGAGCTCAGCCTCTTAACCTTAATATTTGCGTCGCCTTAGAATTCGTTATTTATAATTACATAGGAGCGGGTCTCGCAGCCATGGAGGCAGACATCTTTGCGCTACGGCAGCGCAGAGCCAACAAACTACTGATTGCGAGATTGCCAAAATGTCACAACGATGTAGAAAAAATAACGGGTATATTTATTATCTTAAGTCTACATGAAATCTATACCCTACACAGACTAATGAAATACTATCTGTAAAATTATCTATGTAAACAAACCTCATCACTTGAGAAGGTAGGTGACGCGGACGTCGTGGAAGACATTTTGTCCTGTAACGCTCGCCGTACTGTTGGGGGGGAGAAGCGGTGGGGGGGAGATGTTCATGTTGCTGCGGTCTGCAGTCTGACCGCTAGATGTCGCTGAAAATTACACACTGTAGCTTTAAAGGGATGCATTTAGTACACAGTGAATATTTATTTTAAATATTTATATTTTTTAATAATTTATGTTTTGGTATCCTGTTTTTTTCACATTGACAACTTTGAAGAGGATTAAATAAGATGATAAACATTTAAAAAATTATTATTTTTTGTTAAATTCCACATTTTGATGATAAATGTAAAGGAGTTACATTGGTCTCTAAACAAACTTTTAATATTTCCTATATTCCATATCTGTCATTTTTCATTTTACCACCTGCACCTCTCTTTTATATGACGGAGTATTAGGGCCAGGCTAGACATCCCCCCCCCGCTCTATTTAGAGATGAAAGTCATAAAATTACTAGACTAAAGTCGCAATGAGAATAGTCTTTAAATTAAAAGAATAAAGTCGCAAAGAGAATAGTCATAAAATTACAAGAAGAAAGTCTTGAAGTTACGACAATAAAGTTTGAAAATTATGAGAATGAAGTTTTAAAATTACGAGAATAAAGTTGTAACATTACGAGAATACTCATAAAATTACGAGAATAAAGACACAATGAGAATAGTCATAAAATTACGAGAATAAAGTCGTAACATTACGAGAATACTCATAAAACTACGAGAATAAAGTCACAACAAGAATAGTCATAAAATTATGAGAATAAAGTCGTAACATTACGAGAATAAGATCGGAAAATTACGAGAATAAAGTCGTAACATTACGAGAATAAGACTGTAAAATTACGAGAATAAAGTTACAACAAGAATAGTCATAAAATTACGAGAATAAAGTCGTAAAGTTACAACAATAAAGTCAGAAAATTATGAGAATTAAGTTTTAAAATTACGAGAATAAAGTCGTAACAATACGAGAATAGCCATAAAATTCCAAGAATAAATTTGTGACATTACAAGAATAAAGTAATAAAATTACGAGAATAAAGTCGTAACATTAAGAGAAAAAAGTCAAAACAACAATAGTCATAAAATTACAAGAATAAAGTCAGAAAATTATGAGAATAAAGTCGTAACATTACGAGAAAAAAATCAAAACAACAATAGTCATAAAATTACCAGAATAAAGTCATAAAATTACGAGAATAAAGTCGTAACATTACGAGAAACAAGTTGTATTTTATAACAACTCTTAGAAGAATAACTTTCTTCCCTAAAATGAGGAATGTGGAGCATCATGTGAAGTTATACTTTGGCATCGGTTTGACATCTGTGCTTCATCAGAAACCATTGCTGTAGTGAAATGGTCATGAATAATCAAGTGAGCTTAAATTCATTTCTAAATTTGGAGGAGCATATTGTGTCTAAAAGTAATCTGAATTATTTTGAATACCGGTATCTAGAAAAGTTGAATTTATTTTGATCGGTAGGAAAATACTATGTAGACATAAAAAAGATGAGAAAAAAAGAAAAGAAAATAAATATACAAGTTTTCAACTTGTATATTTCTAACACAAAAAGGAAAACTACACATGATAACCATAATGAGTTGAAGCCAGTCTATTATCTGAGTGGAAAATTATTTAAGTGAGAGGGAACAAAATCCCCTGAGGGGACTGAATTGGCTGACGACAGCAAAAAAGTTGAGAGAAAAACAAAGACCTCTCACCTTAGGAAAGCACCAATGGAGATAGACTGGGGGCGGACCAAGAGAGGAGATATAGTCAGTGTGACAGGTGACACCTTGTCATAGAGCAAGGACAAACAGTCAAGGAAGGATTAGAGAGGTCTGCAACTTTAAAGCTAAAAGATCATTATTTGGATAAGTAGTTAGTATTTTATTTATTTATTTTTGGGGGTTTTTGAGAATTGCAAAGGTGAGACTTTAAGGAACTGATAGGAAATCATTAAGGATTTGACAAAAAAGGACAGTTTAGAAGAGGTTAAGAGGTGGAAAGAAAACGTGACGATGTCTTCGTTTGAGACCCAGAGCCAGTCTCCACCTCGCTGCGGCCCGCAGTTTCCAAGTTTGGGCCAGGAACCTCCGGAGCTCAGCATGTACGGCGAATGCTACTACCCTCCTCCCTCCCTGCCGAGTCCTCAGCGCACCACCCCTTCCTCGTACGAACTGGGCGACTATGCAACCTCATCTCCGAACCCATACCTTTGGTTCAACAGCTCTGGGATCAACTCCTCCTCGTACCTGTCTAGCAGCGGTCCGCCTGGTAATCCAGGCCCACCATTTGTCCCTCAGCACTATGGCATACAGAGACCCTACCTGGGACCAGCTGGACCTGGAGGTCCAGGAGGGGAACTGAGCTGGTTCTCACTTCCCTCACAGGAAGATCTGATGAAGCTGGTCAGACCCCCTTATTCCTACTCTGCTCTAATTGCCATGGCGATACACGGAGCTCCAGACAAGAGACTGACACTGAGCCAGATATACCAGTATGTTGCCGATAACTTTCCTTTCTACAACAAAAGTAAAGCCGGCTGGCAGAACTCCATCAGACACAACCTGTCGCTCAACGATTGCTTCAAGAAAGTACCAAGAGACGAGGATGATCCAGGTAACACAATAAGATCCTATCGAGTCTTTATCGTAGTGCTTGAAAAGTTCCCGCTAACCAGTGAGGGATGAGTGTAACCTCTTATTTCATATTTAAATCTCACCCATTAGGTAAAGGCAACTACTGGACACTTGACCCCAACTGCGAGAAGATGTTCGACAATGGAAACTTCCGCCGCAAGAGGAAGAGAAAGTCTGACTCCCTCGCCAACGGAGACGGCGCCTCAGGGCCTCCGGAGTCAGGAGACAGCGAGCGGGGAAGCCCCAAACACCCTGCGCTTACCATGTCCCCAACGCCGGACAGAATCCCCTCCCCTTCTCTATCGGGTCCCACACCATGCCTAAGTAGCTTCTTGTCTGAAATGTCTACGGTTTCTACTGGAGCGACGAACGAGGTCGGCGGAGACGGGTTGAGCAGGCCGCTGCAGATTAACCTCCCCTTAGACGGAACGCATAGACCCACCCAGCCAGGAAGCTTTAGCAATTACTCCCCCAACTCAGGTGTGTCAGAGTGGCTGCCACAGGTGCCAGCTCCCTCTGTGCTCACTTCCTCACCCTCCCACTCTTCTCTAGGTTACTCTAACCCCATTCTGAGCCAGTATAACGGATCCAGTGGGCACTTCTACCCCTCTCTGAGCTCCACTGGAATCATCTATCATCGTGAGGGCACAGAGGTTTAAGGAGACGTTAATTGGAAGGACGTTTAAAATGCCTGGTGTTAGTTTTGGCTCTGAGAAAAAAACTGAAAAAGATAAAAAAAAGTTTTGCTGACATAGACAAGTGAGGATGCTGTAACACGTGACTGTATCTCAGCATGGCTCGGTTCCCACAGGAAAAGCTGAGTCAGGTGTAGCCGCCTTTCATTGTCTAACCGTAAAAAAAGAAAGAAAAAATGCTTCTTTCCTCACTATCATGTCCCGTCAGCTTTTATTTCAGATATATCTCTGTAAGAGCTGAGTCATTATTAACCGGCCCGGCTCTGATCTGCTGACATGACGCCATTCCTCGCCGTATCGTTGATGGTAATGCACAGACAGCACATTTAGACGGGTAGTTAAGTTACAGTGGTATCAAAATTGTAAACAAGTAATGATCAGACTTACTGACATTCAAGTGCTGCAACAGTTGGATTGATTTACAGTCATGGAGTGTAATATAAAGGTGGCAGTTGTGTTTTTTTTATATATATATTAATATATGTTCACATCTTGTGGTTCGTTACACCTGATTGTTGGTTTGTTGGTAAAAAAACAAAAACATTTTTCAACAAAAATGAGTTTGTAAGGTGTATCTACATGCTGTTTGTTGTGTTTTTACTATGAATAAAAGTTTTTCGATGTAAAGTTTCCTTTCTATATTTTTTTTTAATTATAAATAAACGGATGGGTTTTATAGGGGAATAAATAAACAAATATTTTTTTAATTGGGTGCTGCATCATAACCTATTCAGAGACGTTAAAAAAAGATAATAAAAATAGAGAAAGTGAATCCATATACACTGAAAAAAAGAAAAAACTGTCCTTTCAGTAAAAGCGGTGACCAGTAGTGTGGAACCAGCCTGTCAGTGTAACCTGATCTATGTTGATGGATAGTTAACAGATTCTCCTAAACGGTGAAAAACTACATTCCCATGCTTTCCCTCTTCCTAGCACGACACGCTGAAATCTGTGGGTGCACTTTATCTTTTTACAGAAACTATGCTGACTACACTGAAAAAAATAAAACAACCGTTTTTGTGTTAACAATTACTTAAACAGTTGTCTTAAAGTAACTAAATATGATTTAGTACATTTCAAAAGCACTTCCATTATGTGTGTGAGGTATTAATTTGAATTTATCATTATTTTAAACCCCATAAAATCTTCAGAAAATAACAATAAAACAAGCAAATGTGAAAAGTTGATTTTAAAGCTTTGTTTTAATGGTAGATAAAAAGTGAATCCCATGTTTCTTCCATACTGAAAAAAATTATGAAGCCGTTTTTGGTATCTACTTCATCCTTTGACTCATTTTGCAAAAAATGCATGTGGCAAGACATGGCAGCAAAATCTGTTTTTCAGAAATAAAGTTTCACATCCAGGCTCTACATAATGCATGACATTAAGCAACAACAGCAGGTTTATAGACCGAGGTAGAGAAAAAAAATCAGATGATCTTATCTGGTTTTATTTTGAAGAGTGTCTCATCTTTATGTGTGTTACATAAATAAGCGCAAAAGCCCTTTATTTACCCCAAAACACGGGCAGCAGGACAGACATTTAGACTAAATACAAGAAAGAAAGAAAGAAAGAAAGAAAGAAAGAAAGAAAGAAAGAAAGAAAGAAAGAAAGAAAGAAAGAAAGAAAGAAAGAAAGAAAGAAAAGTCTTTCAGTTGAATCTAGTGGAATTTACCATCTTGGCACTACAGCTTAAATGTCTCAGGGGGTAGGAGGTCAACCTCTTCAAATTTGCATAACTGATTTCAAACAATAACAAAAAAGGGGACGAGGTTTCACTTGCATGGATCAGATATTTTGCCTTTTTTTCTTTTTCATTTTTAAACCGGTGTTATGCCCGTGCCCATATCAGATTTAACTGAGTGAAAAGTCATGAGTCGAACTGTGCCAAGGAGAAAAAAAGAAAACCTCTTCATGATCCATCAACTATGAGTCATCCACATTTCTGAGAAGAAGAAGAGAGTTTCTACACCAACAAATGAATTGCTATGAATTAAAAAAAATAAAATATGGAGCTCATATTTTTACTGCTAGAAAAAATACAGATCATAAAGCAAAAAGCTTGTATAAGAAGCGAGATTATTGCTCTAAAAAGTTTAGTTTAAAAATCATTCTCATCTTATTATTGTCATTACACTGTCACAAGTACAGAGCAAAGAAATTAACGCTGAACACTCCCCACAAAAAATATCAATATTGCACCATTTCAACATATTTTACTCAGGTAAGAGTAAAACAGCATTTGGTAAAAAGGAAAGTTAACTGAGTAACTGATCGTAGTATCTGATTTCTTACTTTCAAAAGGTGTAATAACCACAGATTAAAATGTTGTGTTAAATTGCAGTCTTTTTTAATGCTGTAAAAAATTTATCCAGACAAATAGATCATGTGATTTAAAAATAACAACTCGAAGCAGAAGACACACTTTTCCAGATAAATTTTCTCATGAAGTTATAAAACCAATTGTCACGACTTATTTATACATGTTAGAACAGTGACTATATTTAGACTCTAGAACCGCCACTGTT
Organism: Cyprinodon tularosa; assembly: GCF_016077235.1. Lineage (NCBI taxonomy): Eukaryota > Metazoa > Chordata > Actinopteri > Cyprinodontiformes > Cyprinodontidae > Cyprinodon > Cyprinodon tularosa. Next base: position 733,038 of record NW_024038523.1, on the reverse strand, counting down.
CCCAACAACCTCAGTAAGTTCTTCCATTCATGCTGATTTTTGCAGTTTCTATCATAGTCAGTTAAATAACCTGCTGCTGTTATTCTGCACATCTCTGATGTTGCTGCTATTTTCAAATATCTATTACTGTAAAAATGTCCATAGCTGCATATTGGTTATTTATTCTCCAGGTGCACAATTTTATATTGTTAAACCACTTTACTGTACAATATTTTATTCTTTATCTTTTAACTGTTCACTATTATGTTATTCTTATACATTTTTCTAAGGTCCACATTTGTGTGACCATTTTTTTCTATAATATTTTTGTTGCTGTAAACACCAGAATTCCCCCATTGTAGGACAATAAAGGGATTTTCTATTCTATTCTATTCTATTCTAGAATATTTTTCAAAAAGGGGTTATTGTATTTTATTTTATTATGTTCTATCATTATATATATATATATATATGTATATATATATATATATATATATATATATATATATATATATATATATATATATATATATATATATATATATATATATATATATATATATATATATATATATATATATATATATATATATATATAGATAGATAGATAGATATAGATAGATATATATATATAAACTGAAAATGTTAGAACTGTAAATTTATAGTCATATGTTTATATTACAGCTCTTATATATTTTTTACTATTTTTCAAGGCTGGACTTTTAAAAAATGAAATTGGCCACAGAGCTGTTCTAAACTAAATTTCTTTTTGTTCTACCCTTGTGTTAACTAAATAACAAATTAATCTGTCTAAGTCTATTCTATTTTGTTCTATATTCTATATTTTATTAAGATATCAATTAAATAAAAGTAAAACAGTATTTTAAGTATTTTTCATTCACAAAGTTAGTCAAATATATGTAACTGAGTAAATGTAACTAGTTTCCACATACCTCTAATTTTAAATATAGCCTATGGGGGTGTTTAAATTGTTCAGGGTGAACACCTGTTTTTGCTGAGTAATGTTTAGATATGTGTAGTTAAACCCCCAGTGACTCCTCAGGTATGAAGCAGGTATAGAAACTTTAAGGAAGAATTGACATCTTCATATCAGCTGCGTTTTCTCTGAAGTCTTAAAGTTTACAGGCAGCTGTTCTGATTAGGCCCCGATGATGGAAACTTTTCCAACTTTGTACTGTTTATGTCTAAACATTGAGACGGAAATGATAAATATAAGGAGCATTGAAGCACAGCAATAAGAATGTGTTGGTATAAAAGAACAAAAACAAAACTACTTCATTCCTTTATAGGGCACTCAATTAAATACCATTAAAATCTAAATTTCAAGTGTTATTGGAATCCAGGACAAGACCTTATTACCTTTGTAACATTAAAAAAATATGGATATTTTGATGCCAAAAATTAATGCCAATGTAATAACAAGAAACGCCAACTTGACCGAATATATTAAGAAAAATAACAAAAGTGCTTCTAGAAGAAATTCATGAAAAACACACATTTTATTTGTTCCAACGTAAACTTAGAGGCATTAATGCTGATACTGACATTTTTTAGTTTATAAACCTAAATATAATTGTTAACTATTAAGCTATTGTTAGCTTATTAACTTTACTTTCTTTACTTTTCTATTACCTTTTTACCTTTTTTCACACTGCAAAAACGATCTAGAAATGAGTAGAAATTTCTTAAATTAAGTGTATTTCCCCTTAATTTGAGTAGGTAAATGAGTTTTCCAATGGAATGAGTAATTTTACTCTTAAAATAAGATAATTAGATAATATACACTTAAAATAAGACAATGCAATTGTGTTTTCTTATTTTAAGTGTAGATTGTCTTGTTCCATTGGCAAAGTGTCTCATTTACCTCCTCAATTTAAGAACAAATTGACTTATTTTAAGAAAAAATGACTTATCTAGATTTAGATTTTTTGCAGTGAATGACTAAATTTTTTTCAACTTAATTTTTACACTGCAAAAACCATCTAGAAATAAGTACAACATTTCTTAAAATTAGTGTATTTACCCTTAATTTTAGTAGGTAAATAAGACAATTTGCCAATGGAATTAGTATTTCTACTTCTAAAATAAGAGAATTACATAATATTCACTTGAAATAAGACAAAGAAATAGTTTTTTTCTTATTTTAAATGTAACTTGTCTTGTTCCATTGGCAAGATTTCCATTTTTTGCAGTGTAGTAAGTAATATTTAATTGAAGGGCTCCTCTAATTGGTCGAATACCAAAAAAAGATGTGCAGCCATGTAGCAGAATCTTTGCTGAATGGCTGGATATAGATCTCGTGTTTCTAGACCTCACTGAGGGACGGAGGGGACTCCATTTGTAAGGGGTATGCAGGTGATCAAAAACGGTAACCTGCCCTTTAAAGGGTTTGAATAAACCTAACCTTTATTTAACAGTAGAAATCATTGGAAAAAAAAAACAATCAGGTGTTGGATCTTTATGCTGCTGTTAAATAAAATAATATGATGTCTATTTTAACATGTTCATGATGCCATTTAGTTTTAAAAGTTTTTATAATCAATCTATGATTTCTGAGCTGCAGAGTTAACAGCAATAAAGCTCATCTATAGCTTCATATTCAGCTAGATAGATTCTAACTTATTATATCTGTGTTTGTTTTTGGCTTTCCTAAATAAGTCTGTAAAGGACTCTTTGTTATTTTATTCTTGAGGTTATATACGTTCACAACAAAAAGGGAGAAAAAAGGAGAGTCTAATGCTTTTTTTCCAAGTATTTTCCAACTCCACACACACATCAGCTTTTGTTTTTATGTTTCTCCATTTCACAGAGTTTGTGATGACAGCTACCAAGAGGTGCATGAAGACCTGGGGGTCTTTGGATCCCCTTCCTTCTACCTATCTACATGATCTCCCCCCCCCCCCACCCCCCCACCCCCACTCTGTGCCAACTGAAACATTTTAAGAGCTTCTCTCTTTGCGGTTTTACGAACAGCGGAAATCCCTCGGAGCCGTCTTATTCGGGGCTGTTACAAACCGATGCAAATTTTCCAACTGCTTATCACACCTTGGAAAGGGATGGCAAGTTTGGAGATGAGGGTTTGCAGGTAAACAGTAAAACTGAAGAGACTCGACACGCTGAAACCAAAGGAATCCCTTCACTGCAAAAAATCTAACTCTAGATAAGTCCTTTTTTTCTTAAAATAAGTGCATTTGTTCTTGAATTGAGGAGATAAAAGAGACATTTTGCCAATGGAACAAGACAGTTTACACTTAAAATAAGAAAACACAATTGCATTGTCTTATTTTAAGTGCATATTATCTAATTATCTTATTTTAAGAGTAAAATTACTCATTCCATTGGCAAACCATCTCATTTACCTTCTCAAATTAAGGGTGAATACACTTAATTTAAGAAAGTCTTACTTAATTCTAGATCGTTTTTGCAGTGTTTAAGTTTGATGAAAGCTTCACTGTTGTGGCCATTTATGCTAAACGTTTGCACTTGAAAAAAATCTAAATCTAGATAAGTCATTTTTTTCTGCATTTCTTGCATTTGTTCTTGGATTGAGGAGGTAAAAGAGACATTTTGCCAATGAAACAAGACAATTTACATTTAAAATAAGAAAACACCATTTCATTGTCTTACTTCTAGTGCATATTATCTAATTATCTTATTTTAAGAGTAGAAATACTAATTCCATAGGCAAACTATTTAATTTACCTACTCAAATTAAGGCTAAATACACTTAGTATGAGAAATTGTTACTTATTTCTAGATTGTTTTTCCAGTGTGTCATTTCTACACTGCAAAAACAATCTGAAATTAAGTAAAAATGTCTTAAATTAAGCATATTTAGCCTTAATTTGAGCAGGTAAATAAGATGGGATGAGTATTTTTACACTTAATTAGATAATATGCACTTGAAATAAGACAATGCAATTGGTTTTTCTTATTTCAAATGTAAATTGTCTTGTTCCATTGGCAAAGTGTCTCATTTATCTCCTTAAATCAGGATAAAATTCACTTATTTTAAGAAAAAATGACTTATCTAGATTTTGATTTTTTGCAGTGTACCAATATAGTTTTCTTCTTTTGGTATGTAAAATATATTATAAGTTCATTAAGAACCAAAATTTGTAATTAAGTTTTTTTATTTGGAATTGTTTAGATTCCGTTGTTAATTGTTAGACCCTCCCATTAATTAGAGTAATTAAAAACACACCTGGTGCTGGTGGATTGTTTGATAAATGTCTGGTGTGGAACGTATGTTTTTGTAAAATGACTTTTTTAGAGCTTTAAACATTAAATTAAAATTTTTCGTTTCTTATAAGTTGCAAGACATTTTTATTAATAATTTTTTCTTTGCTTTTTACAATAAATAAGCCAAGTTGGAAGTGCGTACAAAGTCAAAAACCCCCTGTTACTACCCAGGGCCTTTGTTGGAAACAGAACGATGGCATCGCTCGGCACCTCGGGTACGCCCCTTATCGTTTTGTCTGTTGTTCAATTTGCTCTGAATCATTTTTTCCCCCTCCCTTTCTTACAGAGAAGCTGTTCTGTCTTTACATCCTGGCGTTTCTTTTCCGTTTTGGCCCTTTTCCCAAAGCAACACCTTGACTTCTTCTTCTTTACAACTGCCATCGCCTGTCAGAGTTTACACAGCTTTTATTTAATTGCCAGCAAATTACAGTGCTTATGACACAAATCATAGGATACGAGGCGGTTGTGGTGGAAGCTGATCCACATGCACTGATGGACGAACAGACTGTTTGAGGGATACCCCAGCTAATCATCCATCAGTCATGTGTTATTGTGGCACCTTGCCTAAGGCAGAGACAGCTAAACAGAGTGATATGATTAAATCTATTAACATCCTCCCCTCCACCTGCTGCCTGGCTCGTGGCAGTCATCCACACACCTGTCGAAGTAACGGCACGCGCCCGCACTCACTCGCGCACGCACACACATGCAGAGCCCTTCCATGTTTGCAAAGTGCACAAAAGAGCTGTATGTTTGCAATATAAACTCAAGCAAAGAACGTTTATCCTAAGACTGATATGCATGTCAGATTTGTGCAGAAACTGTCCTGATTCTGAATTTGCACAAAAGCAACGCATTTCTCTGCAATGTTTTCTGCCCTCAGCGAGATGACATGCACTGTGTCACCTTTAGCAACTGTTTCCAGGATCTGAAGTCCAGGGTTCTTGGTACCGGCTGAACCCAAAACACACGGGGACACGCTCGCACGTATGCCCTGTGTTTCCACTAAAACACTGGAGCCCTATCAAGGGTGTTTAGTAAACGGCAGGGATGAACGTCAAGCCTTGGAAGACGTGTCATCATGCCCCCCTGCCACAGCGACGCTTCGCCAGGTGGGTGTTTAGTGTAAACACCCTCACACACTCCAGATACACGGTCGCAGGTGATGAAAGGATAGAAGGAGGTTTTCACCGGTTTCAAAGTCATTCGGCAACCTTTTCCGTTTGCCTCCTTCTGCAGAGTTCAGAGAAAACCGACAAACTCTTTGAAGCAAAGGTTCAACAACCACTGGGATGACATCCTCACTCTCCTGACTGCAGCCGTACTGCTGGAAATGAAGGTCTTCACATGATCTGAAACACTTAGGAGCACAGCGTCCGACAGCTTTGTACCAACGATAAAGTCCCATTTTGATAAAAGTCCTGAGGAATCCAGCAGCTCCCTCTCTGGAGTCCCAGTCTGTCCAAAGATTAAGGCAGTATGAGATCTCCGCTTCCTAAACATGGTTTATATACACGATTTGGGAAAAAGTGAAGTTTGAAGACAAACACAGAGCGCACCAAGACACTGTGTATATTTGAATCATTTCTATTTCACCCTAAAATATTTTCCATGTCAACATGCAGTAAACATGGAGCTATGGAGAGATATTTTCAGCAAGGGAGGGAGAGAACGAGGGGAGGAATCAGGTCTATATGAATTACTTCTAGCAGTCTTGTCACAGAGAATATAATCTGAAAAGCTGCTATTGGTGTATCTGGTAACAAAGCAAGAAAACCGGTTATGATGTCGTGTTGGTGATAGAATTATCTGTTCCTTCATCCCCAGTCTGAAATCTTTAACATCTACTTTCTCCAACATATTTTCCGTTTTTAGTGAAACCTGACAATATTTTTTTGTGTTCCACAGCATTATCCTGCCACCTCCATGCATCAGAATGGGGCTGCTGTGTTTAGGGGAATGTACATTTATTATATGTTACACACTGGAAAAACGATCTAGAAATAAGTAAAAATGTCTTAAATTAAATATCAAGAATCTTTAATTAAATCAAGAATAGAATTTAAAATCCTCCTTCTCACATATAAAGCCTTAAATGGCCAAGCTCCATCTTATATCAGAGATCTGATTGCTCCTTATGTTCCTAACAGAGCACTTCGCTCTCAATCTGCAGGTTTACTAGTGGTTCCTAGAATTTCTAAAAGTAGAATGGGAGGCAGATCTTTTAGTCATCAGGCTCCTCTCCTGTGGAACCAACTACCAGTTTTAGTCCGTGAGGCAGACACCCTGTCTACTTTTAAGGCTAGGCTTAAAACTTTCCTTTTTGATAAAGCTTATAGTTAGAGTGGCTCAGGTTATCCTGAGATATCTCTATAGTTATGCTGCTATAGGCTTAGACTGCTGGAGGACATAGGGACCCCCATTTCCAGTGGCGGTTCTAGACCAATTGTACCAGGGGGGGCAGGAGGGGGCCAGCGGGTTTTCATGCTGCACACAAAAGCATGAAATAAAAAAACAGGATTCAAATAAATTAAGATAACTGCATGAAGTGAAATTTCTATTCAATTAGCTTTCATTAAAATTCTAAATGTCTTAAATGTCTTAATATTTAATAATTAATCATTTAATAATTTAGGAATTTTACTTTTTTAACTTAATTTAAGTTGAAATTACAGTTTTCTATAAAATCTGAATTAGAATTTAAGAAAAACGGGTAAAATTAGCCGTAAAAAGAGTATTTTTTGTACATTTGTTTTGGAAAATAACATTTAGCAGATGAAAACTGGGATCCTATCTCAATACCATTTATGCTATGTTTTTAAACACTTAATAAAACAGAATTTGTGAAGAAAAAAATAAAATAGATCCAAAGGGCAATATCATCATTAGAATTTCTTTGAGTCTTATGTCTTCAGTACAGGGGCCATAACAGGGGCCAGGACTTGATCAACAGGGGCCCTGGCCCCCGTTGGCCCCTGTCTAGAGCCGCCCATGCCCATTTCATCATTCTGCTTCATTCTCTCTCTGTTCTCCTATTCTGCAGAATCTGTTAGTTCAATCTCTAACCTTCTGCTCTCTCTGCTTTTCCTCAGAGTAGCTTTGCCTCGTCTGTTCCTGTTTGGCTGTGACGTCATCCTGGAAAGAAACATCAGCTGTGCTGCTTCCATCAACACCCTTGTTTATAGATGTTGGAGATCGGCCTGTTTTCCAGTGTGGTCCTGTTTCTCTGACCGTGACTGAGTGGATGTGCTCTCTTCGTCCTCTGGAATGGGAGCTGGCTCGGAGCTCGTCTGCCTGGCTGTGTGTTTCCTGGACGGGGCCGCCTTTTAAAGCTGCTTTTTGTGTCTCTGCTTCTGTCTCCTTGAACCCCAGTCGGCCTCGGCAGATGGCCGCTCACACTGAGCCTGGTTCTGCTGGAGGTTTCTTCCTGTTAAAAGGGAGTTTTTCCTCTCCACTGTCGCTACAAGCATGCTTAGTGTGAGGGATTGTATTTGAGTCAATGAGTCGATGCAATCAACTGGTTTTCCTTAGACAGAAAACTTTGTATCAATTTGACTGGATGATCTGGTTGAACTGTAAAGTGCCTTTTTCCATTTGTTTCCGATCACATTAAAGGATAGATTTTGTATCGATGGTTTGCTGTTGGGGAACAACCTTCCGAACCTACCGCCACCGTCTGGTGCACTGGGAAAAATTTAAATCTAGATAAGTCAATTTTTTCTTAAAATAAGTGCATTTGTTCTTGCATTGAGGAGGAAAAAGAGAAATTTTGCCAATGGAACAAGACAATTTACATTTAAAATAAGAAAAGATAATTGTCTTATTTTAAGTGCATTTTATCTATTTATCTTATTTCAAGAGTAAAATACTAATTCCATTGACGAACTATCTAATTTACCTACTCAAATTGAGGGTAAATACACTAAATTTAGGAAATTTTAACTTATTTCTAGATCGTTTTTCCAGTGTGAGGAGTGTAACACACTGGAAAAAATAAAAATCTAGATAAGTCATTTTTTCTCTAAATAAGTGCATTTGTTCTTGGATTAAGGAAGCAAAAGAGAAATTTTGCCAATGGAACAAGACAATTTGCGTTTAAATTAAGAAAACACAATTTCATTGTCTTATTTAAAGTGCATTTTATCTAAATACCTTATTTTAAGAGTAAAAATACTCATTCCATTGGCGGATCATCTTATTTACCAACTCAAATTAAGTGTAAATACACTTAATTTAAGACATTTTTACTTATTTCTAGATAGTTTTTCCAGTGCAGCTTCATCAGGGGTTGTACTTTATACTTTTTACATGTGCACTGCACATGTAAATCTTTGTCTCGTACTCATAATTGTGTAACTTGCATTTGTAACTTTTGATGTTGTGTTATGATGGATAAAACATCTGATTCCATGCGTACTCAGGATTTAATGACCAGGAACAAACACGAATCTTACATTTCTATATTAAATTTACAAATCCAGACACTTACGCATATGTTTTTTATTAAAAGTGATCTTACCCAATACCTTACAGTCATTTCTGTGTTTAAAACTGGGAATAAATCAGATTCACTCCATGAACCATTTACATGACTTTTAAAAAATAAGTGGTTGCAGTGGGTTTTATTCAGGGCATATTGAAGTAAATGGGGATTAATTAATATGTAAACAAGCTAAAATTTAGAAATTTCTGTTTATGAAAAAAACTATGTCCTTTGTTTAGGTCTAACACAAATTATGTTAAATAACTGTGATACAGAAAACAGCAATATAATAAATGTAGCTAGACTAGAAAATGCAAACACATCTGATAGTCCAGAAGAGAAAACAGGTTAATCATACCACTGAAACTAATATTTCTGTGACGGATGGCTAAAATGTTTTCCTAAGAGCTTATTTAAAAAAAATGCAATTGCTGTATCAGTTGTATTGATGTTTAGTATGGAGGTTTTATAAAGAATCATTTATTGTGCATTGTCGATTAAATAATGTGTTTCACCTCATTTTTGGTTTCAGCTCTCCAGTGATGCTGATTAAAACCTACAGAAATAAAGCCAAGCCAAAATACATATTATCTCTGTTCTTCAGAGGATGTTTTAACTACTATTTGTCAGAGTCTTGGTTTGTTAGTTCCTGTTTTCCAGATTTTCCATTTGTTGTCCTCTGCTGCCCTCTTGTGTCCTCTTTCCCTTGCTCTGTTTTCTGTTCTGCCCTCACCTGTTTTCAATCCCCTCGTTAGCTCTCTCTTTTTCTCTGTCCCCTTTAAAAGCCCTCCCTCTTCAGTTCCAGTTTGCTGGATCCTAGTCAAACGTCTGTCTGCTTTCATCGTCTCTCCCTGGCTCCTAGAGTTTGGTTTTCCCCTGATGTCTCCCTGGTTCTGGTTTGTTTGACATTTCTGTTGGATTTTTGATTTCTGCCTCAGCTCCTGTGAACCTTATTAAACCCACTTAAATTCACCTGTGCCAACTTGCCTCTGCATTTCGGTCCTCAAACCAACACCACAACCTGACAATATTATTCAATCTGGAGGGAAACATGAAATCATTTTCTAGGTTACAATATACTTGTTTTCTATTTAAATGTAAATTGCACTGGAAAAACGACCCAGAAATAAGTGAAAAAATTATTAAATTAAGTGTATTTACCCTTAATTTGAGTAGGTAAATGAGATAGTTTGCATATGGAATGAGTATTTTTTACTCTTAAAATAATATATTTGGATAAAATGCACTTGAAATAGGACAATGCAATTGTGTTTTCTTATTTTAAGAGTAAATTGTCTTGTTCAATTGGCAAAATCTCTCTTTTTTACCTCCTCAATTCAGGAGCAAATGCACTTATTTTAAGAAAAAATGACTTATCCAGATTTGGATTTTTTTCCAGTGTGTCTTTCATTCCATTGGCAAAGTGTCTCACTTACCTCCATAATTCAAGAAAAAAATGCACTTATTTTAAGAAATAAAGACTTATTGATAATTAATGTATTTGCAGTATAATTCCTGCAGTAAAAGCACTATAGGTTAGCTGGGGTTACATTGATGAAAGCCACTTATTTTAAATTATATTCAGTAATCCCGCTTAAACAACTATCAATGTTTTATTTAGCAATCTGAGTTATTTAGACCATGTATTTCTTGAAAACATAGAGGAAGAAATTGCTTTGTTTAAATCACAAAGAACCTTTCTTAACCTTAAGAAATTGACTCAGCTTTAATAGCTGAGCCTCAGGCGAATAACGTGATGAGATCATTCACACTCATTAATTCTAGTGACTCTTATGATGGTATAGACAAGCTGGGAAACAAATATGTTTTATGAAAATATCACAGCAAAATGAAAATGAAACACTGTGACCTGAAACACCCCTGAACTGAATGTCTTCACACGGTCTAAAATATGTGAAAACTGCTCTGTGTGAGGGATTGCTGAAGAGTCAACAACTAAAAGCGAGAAAAAATGCTCCCTGCAAGGGGAAGCGTGTAACAAGTCAATGACTGGATGCAATCAGCTGATTATCCTTGATTACAGAGCAAAAAATCTCGATCTAGAAATAAAAAAAAATCATAAATCCATTGTATTTACCCTTAATTTTACTAGGTAAATAAGATGAGTTCCCTATGGAATTAGTATTTTTACTTTCAAAATAAGATAATTAGATCATATGTGCTTGTAAGGAGACAATGCACTGGAAAAAAATCTAAATCTATATAAGTAATTTTTCTTAAAATAAGTGCATTTGTTCTTGAATTGAGAAGGTATAGGAGACATTTTGCCAATGGAACAAGACAATTTAAATTTAAAATAAGAAAACACAATTGCATTGTCTTATTTTAAGTGCATTTTATCTAAATATCTTATTTTAAAAGCAACAGTACTCATTCCAATGGCAAATCATTTAATTTACCTACTCAAAATAAGGGTTAATACACTTAATTTAAGAAATTTCTACTTATTTCTAGATCGTTTTTCCAGTGTGCAGTTGCTTTTTCTTTTTTTTTTATATAAATCTTGTTCCATTGTCAAAGTCTCACTTATCTCCTCAATCAAAATGCACTTATTTGAAGAAAAAATGACTTGGTTAGATATCAGCTTTTTGCAGTGTAGAAACCTTCAATCAATTTGATTGAATCATTTCTGTAAAGGGCTTTTAGATGACATTTATTGTGGTTTGATGTTATATAAATAAACTGGATTTATTTCTATTAAATCTAGCTAGCCTATTATCGTCTTAACGCTTACAGCTGCAAGCAGCCTGGTTGGAATAAAACTAAGGATGCATGATATTGGGATTTTGGCCGATATCCGATATGCCGATATTTTAAAACTCATGTAGCCGATAACCGATATCGATACCGATGTTAAAGCTGGACAAAAATACGTAGTCATTGAAAATAGCAGTTTTGTTATCCATTTCTGACACTTTGAAAAATAATATACTCAAATATATTTTCATATGCTGATATCAAATAGATTTTTAAAAACGCGGTATCGATCTATTTTACTTTCAAAATCTCGTGAAATTTCATTGTTCTGTTACAAACTGTCGTGATAGTTTGCAAATTCTTGTGAGATTTTGTTAGTAAAATAGATCGATACCGCATCAATATATCAACATATAAAAATATGGCAAAATTTCGTGAATTTTCGGGGGATTTCGTAGCATAACGATGACATATTGCAATATTTCATTAGTAAAAGAGATTGATATGGTGTTTTTAAATGGCAATATATCAGCATATGAAGATATTGGGATATTTTAATGTATCAATATTTTTTCCCTCGTCTTTAGAAGTTTTTAAATCTGTAAAAAATAAGTTTTTGAGGAAGAAGAAGAAGTTTTTTTTTTTTTTTTTTTTTACTCTGGAAACAGACCTTTTTTTGACAAACTGTCTTCACCATTAAGGTTTTATGGAGAGCAGAGATTGGGTGGTGAGAAATATCATCCGATATTTGATCAGAAGCTGATCAAATATCGGGTTAAATATCGGTGGGGTGGCCGATGTCTGATATTCAGTTTTAAGGCCGATACCGATAGGGGGCCGATTATATCGTGCATCCCTAAATAAAACATTAGCAGCTGCCTTCTGGACTGCACTACGTTTAATTTAACTGAACTGGCATAACAAGCAAACCCTTTTGAGGGCTTAATCACTGCTCATAATGAACAATCACTAAATGTGTGGATGCCATTTGATTGTTATTAATTAATGACTGAATCAACAGATATTCAGATGCACACGTGTTTAGGCAGGAGATGATATTTCTCACCACCTTAAAGGAATAGTACTTTCATCTGGTTTGGTCTGCCACGGTTTCCGTAGACTCGTGAACGTGCTTTTAGGAAATCCTATACACTACTGTTTATGCTCTAAATGACATTCTAAATGACTTCGTTTCGAGGAAAATTATGGATGCTACCCACTCAGGACACTTGGATTACATTGGACGAGCAGTATGGAGGAATATTGACACGTTTTTTGTGGACTTTTATGGACCTTTCTGCCTCGGGCGCCATAGACCTCCATTATTTGAATGTCAGCAGACAGCAAGAAGCCTCCCAGATCTCCAGATGCATTTGAGATATCAAAAAAGTACTCCAGAGTGTTGTTCAGCATGGGGGTGAGTAGAAAATGAAGGCTAATCATGTTTTGGGTGTACTATTCCTTTAATGGTGAAGACAGTTTGTCAAAAAAAAGGTCTGTTTCCTGACCAGCAGATGTTCACAGCTTTCAAACCCTTGCAATAAATTTATGATGATGATTCACTGCTCAACGACTTTACCATGAAAAACAAGGTGTGTCATATGGTGTCTTTAATAGGGGCTTTTTTTAAAGAAAGGTATTTAGAATGGAGCTGGAAAGATGATATAAATAAACATAATCATTTCACCCTATTTTCTTTTTCTTTTTTTATAGTAAACTTGTTAGATATCAGCCTTTCTGTAAAATTTGCAGAACATCAGCACTCATTATCTTTATTATTATTAGTGATAGCTGATAAATCTTTAACCGTTTCTATAAAGTAATAACGAGGTAAAGGTTTTATTCTAAAGTTCAGAACAAAAAGTAAAGAAAAGGACAACAGTTAAAGAAATAATGACTTTTGCGCAACTTCTGCAGCACTTGTCTGAATGACAGCAGGTCGTTTTAAAAGGTTAAGCTGCTGTCAAGATGCAAAAAAAAAAATAATAAATAAATAAATGAAAGCATATAACTCTCCCAGACAGAGCATTTGAGCCGCTGCCAGTTCCCTGTAAACTGGAAACGTTTAGTTCTCAGAATGCATGCTACATTGGGAGCAGAACTTACACGGTTCCTAATAGTCTTCATGTTTTTAAACCCAGAACAAAACATGAGGGTGAAGCAAAGGACAGGTGTGAAAGCAGGTATCTGAATGGAAAGATACCCTCTAGTGGTCATTTAAATATCTCCATCATATTGATCACTGGAGGTCAGTGTTGGTGTTTGGAGATGTTGCAGTAGAGCAGAGACTCCTCTGAAACTGCAGGCAGCAGAAATGGGCGGAGCATATACAAGCTGTACTCAGGTAAGAGTAGAACTACTTCATCCCATTTTATTCAGCTCTAGAGAAAAAAGTCTTGAGTAAAAAGACTACTGAGTAACTGACTTACTTACTATTCATAATCCTAACATCTGATTTAATATTTAAAAAATTATGTAGAGTTAAAAAATACAAATCTATATGTAAATACATTTAGACTTTGACTCAGTATAACTTTATTGTCATTTTGCAAACACAGAGTGTATAAGAAAATAAATTTCGCTTAGTACAGCTCCCAAGACTTTTCCATTTCTTCTTTCTTTCCTTCAAGACTGAGATATGATTTACAGTTTTTCTAACATTCAGAGCTTTATTTATTTTTTATTTTTTTTTGCAAAAAATGAACATCAGAACTGCAAAATCAACTGCAGAAAACTTCGGTAGATTTTGTCCTGGGAACAAACATGTCATTAATGACTTTAAAGGTCCTAACATGTAACTCTGAAGCATTAAAGACAGTAAGTCCCCTAACAGCCTAAGGACTATTAAAAAGTAGGGATGCACGATATAATCGGCCCCCTATCGGTATCGGCCTTAAAACTGAATATCGGACATCGGCCACCCCACCGATATTTAACCCGATATTTGATCAGCTTCTGAGCTTCTAAAGTCTTAAAAAATGAATAAATACTACTTCTTCTTCTTCCTCAAAAACTTCTTTTTTACAGACTTAAAAACTTCTAAAACGAGGGAAAAAATATTGATACATTAAAATATCACAATATCTTCATATGCTGATATATCGCCATTTAAAAACACCATATCAATCTCTTTTACTTATGAAATATTGCTATATTCAATTCAATTCAGTTTATTTATATAGCTCCAAATTCACAACACATGTCATCTCAAGGCACTTTCCAGTTCACCAGATCATCCAGTCAATTTGATTCAAAGTTTTCTATCTAAGGAAAACCAGCTGATTGCATCGACTCATTGACTCAAATACAATCCCTCACACTAAGCATGCTTGTAGTGACAGTGGAGAGGAAAAACTCCCTTTGAACTGGTAGAAACCTCCAGCAGAACGTATGTCATCGTTATGCTACGAAATCCCCTGAAAATTCACGAAATTTTGCCCTATTTTTATATGTTGATATATTGACGCGGTATCGATCTATTTTACTAACAAAATCTCACAAGAATTTGCAAAAAGGTTTTTCCTTGAACTGAGGAGGTAAGTAAGACACTTTGCCAATGGAACAAGACAATTTCCTTTTAAAATAAGAAAAAACAAGTTTATCGTCTTATTTCAAGTAAATATTATCTAACTATCTTATATTAAGAGTAAAAATACTCATTCCATTGGCAAATCATCTTACTTAACTGCTCAAATTAAGGGTAAATATACTTAATTTAAGGATTTTTTAAACTTATTTCTGGATTGTTTTTGCAGTGTTGCAGGCAGCGTGCAGCCACTGAGTTAGAGTTGAGCAGTGAAAGGAAAATAAATCTTCTGATTCACAATGAGCGTGATGCATCACTACCATCCATTAACACTTGATCCTATCATGCAGCCTAAGGGGTGTGAAAGATCGTGATCAAACCAAACACTGCTTGATCTCCTGTAGGCTGGATGATAAAATTGCTTCATAGATTTTTTTACTAGAAAACATAATTTTTTATTATCATTGTATATCAATCAATCTGATTAAAATTACCAGTAAATTAGAGATATTTTTCTTTATGTAAACCCGGCAATCATTGCATATGTTTAGCTTAGTAAAACGTATTAAGGCTCAGTCTTTAGATCTTGTTTCCTAGAGCAAAAACAATAAAGATAGAAAGAAAAGAAGATTGTTGTTTGGATCCTTTAAATGGTTTTCAAGTTCCTTAATTAAAGAAATTTAGTTGTGCTGGTTAGAGCTCCAAAAACCCCATTAGTAACTTTAATTAGCACTTTATAAATGCTTCAATTGTCTACGGTCTCCTAATTCCTCATACCTGAAAACTGGCCTTTTGGCTGCAGAGGAGGGAAAATAATACAACAGTGGATTTACATCACATTTCAATCACGTCTCAAGATTAATATAGTTCTGCTGTAAAAAGACGTTATCATGGTTACAAGAAAGAAATAGCAGCAATTACATGATTACATGAGTTTTAATGTACATTACTCTGTAATATTACCTCAGAGGATATCTGGGAAAACACTGCATTGCCTAATTATTCTTGCTGCAGCCAGGCAGCACTCGCCTTATGAACCTTTATTTCCCCACCGGGCTTCTCGGCCGGTCTGGAGTAAATCAAGTGGTGCATGGTAATTTGTGTGTCTCGGTCC
Organism: Cyprinodon tularosa; assembly: GCF_016077235.1. Lineage (NCBI taxonomy): Eukaryota > Metazoa > Chordata > Actinopteri > Cyprinodontiformes > Cyprinodontidae > Cyprinodon > Cyprinodon tularosa. Next base: position 716,955 of record NW_024038523.1, on the reverse strand, counting down.
CCCTGGCAAGAGGAGAAAGTGCGCGTCGTACGTGTGTTGTCGAGTGTGAGTAAATGTGTGGGCAGAGGAGTCAACTGGACCATGCAGATGAGTTGGATCCTGCTGCTGCCGGGAAAATCCTCACTGGGACGCCTCATGTAAATGCATTAGATCTGTTTGGACACCAGATCCTGATGCACGTTGAAACACCAGACAAACCTCCAAGAAGGTGAATTAATTTGAATACTAACTCACTTTTTACTAAAACAAAGATACTTTTATGGATATTGTCAGTATCATTTAAGAAAGGACTTACTTTAAGAATGTTGAATAATCACCACAAACACAGAGTTCAATAGTTCAATTACTTTTTATGAGTAATTGAACAGTAAGCATGAAATGATTATAAATATGACCAATAGCAGTGACTTCTGGACTGAGGCACCTTGGCTGGAAATATTTTTACTTTTAGAATAACCAAACTAGCTTTTTTTGTTTTATCAATGGTGTCATGATTATATTAAAGGTCTGACCCCAAGATGCAGAAGACCAAACAGAGAGACCAGGGGAACATTTAACAGGTTTATTAGAGTACGGTGATGAAAAACAGTGCTGCTCAGAGTAGAAGTAGTCCAGTGCTGCTCTGAACACTGCTCAACCGGAACTGGAAGGTGAGGGGAAGACACTGCTGTTAGTTTAGGCTCAGTGGGAAATTAGAATATTAGGTTTTGAATAGGAGGAAAAGATTGCAGACTCACTTTTCCAGGAAAATGTGTCCTTTATGGAATCCAGACGGTGAGGATTCTACCAGAGATCGTCTTGTTCGGTGATGGGTGGATTGGGTTACTCAGACTGCAGTTGTTACTTGGTGAATGGAGAAACTGACTGCCACTCAGATTTCCTGCAGTACTTGAACGGGCTGCGGTGCTGATGAAACCTTTGCTTGGAGTGAAGCTCAAACGACCTCTTGGGGAAAGTAGGTCCAAACTTCCTGTTTGGAACCCCAGCTCAGTTAGAAGCTCAGTTGAACCTTCCAGATAGAGAAGGTCCGAACAAATCCAGTTTGCAGGATGACTTCCTGCCGAGAGGCAAAGACAAAAACAAAGTTAAGACTCAGAAAAACTCAGCTTGGCTAGAGTACCCAAAACTGGCAAACAAAAACTCAGGTTAGACTCTGCTAAACTAAGCGTGGCTAGAGTACCCTGTTTTGGCAAACACTCTGGCCACGAGGTAGAGGCAGTCAGCAGCTTAAGAACACTCCACAGGTAATGAGGCAATGAGCTGCAGGTGTGCAGGGAGACCCAATGAGGACGGGGCACCACCTGGTGGAGGAGGAAAGGAAACACTAAAACAGACCACACAAATTGGATTCCTGACAAATGTATCTCAATAGCAAACCTTTACAAACGTCTGCTTCTCAGCGTCCCTTTTTATTCCCAATACTTTCACAGCAGTTATAATAAAACAGATTACAGACATTTTTGTCATTTTTGTTTTTGAGTGGAGGCTTAGTGGACCCAAATGCAGAGAAAAGTTTTGCTGATTTAATCAAGTATTCACAGTAGTGATGTTATCAGATGAGCCGAGGCTTCGAGGCGTGTGTCGAGTAATGGAGGGGGCGTTTCTCCAAAGCGTGTCTCGAGGTGTGATCCATTTAGAGGAGGGGCCAAAATTGATGAAGTCTTAAGCCTCGCTACAGTGAAACGACGCGACCGCTGCCGGAAGTGGTTCAGAAAGCGCAAGAACTTCCACATGCATTTAAACAGCATCACCACTCAGTCAAGGTGTTGGAGTTTGTAGGAGAGTTGCTGTCAGTTGGATAGAGTTTGGAGAGATTATAAGAATAGATCAGTTGAAAAAACAAGTAATCTAGTTGGTTAAAACTATTTTGGTTAGATTAAACAGATTGGGTAGTATTGCTCTCTGTTAAACACTTACCGTATTAGTATTGTCTGTTGTAAGATACTGACTTCCACTCCTGAGGTTGATGGCTCAAGACCCACCTTAGACTTTGAAAGTTGCCATTATACTTAACAAGTATTTTGGTTAATGTGACTAATTTGTATTGGTTTGCCCTAGTAAAAATATACATTAGGTAAAAACACTGTGAAATTAGATTGGTTGGTTTAGCCAAAGATCATCATTGCCCTATTTGCACAAGCACATTTACTGTCTGCTTGAGCTTATTTAACTAAAATGGCAGAAAAACTGAGTACCTTAAATTGTTTTTTTTCTTCTAAGACATTTTAGACTAAAGATAAAACCTTACAAAAAAGTTTATTATACACATCAATCATTAACTACTTCAAAGGAACTTAAAACAAGAACAATTGCAAAATATCACTGATTTTTTTTTTTTTTTGCTAACTGTAGTTCTACCCTCCACCAGTAGGTGGTGAAACTTTCACATGAAGCTTCATGAACTGTGAGGATTCTGAAGCTATTTGGCCAAACGGTTCAATGCCTCATGAGGCTTCATCGCACCATCACTAACTCACAGGCAACTGAGGCAGAAATCAAAAAATCAAAAATAACGAATGCAGAAAATAAAAACAGGATCTAGGAGAAATCATGGAAAACATACATGAGGATCCAGGAACAGAAAAGGAACCAGCACTGAGAGCAGAGGCAGCTGGCTAATCCGGAACCAACCTGATTTAAAACATTTAGAAATTAAATGTTGTTCAACGGCATTGTCTAATTTTACTTGCTCCTCTTCTCCTGTTAATACGGTAAAGCCCTGGGGAGCGTCCGGCTCCAGGCTGCACGTGATCCAAATGAGCCAATGAGCTGTCAGTCTGGGTTGCTGCTGCTGCTACTTTGAGACACAGCAGGCAAACCTGTGGCAAGCCGGGCGATGGGAAAGAAGGAGAAGACCATGAGAAAAAGAGAGCAGAGAAAGTGTGGACTGCTGGAAGAACTGCGGTGAACTGGTGAAAGAAAAGTGAAATGGCGTGCTCAAAGATGACCCTGCACATTTAGAGGATGTTTGGCTCAACCTGCTGCTGTGAAGCAGGATTCTCCACCATGAACAGAATCAACAATAAATCTGGATCCAGGCTCAAAATGAGCTCCTTGATATGTGCTTGAGAATGGCTTAGTCTCTGGTTAAACCCAGGTTTAAAGCCTTGCAGGGCAGCCTAAAGCCCACTGCCAACATTAAGACAGAAAGAAGAATGAAAATAAATGACCGGTTCAGGTGTTTTATAAAATATGTGCATCAGAAAACTTTCTATATACCAAGCTGAACGATTGCTCTCTATTTAAAAAACACTTCAATACGCCCAATTAACCAGTATGTAGTAGTAAATTTAAGCTATTCAGCGGATAATGCAGAAACCCAAATGAAGTGGTCACACAGTTTTTTCAGCAAAGATGGCGGTTCCAGCTGACTGACTGAGTTCATCTGCAGTGAAAAACGCTGCAACATTAAGAGGAAAGACGGAGTCGAGAGGTGAAAAAACACAATAACAAGTTATGAAATAGTATCAATCAAAGAGGATTGATTTTTCTACCAAAAGAATCTGAATAATAATTCAATTTCACATTTCATTTTCCTATAATTACATAAAGATTCTTTAATATAAAATAAGGAGTTAATATTAGATCTGAACCTGAGCAACAAACAATCATGAAATCCTTTCTAAATTGAAAAGCCTGAAACATCAGAAGTGCTGTCAGACAAAGGTGATTGAAATGAAATGAATTCCTGATCTCTCTCTATTGCAATTCAATAGGATGCCATTCAGGTCCAGATGGTAACTGCTTCTGACATTTGGCTGCTCTGAATTTCAAGCAGAATTGCAGAGAAGGCAGCGTTGGCTCTGAAAGGAGCGGGGAGGGGCGACGATGCAGGATAGAAGAGAATATGTGTCAGTAGAGTGATTTCAAGATGGCCATGGATGCCAGATAAAGTCAGTAAAACCAGTATCCATGCAGCCGGGAGGATTAATAGAGACATTATCAATGTAATAGGGCACCATGAGAGCATCTTTATATATCTGTCCACTTCGTATTTGTGTGGACATTGATGCCAAGGTAATGGTAAATTAGTTGAAACAAATCCACATTATATCCTCTGAGATCTAGCAGGCAGCTTGATGGCTTCACACTAGAGTCATTCAATAAAAACAGATTAAAGGTCTCAGAGTGAAGTCGCCAAACTGTTTAAGTCTAATGCTCAGAGACGAAGCGACGCAGCTACAACAGATAAAGACATAAGGGATGGTTCTAAATCTAATATGGCTGCTCCTTGCTTATCTGAGCTTATCTGGAATATCTCAATAGATCTTTAAATTCATCTTCTAGAAAAGTTTGTTGCAACATTTGCTGCTGCTTTGGGAGGGCGGGGGTGACCGAAGAAGATGGACGAGAACAATATTCAGCAAATTATCTTCCAACACAAAAGCAATTACACATTTATCCAGAACGTCAATAGTTTAATTATGCTTATAACCTTCAGGAGATACATCATTACACCGAACGGCGGTTTGGTGCAAAATAAAGAAGTAATGATTGTTGATGAGAACAGACACAATGATGAAGTGGACAAGGAAGATAAAAGAAAAAAAACACAGAAAAGCTGCACTTTGAAAGGTTTTATTGAATGAAATCAGATCTTTGACGCTCGCACCCCGACAGAAGACTTTGAAGCTGTGATTCAACATTTGCTTGGGAGAGTAACTTAGTAAAAGGCTTAGATTATTCTTCCCCCAGGGCCCGAACACTGGTGATAGAATGAGCTGGAGGATAAACGACACGGAGAAAAGCCTAAGAGGAGATGGGGTGAAGATGGGTGAAGTTTGCTGGTGTGCAGGAGGGAGCAGGCGGGGATTTACCATTAGACAGAGGTGGAAAGAGTACAAAAAAATTGTAATTGAGTAAAAGTATCTGTACTTTGCCTAAATTCTACTCAAAGTAAAAGTAAAATGACCCATCTCAAAATTTACTCAAGTAAAAGTACAAAATTACTTCATTTAAAATGTAATTTGAGTAAAAGTTACTTAGTTACTTTGAGTTATTTAATGCAAAAAAAGGATGAGTCATGAATCGAATTGAGCACAAGGTGTTTTAATCGATTTCAAGGCGTATTTCAGTGGACATCCACACTGCAAAAGATCAGCTGGGCTAAGGAACATACTTCCTCACAGCACAAGGACAGTCACAACCTGAACCATAAAGTGCAAACTATTTTCAATCCTACTGTCCAACAGACAACACCATGATAACCAAAGATGGCAAAAGTACTCACTTTCCGTACTTGAGTAAAAGTACAGATACTTGTGTTAAAAAATACTCTGGTAAAAGTGGAAGTTCTGATTAAACTTCTTTACTCAAGTAAAAGTAACAAAGTACAGGCTTGTAAATTTAATTAAAGTATCAAAGTAAAAGTAGAAACCACTTTTTTCATGCCGTTGCCTACATTTTAAATGGATGTCTGCCAATAGGACTAGATCTCCGTTGTGTTCATTTTCAATCATCTCGTCGTCCATGCTACTATGCTAACGCCACCGCCACCAAGCTGCAATGATTTGCCGCCAATGAATACCGCCGAATCTGTCGATTCATCTTGTAGTGGTGCGTCAAATGCAACATAGATTCCCATCCAATTAGATTGAATTTGGTATTGATGACGTGAAAAATAATAACGGTAACTCCATTGAAATGATTCAAAACTAAAGTAACGAGCCAATTTTTTAAAATGTAAGGAGAAGAAAGTACAGATCTTTGTGTAAAAATGTAAGGAGTAGAAGTAAAAAGTCGCCATAAAAATAAGTAGTAAAGTAAAAATATCAGAAAAATCTACTTGAGTACAGTAACGAAGTATTTGTACTTTGTTACTTCCCATCTCTGATGATAACTAACTTACCGCCACTGTAGTGACTAGTTGTCTATGAAAAAACTTAAAAATGAAAAAGCAAAAAATAAATGTAAATCAAATAGTCACTTGAGGAATAGTGGGTTTCTGGTTTTACGCAGTACAAAAAATTCTCAAAATACGTGAAAAATGCAGTTCAGTTAGTTTATTCCAGGTCTCTTCAGGAAAAATAAACATGATACAAAAACTCAAAAAGACTACTTGCCACATCTCCTGGCCTGGTTTCTGCCTTTGTGCTCACTTCACCTGATTAAGGCTGAATGACTTGCCTTCTGAAAGGCCTGGTAGACTGCAGCTAGAATACTGGAAGACTGGTAAAAAACCATAAGCCCACCCACTTTTCACCTGAGCTACCTGGAGTCCATGTATTTATATACCAGACACCCAGGCAAAATCAATTAACTAATTAAACAATTTACTAAGAAATAATTGTATTCTAAGCAACTACTTTCAAACAAAAATGCAACAAATAACCAAATAAATACAAACTAACTAAATAATCTAAGTTCTTAAACAAAAATAGAGAAATAGCTCCTACACTCCGGCCCCCAATTGTGCATTAAATTACAATTACTTCTTTAACTAAAAGGAGCTATTCTAACAACAATTTCAATACAAAGCAAATCTTCTGGGTTCTTCATTCTTCTTTATTATTAACCTGCAAAGAGATTGGATAAAAGAGAGAAAGAAAGAGAGGAAGAAAAAAGAGAGAATAAATGTCCTTAGTCCTCAGATGCTTCCAAAAGCAAGCAGAGCTTCGTCACTGGTCTCTCCAGCACACTGGTTTTGGTCCGAAGTTGCACTGAACGAACCAGTCCTCGTACATCAGCGTTGACAGCTAGGACTCTCCCCATCTGCCAACATCCTCTGGGTGCTGTCGCATCTGCAATCAGGACAATATCTCCAACAGTGATGTTTCTTCTCGGTCTCATCCATTTTTGTCTTTCCTGCATCAAAGGCAAATACTCAGAGATCCATCTTTTCCAAAACAGTTCGGCCATATATTGTACTTGTTTCCATCGTCGTCGGAGGTACAGATCTTGCTTTTGAAACAGCCCAGGTGGCATAACAGGTTTGTTCTTTAGGGTCAGGATGTGATTTGGTGTAAGGGCTTCTAAATCATCCGAATCGTCAGAGACCAGTGTGATGGGTCTATCATTCAGAATGGCTTCAGCCTCACAGAAAACGGTTTGCAAAGTCTCATCATCCACAACCTGCTGTTTTAGAACTGAGGTGAGTACACTTCTGATAGAACGAATCAAACGCTCCCAGACACCACCTTGATGTGAAGCTGCCGGTGTATTAAAGTGCCAGTTTAGGCCATCTTGGACCAGAACTCTTTGGATCTTGCTCTGGTTCAAGGCAGTCAGATTTTTTCTTAGTTCTCTGTTGGCTCCCACAAAATTCGTGCCGTTGTCTGACCTGATGGAAGAGACAGGACCACGTCTACAGATGAATCTTCTGATAGCATTGATACAAGAATCTGCATCAAGGGTGTGAGCCACCTCCAAATGAACAGCACGACTTGTTGGGCATGTAAATATTACTCCATAACGTTTGAGCAGACTTCTGCCTCTCTTAACATCAATGGGGCCAAAATAATCAACTCCCACATCTGTAAACGGAGCTTTGTCAGGTGCAACCCTTTCCTGGGGTAAGTCAGCCATTTTTTGTTGCAAAAGCTTCCCTCTATTTTTTCTACAGGTCACACAATCAGACAAGATTTTTCTGGCAGCAGAGTTTCCATTGATTATCCAATATCTCTGACGCAGCCTGGACAGCATGTGGTTTCTTCCTGCATGACCCAGCAGATGGTGAATGTAGAGCAGAATCAAGGTTGCCACATGCATGTCTTTGGACAGGATGACAGGATGTTTCGTTTCAAATGGCATAGCCGCTCTTTTAAGACGTCCACCCACCCTGAGGACTCCATCGTCCAACACTGGATCAAGTCTGTACAGCTGGCTGTCTTTAGAAACGATCCTTTTGGCTTTGATCAAGATGATTTCTGGACCAAACTTGAGATGTTGCTCAAACTGAATAATGCAACGCTCTGCTTTAGCCAGATCTTCAGATGTCAAACACTGTTTCTTCAGCATAGCTTTAAACTGTTGCATCTTTTGGGACACCCTTTTCTTCTTGGTGTTTCCATCTTCTGCAGACTGCTGTAACATAGCAGAAAACTCTTGTCTTTTCTGAGACAGCAAAATAAGGAGTTCTTTGAGCTTTAAAACCCAAGCTACAGATGTCTTTAGCTTTGTCCAAGATGAGAAGTAGAAGATGAAAAAACTGGTAGGGCATTTAATCTTCTCAATAACAGTGTTGACAGTCACATTCTTTTTTATTTCAGAATCGTCAGCAGGAAGTGAGTCATACTTTACCTCCAATTTAGGCCATTTATCTTCAGACTCGAACAGGAACTCGGGACCATTAATCCATTTACTCTGCTCCATAAGGTTTTCCGCTTTCATCCCTCTTGATGCTTCATCTGCTGGATTATCTTTAGAACTCACATATCTCCATTGATCAGTTTGCGTAGCATCTCTGATGATGGACACTGTTAGCAACAAAGGTATGAAACCTCTTTGCTTCACTGCAGATGTACTTTAAGACAGTGGTACTGTCAGTCCAGAAAACGGATGTCTCAAGCTCAAGATGCAACTCTGTGTAGTAGTTGGTCCATTCGAACAGCGAGGACAGCTGCAGTCAGCTCCAAACGAGGAATGGTTGTCTGCTTCAGAGGAGCAACTCTTGCCTTTCCCAGGAGGAATGCTAGGTGTACATGATGCTCATTTTTTAATCTTAGATATGACACTGTACCATATCCCACTTGGCTGGCATCAGAGAAGTGGTGAAGCTGTGCAGTAACAGGACAAAAGTATTTAGGCTTAATGCAGCGGTCCACTTCAAACTTTGAGATCCTCTTCAGATCATCCATCCAGTCGGTCCACTGTTTGGAGAAATGATTAGGAACAGCATCGTCCCAACTCAGGTTTCTCCTGCAGAGCTCCTGTAGTATCATTTTGGCGGTGATGATGAAGGGAGCGAGAAAACCCAGGGGATCATACAATGAGCTTACTACTGACAGTATTCCCCTTCTCGTGTGCAGCCGCTCTGGAAATGAACCTTTAAATTTAAAGACATCACCTTGAGTGCACCACTGTAAGCCAAGCGCCCGTTCAATTGGAAGCTCCAAATCTAGTTCCAGTATTTCCTTTGCTTTGATGTTGTCTGGAAATGTTTGCAACACTGCATGATTATTACTTATCCACTTGGAGAGCTTAAATCCTCCTTTATTGCAAAGAGCTGTCAAATCTTGGGTAAAATTTATTTCTTCTTTTTCTGTAGGCAAAGATTTCAGGCAATCATCCACATAGAAATTATGCTTGATAGTACTGACCACTTCAGCTGGAAATTGCTGAGCATTGTCTTCTGCTGTTTTTCTTAATGCAAAATTTGCACAGCTCGGCAAGGAAACTGCTCCAAACAGATGCACTGTCATTCGATATTCTTGTGGAACTTGGGATGTGTCACCATTGGGCCACCAGAGGAAGCGAAGAAAGTCTCTATGTTTCTCTGGAACATGGACCTGGTGAAACATGGCCTGAATATCTGCCATAATGGCAATAGGCTCTTGTCTGAAGCGCACAAGAACTCCCACAATTGAGTTGGTCAGATCAGGTCCTTGTAATAGCTGGCAATTCAGTGAGGTCCCCTTGAATGTCGCAGCACAATTAAAAACAACTCTTAGTTTGCCTTTTCTGGGGTGATAAACACCATGGTGGGGTATATACCACACTTTTCCCTCACTGCCCACCAAGTGGTCATCAGGAACAACTTCAGCGTATCCGTTACATATCATGTCATCCATAAAAGCAATGTAATCTTTCTTGAAGGTGAGGCTTTTATCAAACTTCTTTTTCAGGCTTTGAAGACGTTGCTCTGCAATACAGCGGTTCACTGGCAAGGAAGGATTTTCAGCCTTAAAAGGCAAATCAATACAATAATGTCCATTGATTAAATGTGCTGTATTGTTCATGATATCCATAAACTTGCTATCCTCTCTGGAATTTTCAATCTGTTCTTGGGATGTTTTTTCATTGAAATCATGATTATATTGTTCAATCAACATTGTTTCCAGATTTTGAACAGAAATCCTGTTTGCGGTGAAAGCATGAAAATCTGTCTTTTTCCTTTCACTCCTAAGTGGTCCATTAATGACCCAACCAACTCGAGTCCAAACTGCATATGGGCCATCGTCCTGGCTGTTTATCAGCTCCCACGGCTCCATTACTTTAGGTGCGTTTGTGCCAATGAGCAAATCTACATCAGCATCTATGTTGTGGAGCTTGATACTTTGCAGGTATGGCCACTGGTTAATGTCCTCCTGTTGTGGAACATTTCGCTTTGAAACAGGCATTAGTTTTTGTGTCATGACATCTGGAAGATCAATGAAATCATTTTTATCAAACGCTGCTACTTGAAGTCCAGAAATGATGTTTGTACTCACAATGTCTTTATGACCCATCGTTTGCAGCTGAATGCTTGTTCTTTTGCCTTTCAGTTGCAGCTTTCTGGCTAGACTCTCTGTGCAGAATGTCGCTGTGCTGCCCGGGTCCAGAAATGCATATGTCTGCACGGTTGAGTTGGTTGTTGGACTCCTAACTTGAACTGCAACAATAGAGAGAATTGAATTATCTTCATCACAGACCTTAATATGACTACAGGTTTGAGTCATGGTGGACGTGGTTCTCAGAGGAATCTGTGGACATCTGGAGAAAGCTTTTGTACTTTCCTTGTCAATGTGCAGGACACTGGGATGTTGTTGGTGACAGACAGTACAGACCAAGCGACCTCTGCATTCTTTGCTTATGTGTCCCACCTTTAAACAACCAAAACACATGCCTTTTTCTTGAATAAAGTTCACTTTATCCTTGTGTGGCTTGTCTTTAAACTTAAAACATTTGTCAACTGAGTGATTACTTTTGAAACAATACAAACAGTTGTGGCTTTTAGAGGACTTCATCTCATCTTCAGGTGATTCATTATTCACTGAAAGAACTTTTGTAGCAAAGCTGCTTCCCTTTTTCTTTGGTTTTGTAAAGCCGGTATTGGGGTTTTTAGAGCTGAACTGTTGAAGGTCAATGATATTGCCAAACAACGGATCAGATGCAATTTTAACCTGCTTTTCAATAAAAGCAACAAGATCGGTAAATAATGCTCTTTGATCCCTTTTTTCTTGCAGGTCACAGGCTACATTTCTCCATCTCTCTCTCATTTTATAGGGAAGCTTAAAGATTATGCTCCTCATATTTGAAGGCAAGTCCAGTTCTTTCATATGAGTGAGGTGTTTCGTTAAATTTGAGCATCCCTTAAGAAACAGAGCGAATGCTTCCAGTGATTTAATATCCTCACTTTTAATAGCTGGCCAATTGTTAATTTTATCCATATAGGCCTGTGCAATCTTGTATTCATTTCCAAAATGTTCAGAAAGAAGATTTTCAGCTTCACGATAGCCCAATTCCGATGGTAAATGCTGGCAACTATGCACAAGGTCTCTAGGTTGTCCCCTAGTGAATTGTTCTAGGAAGTGCAAACAATCACTTAAGTTAGATGTTTTGGCTTCCACAACGTTCTCAAATGCTCTTATGAATGATTTGTATTCAAGAGGGTTGCCATCGAAAACTGGAATGCTTCTTGGTGGCAAAACCGAACTCTGACTTTGCTGAACCAACATGGCATTGATGTCATTTTGCCTTTGCATGATGTTAATTATACTGGTTTGATGATCCAATTGTTCCAGTTGTGGCTGTACAGTTGTGTCTGGACTTTGAACATTTAGTTGAGCATGGACACTTTGTGGCTCATCGGTGCCTTGAATTGCTAACTTATGTTTCAGTCGAACAACTGGATGCTCAGAGATGGCAGAGGACATAACATAATCCTTGTCCTCGGGGACGACTATGTTGGCACTTGCATTAAGTTTTGGCCCTGACTTACAAATACCTTTTTTAATGTACGAATTCATTAGATCAGAACATTTCGAGCCACCTTGTGAATTTATTTCAAATATGCACAGCTTTGCATTAGCAGCTGCTAGCTCTGTCTCAAGTTCAAATTGCTCCCTTTCTTGTTTTAACTTCTCCTCCATAGCTTCAAGCTGATGCTTCCTTTTGAGAGTTGCAGCACGCTCCAACAGCGCTGCTCTTTCTGCCTCTGCTCTTATGTGTGCAGATTTAATGGAAGAGACACGGGACACTTGAGAACATGGATTGGACTTTACAGAGCACACATTGGAAACACTGTCTTCAGGGTTAATTACATCTTCAGTGTTATTTTTGACTTGATCATCAGTATCTGCATTTGGTATCACAAATGGCGTACCCAGTTCATATAACCATCCCTTTACACATTCAGTAAACTCCTGGTATGTACTCATTATACTTTGAAAATGTTCATTTTGTCTCTTGAGTTCATCAGAGGGGAGTGGCATACTTGTTAATTGTTTATGCGACACCTCTGCATCCTCACAACATTGCATAAATTTAGCCAAAAGAGACTTTACTGAGTCAGCCTTATCCTTTGATTTCATCAAAACATTTAAATCATCTTTTATCCATCTTCCCTGTTTCAATTTAGCACTTCTTTTATCTTGGCATGTTTTTATATATGACATCAAGCCTTTCTCAGTGTATTTAATGCTTCTTTTGGATGAAACCTCTGAGTCACTCTTGGCCATCTGTGGTTTTGTTACATCAGACATTTTGTGCACAAACTTTAAACTGCGTGTAACTTTGTTGTTGCCTTTGTTCCATTTATATTTCAAATCCACTTACTTTGTTTAAGAATGCAAATGCTTTAATTCAATCCTTAATTCATCTTCATGTTGACAAACTTGTGCTTTAACATTGATTGCTATCATCAAACTCCAATCGTCTGGCCGTTTTCCTTTACAGCATTAGCAATCTTTGTACATACCGTTCTCATTGAAGACAGACATGAGTGTTTGGGGCTTGTAAGTGAGGCACCTCATGGCTTGTGGGCGCGGCACTTCCTCCAGGTGACACCATCCAAGAACAAAGAAGTTGAATCCATGGCTTCACTATCCACTCATCAGCAGATTTGAGATCGTTGAAAACAAAGGTCCAAGGGCGGGTTTTTTACTTGATGTAGTGACTAGTTGTCTATGAAAAAACTTAAAAATGAAAAAGCAAAAAATAAATGTAAATCAAATAGTCACTTGAGGAATAGTGGGTTTCTGGTTTTACGCAGTACAAAAAATTCTCAAAATACGTGAAAAATGCAGTTCAGTTAGTTTATTCCAGGTTTCTTCAGGAAAAATAAACATGATACAAAAACTCAAAAAGACTACTTGCCACATCTCCTGGCCTGGTTTCTGCCTTTGTGCTCACTTCACCTGATTAAGGCTGAATGACTTGCCTTCTGAAAGGCCTGGTAGACTGCAGCTAGAATACTGGAAGACTGGTAAAAAACCATAAGCCCACCCACTTTTCACCTGAGCTACCTGGAGTCCATGTATTTATATACCAGACACCCAGGCAAAATCAATTAACTAATTAAACAATTTACTAAGAAATAATTGTATTCTAAGCAACTACTTTCAAACAAAAATGCAACAAATAACCAAATAAATACAAACTAACTAAATAATCTAAGTTCTTAAACAAAAATAGAGAAATAGCTCCTACAGCCACATTTTTTCGTAAATTGGATGTTGATGTTTTAAAAGCCGAAAGCTCCGTTTTGCTGGACAGCCACATGTTGCACTGCATTATCACATCGTTCCCTTTTGTGCATTTGAAAACAAATAATCCTTCTAAATATGGCCGAGTGTTTTTCTGGCTTTCGTCTCCAGAATATGTTTCCTCATCCATACACTCTACGTCATGATTAGCAGCTGCCATCTTTCGAAGCGCAGCACTGGATTATCAGACAATACAAAGAGTAATTTCAAGGCAGGGCCACATTTCATTTTTTCACCATCCGTATTTATTTATTTATTTTTTATTTTTTACTCAGTAATGTGAGGGGGTTTTAAATGTAGCAAAGTAAAACTAGTTAGGTTAAAATTTACTCGAGTAAAAGTAAAAATTACATATTTCAAAAACTACTCAGAAAATTACAAATTACTCATAAAACGTACTCAATTACAGTAACTTGAGTAAATGTAATTCATTACTTTCCACCCCTGCCATTAGACAATACTAGCAGAAGTTCCTGGGGGCCCCATGAAACATGTAAAGTTAATACGACTTTTCCTTATTTGTGCACATTAATTATGTTTTTGATGAAAATAATTTCACTAAAATGCCATCAGAACGCTTAGAATATTAAGTGTGTCTCAGCCTCCCCCTTCAGTGTCCACCATATTGGATCAGTCCATTTGCTGCACATGTTCAGAAAGGTCCAAACAGACAGCAGCAAACCATTTGAAAACAAACCATGCAAAGAGCAGTGTTGCCAATTTAGCCACTTTTCAGACCCCTATAGCACTTTGATTTCTAAAAAGCTCCTAGCGCCAAATCTAGCAACTTTTTTTTCTGCTACTGGAGACTTTGGAGACAACATCTAAAAGCAGCGAACTCTGCTCTCCAGAGCAAGTAGATTGGTAACCCCGCCTCCTGCTCTCCTCTATCTTGTCTGCTGTCATGATTCATGCAGCTATTATTTCATCCAAATGAAAAATGGAGAACAGATAAGCAGTTCATGGCTTGTCTACAGTGAAAAGAAGGACTGGGTTATTTACTTTGGCCTTTTTGGAAACACAGGAAGGAGCAATCAGCTAAGTGAGCTTAGTGCTTGGAAAAAATCTTTCATTCCTTTAGAGACAGCATGAAAAGTCAGCTGAGTACAAAACATAGAGAGGAAAACAAGAAGAAAAGGGACAAGAAGAGAGGGACACAACCTAGAACAGATAATGGATGTCTATTCTATTAACATTTATCTATCTGTTGAATGGATCTGTTTTATGTGTTGTCTTCTCAATTCAGAGGGTCCCCTGCCTGTCTTTGCCAAGGGCCCCAAATTTCCTAAATCCGCCCCTGAGTTTAAAATCATCTCATCAAGCACTTAGAAAATAATAACTGAATAGCAAACCATGTAGCTTTTCATGGTGGTCTGAATCATGTGAGAGTTTCCTATAATTCGGATCCACCTTGTGCCAAAAGAGGCTGTGCTCCTGAGGACGGCGTCAGTAGATTATTGCTCGCTGAGTGAACTCCTCCATGGTTAGTTTTCTTTGAATCGCTGTCTGCCCCAAATCCCAAACAGAATGCTGTGCCATGCTCTGCCAGCTGTGATTTTAATTATACTATTGTGAATATAACAATCTTAAGAGACACAAGTACTACCCTACAACTAGTCACACGGATGAACGGAGTCAGAAACTTAAGCAAACGAATGAGGCGCTACTTTTATTAAAGGATATGCTTAACATCAGCTAGTATTCCCTTTTTTTTAAAGGTTAATCTTTTCCTTTAACTCAAGTGATTTTGTATTAGTTTATTAAAACAGGATATTTAAAATGAGCCTCATTGTAGCAGATGAAAAAATGCACCTGGAAATAGTTGATAAACTGGTATTAAACTCATCTCATAAAACAGGAAGGGTATTTTTATTAATGTACAAGATGGAAATTATCTCAGAAAAACATTTTTTCAAACAAATTCACCCTGGGGCTTAAAGTAAAAGCCCTTTAGTTGCAGGGAGACAGCAGAAAACACTTTGCCTCCTAAGAAGACGCGGCCGTCAGAGGGAGGTATGGTGGATGGCTCAGGAGAGGCAGCATCTTTCGCTGTATTAATTCATATGTTCCTCCCAGACATAGCAGCTGTCACAGTCAGTTAGCGGAGACGCATCCCCGTCCCTCTTCTGAGCAGTCCTGTGACATTTCCATCCATCACATGACAGCAATTGCTTTCCTAACTGAGGGAAATTTACGTCCTCTTAGGAAAAGTCAAGGTAAGTGATGTTACTTTGGTAACTGCGGCTCAGTGGGAAGAGTCGTTGTGCAATGCGATTGGTGGATTTATTCAGGCTCCTCTGGCCAGAGGTCGCTGTGCCCTGGCTGAGGCACATAACCCCAAGTTGCCTTCTTATCTGTACATTGAAGGTGAGAGTGACGGTTGAATGTCACTCGATATGAAGCGCCCACAGTATTAAGTGTAAATGGAGGGAAGACGCAGTGCACAAATGCATCTAAATAGAAAATATAAGTAGGAGAAGTGTGATTCTGAAAGATGCTCTCAGTAGTGATATAAGAAGACGGACCTGAGCAGAGCCACTGGAAGTACTTTTCAACAGGGGGTGCTGTGAACATTTTCGTTGTTTTTTTGTTTTTTGGGACAAAATACCTATGGGCCTATTGGCCTATTTAAAATACGATAAATAAAAATAGATAAAGAGATTGAGATTCACTGCTTTATTGTCATATACACTTCAGTGGATGCAACCAGGGTCTGTAACACAAATACATCATCAGTTCTCAGGTAAATATATGCGCTATTAATTTAACTTAACAATAAGATTCTCAGACTTGAAGAGGAGAAATAGTTTGCAGACTCACGTTTCCAGAAAAGTGGTTGACTCTTTGACTCCAGTCGGTGTGGGGGTGTTCCAGTGTTTGTCTCATTCGGTGGAGGGCGGACAGGGTTTACCCAGAATGCAATTGTTTGTAGGAGAACGGAGAAACTAACTGCCACTCAGATTTCCTGTGGGACTTGAACATACTGTGGTGCAGATGAATCCCTTGCTCAGTGTGAAACTCAAACGATCCCTTGGAGGAAAGTGGATCCAAACCTCCAGAATTATTTGAAAAGCAGTTATTCACAAAGGGGCTGTCTTTCTTAAATTTAACTTTGGTATGACTTTTTATCAATATGAAAAACTCACACGAAGAGAAAAGACAATTAGGAGAAATTTATTGATACAATTACTTTGTCTTTGGCGCTCAGACCTCGGCAGGAAACAAAGCGCTTAATTTTGATGAATATGCATGAACAGGAGTAAAGAACTGGGCTGTTTCCCCCCCAGGCCTGAAACTGGTGGTGGAGTGGAGATAGATGAAGTTGGTCAGTCTGTAGACTGCTGAGCTTTATGGGGAGATCCAGTGGACTGTGTGAGCTGATATTAGAGCTTCACTCAGTGACCTGGAAGATGGAAGTCCAGTTTGGATAACACAGGTTGAGAGAACCTGTCCATGATGAGCAAGCATGAAGTGACAGTGGAGAGGAAAAACTCCACATTAGGAAGAAACCTCTGGCAGAACCAGGCTCAACATGGCGGTCTTCTGGTTGACCGGTTGAAATGAGACAGGGAACACAGTAAGAGTCCGGGAGGAATGACGCTCTGATGAAGCTTTAGCTACGATGGTGGATGTAGGAGAGCAATGAGTTTCTTCAGTTGAACTTCCACCTAGGCTCCATTTTTCTGACTGCTTTCAGGGAAACAAATGACAAAATGTGATCTTTCTCTTCCACTTAATGCCGCCACTGCCATCTAGCAAACCAAGCCGGTGCCACAGAATGTGAGAAAGTTTTATTACTACAATGCCAGGCAGGAAATTTGAAACTGGATGTTGGCTGGAAGGGCTTTTCTGATCCAATCACGCTAGGTTGGGGTACGGGTGCTGCAGCTGGGCCTGCCGGTTCATCTGCCATCAGAGGCGGGTGGACAGTCTCCTCACTCAATCTGCTCTCCGTTGTCATGGTTACGGTACTAGTGTTCTTCGTCACTGGTGGTTTTCTAGAAAAATCCGTAATGTGTTTCTGTGCCATATTTCCTCCTTGTTTCGGTCATTAGACCTTTGCCATTTCTCAATATGTGATCATGTGATCGTAAGAATGCAAAAGTCGTTCCAATTGACAAGAACAAGAAGAAATGTCAAAGAAATGTCAAGGTCCCCGGATGTTGTTCTTCGCCCCTCCCACTTTACCCAGCATGCATCGGAGCAGACTTGTCCATTCTTGAGATTGACAGCTGTCCCAGCATGCACTGCGGCGGTGGCAGTTTCCAGGTTAGCGCTCACAGAGCTCCGAGTATTAAGTTAAAAGTTCTCTTTTCTGTTGCTGTTGTTCAATAAAAGGACGTTTTAAGATCTTTTGGGGCGAGAACATTATTCTTTTAAATGTCACTATATGGCCGATTTACTGATTTAATGCGCAATTTAAAAAAAAAATTCAGAAGTTGAGAGGACTGCAAGCAGCGGACCTCCGAGGCTAACGTTAGCCCTACTGGCTCTGATGGCGATTTTTTTGTTTTATTTGGCAAAATGTTCATTTGATTTGTGTTAATCTGACTGTGTTAATTATCCCCCCCCCCCCCCCCCCCCCCCAATGAAAAAAAAAGTCTGAATTTATTATTATCTAGAGACTATTAATAACAGGAGGTAAAATGCAGCTCCAGACGAGCTAAGCGTGTGGTGATGTCATCAGTATGCTTCTGTTCAAATTTATTTATGCTGCGTGCTCCCGTTCTCCCCGAGTTCATATTTTCCTGTGTTGTTCTCAAAAAACATACTCGGCGAGAACACGACTTCATACTTACGTTGTTGAGAATTGAGAAATGGCCAAAGTAAATGTATTAGTCTGTTGCCACAAGCAGGATACCTCTTTACTCGACGACCACTTGCTCACTTGAGGTTGTCATAACAATGTAACTTCCGTGAACTTGTGTTGATTACACCTCAAAATAATTTAATTAAAATCAAAATACACGTAATAGTAAAACAAAAAAAGTCATAATAATTTCCCAAAATATTCACAAGAAACTTATAAACAGTGCAAAGTATTTTTAATACATCAATAAAAAAAATCTCCCTCTCGCCACTAGGGTGTGCTGCAGTACCCCCACTTCCCGCGGCCATTGATCCAAGATGAGTGAACCTAAAAATGAAACAGCTGTCCCTGAGCCACCATGAAGACAGACAGGAGACAGAAAACTGCAAGACACAGAAATTAGGGATGAGAGAAACTAAACAGATGTTAAGATCTGTTTGCTGAATCAATCCTCAACATCGGGGTGTTATTCAACCCGACGTGCTGCACTAATGCAGAGTCAAATGCTATAAATTCTAATAAAGATTCATAATTCATAAAACACATTTATAAAAAATTTAGAGGATTATAAATCAAATTGTTTATTTTACCCAAAGCAAATATTCAATATTCACGTTCTGTTGCTGAATTTAATTTGTTTGCTCTGTCATTTATAGCTTATCAAAGTTACGGAGCGAAGCTATCTGATTAGATTTGATCATTTCTTTGATCTTCTTCTTGTAGATGAACTTGAGCTTCCTGTTTCTGTCAAAAGGAAGGCAACACAAAAGATGTAGATTGCTTGGATCTATTGGAAATTATAGAAATAGCAGCTACATTTTTATTAGGGAAAGACTGAAATCAACAGGATAAACTTCAACAAAATCAAACAGACAGATCAGTTATCAAATCAGGTTTATTGGTATGTGTTCATATAAGGTTGTCTTTTAATTCTGGTGAGCAATAAGGTCAGCGACAGCCAGCATGAACCGTGCCATCAGGTCAGCAAAGCAGAACCACAGTAAGGAAATCCAGGATCTTTTCCACAACGCCAGCAAAACCAGGAGGATATGGTAAGGCATACAGGCGATCACAGACTACAACACACCCTCCTCCCCGGTACATGCAGCTGTTAGGTCTCCTGTCTGTGTGGTTTGTGTTTTGTGTGTTTTTGTCTTCCTTCCTCCACGGCGCCTGGTCCTGATTCACCTCCTCACACACCTGCAAAGGGTTATCTCATTAACGGAGTGCTCTTAAGCTGCTGACTGCCACTCCTTCGACACCAGAGTCTTTTCCAGCTGTGGGTACTCGTCAGGAGGTCATCCTGCAAACTGGACGTTTCAACCTTCTCTCCCTGGAAGGATCAACTGAGCTTCAAACTGAGCTGGGGATTCAAACTGGAGGTTTGGATCCACTTTCCTCCAAGGGATCGTTTGAGTTTCACACTGAGCAAGGGATTCATCTGCACCACAGTATGTTCAAGTCCCACAGGAAATCTGAGTGGCAGTTAGTTTCTCCGTTCTCCTACAAACAATTGCATTCTGGGTAAACCCTGTCCGCCCTCCACCGAATGAGACAAACACTGGAACACCCCACACCGACTGGAGTCAAAGAGTCAACCACTTTTCTGGAAACGTGAGTCTGCAAACCTTTTCTCCTCTTCAAGTCTGAGAATCGATATTCCCACTGAACTTGAACTAACCGCAGTGTCTTCCCCTCACCTTTTAGTTCCGGTTGTCAGAGCAACATTGGAATCTCAACAAGCTTCTCAATAAACCTGTTAAAGATTTTCCCTGGTCTCTTCGTATTGGTTTATCTGCATGTGGGTCCGAGCTCTTGATAAAATAATGACAGCAGCAAACACTGACTGCTTAAATAGACTAAACAACTTCTTTGGAAGGTTTGACTCAATAAACAGCACTCCAGCAGTGAAAGCCGTTCCACACCAGGGGGAGGAGGGACTCTGCCTTGAGATAGCTGCCGTGTGGAAGACTCTAAGGAGAGTCAACCCAAGGAAGGCCCCAGGCCTGGATAACATTGGGTGTTCAAGGAGTGTGCTGGTGTCCTCACAGACAGCTTTAACACCTCGCTGGACCAATCCATAGTGCCAGCATGCTTTAAGTCTGCCTCCATTATTACGGTCCTAAAGAAGTCAGTGCATGTCGCACTGATTCCTATCATGATAAAGGGCTTCGAAAGACTGCTTAAAGAACACATCGTCTACAGTCTGCCGCCAACATTCGACCCATTTCAGTTCGCCTTCTATCGGAACCGCTCCACTGAGGACGCCATCTCCTCTGCTCTCCACCTGAGCCTAGCACACCTGGAGGAGAAGAACACCCACATCCAGTTGCTGTTCCTTCAGTTCAGCTACACCATCATCATTCCACAGCAAACAGCTGGGCTTCAATACACCCCTCTGCTATTGGCTGCTAGACTTCCTCACCAACAGACCTAAGTCAGTCCGGGTCGGACAGAACACCTCTGATGTCATCATCCTAAGCACAGGCTCCCCTCAGGGCTGCGTCCTGAGCCCCCTGCTGTTCACCCTGATGACACATGACCGCGTCCACAGGTTCACCACCAATCACATGGTGAAGTCTGCAGACGACACCACGGTGGTGGGCCTCATCAGAGATGACAACGACCAGGACTACAGAGAGGAGGTGGAGCAGCTGTTGGTGCAGAGATAACAGCCTGATCCTGACGGTGGATGAGATCATGGTGGACCTCAGGAAGAACCGGCCTAACCACGATCCGCTGCTCATCAACAGCTCAGCTGTAGAGGTGGTCAGCAGCACCAAATTCATCACTGACACCCCCACTGCAAAAACAATCCAGAAATAAGTAAAAAATGGCTTAAATTAAGTATATTTAGCCTTAATTTGAGCAGGTAAATAAGATGATTTGCCAATGGAATGAGTATTTTTACTCTTAAAATAAGATAGTTAGATAAGATTTACTTGAAATAAGACGATAAAATAGTTTTTTCTTATTTTAAAAGGAAATTGTCTTGTTCCATTGGCAAAGTGTCTTACTTACCTCCTCAAATCAAGGAAAAACACACTTATTTTAAGAAAAAATAACTTATTGAGATTTCTATTTTTTGCAGTGCTGGACTGGAAACACCACCTCACTGAACAAAAGGGCACAGATGCGCTTGGACTTCCTGCGGAGGATGAGGAGAGCCCACCTGCCCCCTCCCATCCTCCCCACCTTCTCCAGAAGCACCATAGAGAGCGTTCTGACCAGCTGTTTCACTGTGTGGTGTGGAGGCCTCAGACTGGAAGAAGGTGAGAACAGCAGAGAGGATCATGGGGGCTCCTCTTCCCTCCATTAAAGACATTTCATCCCAGCGCTGCGTGTCCCGAGCCCGTGACATAATCAATGACCCCTCACACCCCCAACATGGACTGTTCTCCCTGCTGCCCTCTGGGAAGAGGCTTCACAGCATTCAATGCAGGACTAGAAGGTTCTGCTACAACAATATAGACATGAAGAGTGTGCAGTGAGCAAACAAACATAACATTTGGAACAAGTAAATTCATTTATCAAAATGTTGAAAACTAAAGTAAATATTAGAAATTGTTTTAAAATTTTTATTATTATTATTTTATTTTAAAAGAGCTCAAATACTTAAAATGAATCAAATCCTCCATAAAGAGGGGCTTTAGCTACAGTCATCCATAGGGGAACCTTCAATCATTAGCACAAAATGAATATTAGTTAAATTTTATCCTGTTACCATCAGTCATAAAACTAAGAAAATTAAGTTATCATCCAGAATTGTAGAAAAAAACTTTCTTTCAAAAGGGTATTGCAATGATTTTGCTTTTACTTGAGTAAAAAGCTTAAATTGATTCTCTAACTCCTGCTAAACTGTTTTTAAACAGTACGATTTTTACTTCTACTTCAGTAACAAGCATTTATACTTTTCGCACCTCTGAACCTGAGCTACAATAATATTATTTAGACTCAGTCTAAGTCCAAGCCTCGATAGAAGTGAGAAGCCATGAAAAAAACAACAAAATAAGTCTCGAATGCATGCATCTCATGGGAAGACAGACGTTTGGTAACAGGCAGAATCATATTAAACTCCAGACAAGAAAACATGTAAATTGATCTGGATTAGAAACACCTCAGAGCAACAGCCTGGCGGGGAAACAGCTGCAAACAGCAATTCCAAACAAATTGGATAAACGAAAGGAATAGAACATAAACCCGGCAGCAGGGAGATGCAGATAGAGATTAAAATGCAGATAGGTAGGATGACACAGTGACTGGAACGCTGACTAAATCTCTATGCTATTCTGACATCACCACCGAGGCTATCACTATTCATGAGAGCCCTATGTTACACATGAAACATTCATTTTACTTCCCTTAAGGTGCTTCACAAATGTCTCCATCTGTTGCACCACGTTTACTCTGGAGAATTCAAATCGGACCTTGTTAAAAAGCCACAGCGGCTTCAATAAAAACATTCAAAGATTGCTTTGCAATACATGTTTATTTAAGAACAGGCAAAAAACAGACACCTGTAAGGCGTCATATAGGTTATACAGAGACAAACAGTGAGAAAGCTGGAGGAACATTCAGATCAAATCATTCATGAACTCCACACAATTTTTTTTTTTGCATATGCTGAAGCTTCTTAGCGACACGCTAAAGGTCAGGCTGTTAATGCAATTGTTGCTCTGCAATTGCTCCACTGGGTGGAAAGAAAATCATGAAGATTAATGACACAAGCGTCGACAAACGTTGAGGCAATAACGCGCAGTTGGCCGACAAAGAACAGACGTGTGATGAAAGGAAAACTAGCTGAATCCTTTTCTCGGCCACATGGGTGCAGAGGGAGACACTGATGCAAAGGAGCATGCATGGAAAGGTGAGGATGGCAAGGGCAAGAGGGAATGAGACAGCGGAGGAATGGGGAGCCTGTGAGGAGTGGCGGTGTCAGGGTAGATAGAGGGAGGTGGGTAGTGATTAGGTGCCAGAGGGGGAAGGAGAAGGAGGGGGCGTGTTGGTGTGTTTTCTTATTCTGCTGTTGATTCACAGGAAATAAGGACTCTTGGTTGAATTAAACCACTTCCTGTTGCTCTTTCCTTTTCTGTCTATCACTTAGATTAAAATATAACAAGAATCATTCTAATAATGTGTGTTTATAGGTTTCTATTTCATAAATTAAGCATTCACTGTTAGGTGAGTTTATTTCGTTTCATTTTGCCTTTTTGTGTGATTTTGCAGGTTTTTGTATCATAATTGATACATTAGAAATGTACACTCACCGGCCACTTTATTAGGTACCCCATGCTAGTAACGGGTTGGACCCCCTTTTGCCTTCAGAACTGCCTCAATTCTTCGATTGATTCAACAAGGTGCTGGAAGCATTCCTCAGGGAGTTTGGTCCATATTGACATGATGGCATCAGACAGTTGCCGCAGATTTGTCGGCTGCACATCCATGATGCGAATCTCCCGTTCCACCACATCCCAAAGATGCTCTATTGGATTGAGATCTGGTGACTGTGGAGGCCATGTGAGTACAGTGAACTCATTGTCATGTTCAAGAAACCAGTCTGAGATGATTCCAGCTTTATGACATGGCGCATTATCCTGCTGAAAGTAGCCATCAGAAGTTGGGTACATTGTGGTCATAAAGAGATGGACATGGTCAGCAACAATACTCAGGTAGGCTGTGGCGTTGCAACGATGCTCAATTGGTACCAAGGGGCCCAAAGAGTGCCAAGAAAATATTCCCCACACCATGACACCACCACCACCAGCCTGAACCGTTGATACAAGGCAGGATGGATCCATGCTTTCATGTTGTAGACGCCAAATTCTGACCCTACCATCCGAATGTCGCAGCAGAAATCGAGACTCATCAGACCAGGCAACGTTTTTCCAATCTTCTATTGTCCAATTTCGATGAGCTTGTGCAAATTGTAGCCTCAGTTTCCTGTTCTTAGCTGAAAGGAGTGGCACCCGGTGTGGTCTTCTGCTGCTGTAGCCCATCTGCCTCAAAGTTCGACGTACTGTGCGTTCAGAGATGCTCTTCTGCCCACCTTGGTTGTAACGGGTGGTTATTTGAGTCACTGTTGCCCTTCTATCAGCTTGAACCAGTCTGGCCATTCTCCTCTGACCTCTGGCATCAACAAGGCATTTCCGCCCACAGAACTGCCGCTCACTGGATGTTTTTTCTTTTTCGGACCATTCTCTGTAAACCCTAGAGATGGCTGTGCGTGAAAATGCCAGTAGATCAGCAGTTTCTGAAATACTCAGACCAGCCCTTCTGGCAGCAACAATCATGCCACGTTCAAAGTCACTCAAATCACCTTTCTTCCCCATACTGATGCTCGGTTTGAACTGCAGGAGATTGTCTTGACCATGTCTACATGCCTAAATGCACTGAGTTGCCGCCATGTGATTGGCTGCTTGGAAATTAAGTGTTAACGAGCAGTTGGACAGGTGTACCTAATAAAGTGGCCGGTGAGTGTATGTTTGTGTCATTTCCATTCTTTTGCATCACCACACTGGAAAAAATCGAAATCTAGATAAGTATTTTTTTCTTAAAATAAGTGCATTTGTTCTTGGATTATGGAGGTAAAAGAGACATTTTGCCAATGGAACAAGACAATTTACATTTAAAATAAGACAAAACAATTGCATTGTCTTATTTCAAGTACATATTATCTAATTATCTTATTTTAGGAGTAAAAACACTCATTCCATTTGCAAACTATCTCATTTAACTACTCAAATTAAGGGTAAATACACTTAATTTAAGAAATCTTTACTTATATCTAGATCGTTTTTCCAGTGTAAGGACTAATTCATGAATACAATTATTTTGTTATTAATTGTACTTTTTCACTTCAAAACCAGCTGATGCACGGAATAATAAAATTAAGCTGAAAACCTAAAATATTATGATTAATAGGGAGTTTTGTTAATCTTTGTACCTTTTTTAATGGTTTTGTAATCATTTTATAATTTTTTTTAATATCATGCTTACTATATTACTTGATTAAAAGTTTTTCTCTCCACTGTCGCTAAAAGCATGCTTGGTGTGAGGGTTTGCTGTACGGTCAATGAGTCGATGCAATCAACTGCTTTTTCCGTAATTCCTTGAGTGTCGTGAATTGTCACTATAGAAATAAACAGAATTACATTGAATTAAATTAATCAGATTTTATCCTTTTTTTGTGCAAAAAACTGCTTGATAGGAGACCTTATTTTCCCATTGTTTGCTGCTGTTTTAGAACCTGAATGTGTCCTATCTTTTTTTTCATTTTGCACCAAGTTATTCTTTCACCTTCTTACACCTTCTAGACAAGGCGAGTCCTGAAGGCTGATCTTACTGTCGCCTGAGAGGCTGTTTTTCAGTGTGAGATGTTTTGGAACAGGAGTTCAAAGGTTATCCAACATCCCTCAGTTTGTCCCAAACTGTCTGAAACTTGTTTTGGTTACGTTGCATGTTAATCCCTCCCAGCTTATGTTTAAGCGTTAAGTAGTGAAATCCTTTATTTGACCCAAACAGACAGAATATTGTGGACCGTATCTGTTCTCCTCGAAGGAATTTAATGAATGCTGCTTGAATGAAAAACACCGATCCGACCATTTTTTCCCAAAAACACGTCTTAAGTATGGAGGGTGATGAGTGCCGCAACACAAAAAATAAATAACCAATGAAATAATTAATCTTTAAGTTTGAAATAAAATCTTTATATTTTTCTGAGGCTCATATAATGCATTTTATTCTTATTAAATCAATTCTATATTTTGTTTTCCGGTTTTAATAAATTGATTAAACTGGATTATTATTATTATTATTAAATTAAAAACAGAACATTAAAACAGAGACGGAAGTTTGAGGAACTTAGTGAAAACTAGGAGACGCTTAGGAGAAACAAACATAAGAAAGAAGAGAATCCAGCAATGAGGAACTGCAGAGGAGGTGTAAATATGGGAGACAGGACAATAAATAGGCCAATCAGCTGACAGGGAGCAGGTGTCATCAGAGGGTGAGAGATCATATCTCTCCTATCCTGGCTTCTCTTCATTGGCTTCCTGTTAAATCCATAAAAGAATTTAAAATCCTCCTTCTCACATATAAATCCTTAAATGGCCAAGCTCCATCTGATATCAGAGATCTGATTGTTCCTTATGTTCCTAACAGAGCACTTCGCTCTCAATCTGCAGGTTTACTAGTGGTTCCTAGAATTTCTAAAAGTAGAATGGGAGGCAGATCTTTTAGTTCTCAGGCTCCTCTCCTGTGGAACCAACTACCAGTTTTAGTCCGTGAGGCAGACACCCTGTCTACTTTTAAGGCTAGACTTAAAACTTTCCTTTTGGATAAAGCTTCTAGTTAGAGTGGCTCAGGTTATCCTGAGCTATCTATAGTTATGCTGCTATAGGCTGAGACTGCTGGAGGACATAGGGACCCCTTTTTCTGCTTCTGTCTCACACCAAGTCTGGTTCTGCTGGAGGTTTCTTCCTGTTAAAAGGGAGTTTTTCCTCTCCACTGTCGCTACAGGCATGCTTGGTGTGGGGGATTCCCTTCGAGTCAATGAGTCGATGCAATCAACTGGTGAATTGGCGCTACAGAAATAAACTGAATTGAATTGAGGTGTGAACAGAAGGAGAGGAGCTAAGGAGAAAGGAAAGGGGCACTAGGGGGCAACAAAGAACTACCAGGCAAAACATCTGGATCTAAGGCCCCGTCCACTAGAAGTCAGACCCTGGCCTAAACGCACAAATTTTTCACCAAACCAGCCTCTCATCCATACGAAGCCGGCGTTTCGGGGGTCTGTAAACGATCTTTTTTTTATTAGGCCTTCAGAGTGGGACGATTTTGAAACGCCGTTTTCGCGTTTCCATCTTTAAGCTCTAACCGCATTTTTTTCCTTACACGTCATAGCGTCGCCTCTAAACACGCATGCGCGACACAGTATCACAACAACAATGGCGCTGTACTGTGTTGAATGGTTGCTGCTCATGGTACTCACCCTGCTGTCGGGCTTACAACAGAATCTTCTTCTTCTGGAATATCTCCAGGAAGAACAGAGCAATATCGACCACATAGTTCAGCACCTGAATTTGACTGAACCACGAAAATGGACCCGCAGGGCAACCATGTATAAATATTAGTGCGCATGCCCAACATTTCGTCGCCTATTTTTGCTTTGGCACCACAGCGCCACTTACAGGCCTGGCATACATTTTGCAGCATTTTCATGCATTCGTGTGGACGATCACATTTATTTTACGTCTCCGTCTTTACGACAAACATTCTGGAAAATATTAGCGTTTCGTGTTCGTTTTGACTTCGTGTGGACGGGGCCTAAATCTAGCTAGAAAATTACTTAAATGAAGCTAAACAGAAATAAAACTAATGACTAAAACTAAAACTAGACTAAGGAATAAATAAAACCAGAAATGCTTAAAAGAGATAAGTGAAAGAAATAACAAGGGAGAGTTAAACTGGGAATTCATAAATGACATAAATCATGACAAACACAGAATAACATAAAATAAAGCATAACTGAGAATCCAAAAAGAACATTTTCAACACAACCAAGAAGTTCAAAAAGGGCAGAATTATGTCACAAAGGATTTTGTTAAACTTGCTGCAAGAAAGTAACTAAAATGTTCTCCATCAAAGAGACTGAGATCTGCCACCAGAGGTCAGAAAACAAGGAAAGGGTTTGACAAAAGCGGGCGTTTTGAAAAAATCACTTCTTCTGTGAGAGAAGTAAAGGTCTTCGAAAATAACCACTAAAAATGTTTGTATTGGTGTAGAAAATAAAACGTTTTTATGTTGTGTTGAGCCCCATTTTTCCAATGGATGCTGCTTAGACTGTTGTCCCTTACATGGATCTGCTCCGAGTGAGGAGGCAGTGAAGGAAGCAGCAGCTCCAATGTGAGGCTGAGGAGAGTAAAGCGGAAAAGGGATGAAGAATGGAAAATAGAGGGAGGGGAGTATGCTCATGGGGCTCAGTGGGCTGATGAATGCGGCTGCGAAGAGACGTGGTGGGAGTTGCACAAACAGTCAAACAACCAGCCGTGGCTCCTGCATCAGGATAGAGATGGAGCTTTGCTTTCCTGAAGGGAAGCCGGGATCTAATCAGGAATAAAATAGGGGAGAACGTTCTCATAACACGTGGGATATAAAGAGAGGCGGGAGAGAAGGGTGAAAACAAAGGATAAAGCTGCAGAGGAGGTTGAGTGAAACAAGAAAAGCCACAAGACAGGTGGACAGACATCAAAGCAGGTAAGGAAAACTTCTACATGAGAAATAAATACGTTTACAGACTAAAATTTTAAGATACCTGATCATTTTAGGTGCAAAAACAATACTTTTTAGTAAAATAATCATAAGGAATTTAAAGTAGTTCCTTCTAATTGTGTTTAATTTGATGTTTCAGCACAATGCAATGATTGCTTCAGGAATATAAACATGCATGATGGATTTGCATAATTTTGTAAAACAGCAGGACTTTAAGCGCGCTGAAATTCTATTAGTGGCAGAGAGATTAATTTGTAGGAAGGGAGGGCACTACATACAGTGACAACAAAGACTCCTTAATGATTTACTGCCGTGATTATTTATTGGTGAGGCTGCGTGAATAAATCATGAGGCTATGACAGCATGAATCAACAGACCACATCACATTCCTTTATGCAGAAACCAAAGATCCAACAGGAAAAGACTAAAATCCTGGTTTGGTTCAGGATCTTTGTGGTGCAAATGAGTGTGCAACAGTAAAAATGAGGCGGCTAGTGACACATTAACGTTGGTGGGGAGGAGAGGATCGATACGAGATTCCTGTGCACTTGATGGTGAAGACAAAGGACCGTTTTATAGGCTCAAAGGAGTTAGAGTGGCTGCAGATTCCCCTTGGGGTGAGTAACCGGATTCCTGTCAGACGCTGCCATCCAATGGTGAAGCTGTGGCATCCTGTAGTGAGTGTGGAGGAGAACGCCTTGTCTTCTTATTCTTACTAAATTCCAATGTTCCCCCCTTTGAGATTTTTATTTGAGAGACCAAAGAAAAGCAGTGCATAACTGCAGGTAGAGTAATATCTCTGTTAGGTTAAAAAATGTAGGTTTGTAAAAGAGAAACTGAGTCCACACAGGAAAGAGATTCAATAGCTCCTGCAGAAGTGGAAAGAGCCCAATCCAACTTCCAACTCTTTCCCCGACCCCCCCTCCCGCAGTCGTCTTTTATTACCAGAACATAACACATGGTTACAAAACAGTATTGTTCTGACAGAACAATTGATCAGGTCATAAGACAGGATGCCCCACCAACTGAATCACAAGACAGAGTGGAGCATCTCCTTGCTCCAGTGTTTCATAAGCACACACACATTAATTTTATAATCATTATTGAATAAACCTAACAATCAAAGTAGAGCACTCCACAAATCTTGCTTTAACAGAAGTAAGGCTCTAAAAACTAACAAAGCACATTGCTGCATCCCATTAACAGACATGGTGGTGGTTTCATCATGCTACGGGGATACTCAGAATTAAAAAGATTTGTAGTTGAAAATGAAACTAAACATTGAGGTACACGGTGATGACTTATGCAGACTGAACCCCAGTGGGCCTCAGCAGATGGCCGCTCACACTGAGCCTGGTTCTGCTGGAGGTTTCTTCCTGTTCAAAGGGAGTTTTTCCTCTCCACTGTCGCTACAAGCATGCTTAGTGTGAGCACTGCAAAAAATAGAAACCTCAATAAGTTATTTTTTCTTAAAATAAGTGAATTTTTCCTTGAATTGAGGACGTAAGTAAGACACTTTGCCAATGGAACAAGACAATTTCCTTTTAAAATAAGAAAAAACTATTTTATCGTCTTATTTCAAGTAAATATTATCTAACTATCTTATTTTAAGAGTAAAAATACTCATTCCATTGGCAGATCATCTTATTTACCTGCTCAAATTAAGGGTAAATATACTTAATTTAAGAATTTTTTTACTTATTTCTGGATTGTTTTTGCAGTGAGGGATTGCTGAAGAGTCAATGAGTTGATGCAATCAGCTGGTTTTCCTTAGATAGAAAACTTTGAATCAATCTGATTGGATGATCTGGTGAACTGGAAAGTGCCTTGAGTTTACATGTGTTGTGACTTAAGAGATAGAAATAAACTGGATACAAATTGCATTGAAGCAAAATGGATAGCAAACCTGCGGAGGCCTAGTTGTTAAGGCATAGAGCTTGGAATCCTGAGGTTGTGAGTTCGAGCCCCACCCATACAGACTGCCACTCTGGTTCCCTGAGCAAAGACCCTTAACCCCACACTGCTCCCTGGGCGCCGTAAAAATGGCAGCCCACTGCTCCCCAAGGGGATGGTTTAAATGCAGAGGTAACATGAGATCAATAAAGTTCAATTATTATAAAACCTTTTTATTTTTCAATGTTTTCACTTCAATCACTTAAAATCCTCCCATAATACTGTCATATTTATGGTTTTACAAGAAAAAAAAGTGAAAAGATTTAGGGCCTGATCTTCAGGAGGTTTACATGTTAGAAGACAGGAGCCAACATGTTTGAATGAATACAGCAGATCTTCTTCCAAGGTGCAGAGTGATTTGTCTTCTTCAGCCGAGTGTGCAAACCTTTTTTTTGTGTTTCTTTAGTACCATGTAGATCATATTCTTACGACAAAACCACACAAATGGAAATAAAAAAACATTTACCACATGCAATCAGAAACTCAACTGCAGCTGCAGTTTTTGCATCTTATTTATTACTTCTGAAAGACAGGAGTAAACACACATGCAAACATATCTATACTTATTATTAATATAAAGGAGACATTAATATAAAGTAAAATAGGATGGAGAAAGATTCTGTGTGCAAGTAAAGAAATTGGAACCATCATAAATAACAATGGTACAATCAAATTAATAAAAAAAAAAAAAACTTGAAGCCGAGGGATTTTTTCCCCCTTTTTATTTTTGTTCTAAAAACTTTGAGACAGGCAACAAGGTGCACTATAACTATTTTGATGTATTACCATTGTTTTTTTAAATAAATATCATTATTATCCCCATTTCCTTTTGCACATACCAAGGGCGTAGGTTTGATTTCAACTTTGGTAGGGACACTATTCTTCAGTTTCATTGGTCCTTTGCAAAAATATGCATGCTCTTTTTTATGCTTAATGTGAGCTTCAGGGCTCATTTTGTTTAAAGAGAACAGCAGAATTTCTTGCTACATTAATACAAATCTTATAAGCACTACATGCACTAGATGCTGTTTATCAATATTTAAAGCATAACTTGCTCTGATGAATGTGGAATTAGGACTTTTTCCACTTTGAAAAGGTTTGCATTTAAATTTACCTGCGACTAAGACAGTGTCTGTTTAACCAAATATAGTCTATAATATGTGGATTTATCCTGTGTTTTCTTTTGAAGATATAGAATTGTGCAGAGGTAAACCCCACTCTTATTTTTTTTTAATCTAATGTGCTCTCTCTGGATCATGCAAAATAATACATTCAAGAGACGGCAAAGAAATGTATTGTATTTACATGTGCACTGGAACTAGAAGAGGAACTGACACTGAGCACTTAAAGTATTAATATTAGTAGTTGTACATCTGGGCTGTAGTTACTCTGTGTAGCTAATTTCATGTATTTTATCTATGACGGAAACAATCATATTAACAAATGATTTAAATAATCGTGAACTAATTTAGTAATTGATTAATCATAAACTGGAGTATAGAGCAGGAATTATACCAAGATTGTAAAAAAAAATTAGCATTTAAGAAGTAAAAAAAAAAAAGTTTTTGTCTGTCAGTATTCTCCATCCAGAACTCCTCCAAAGGAAACGTTTAAACCATCGGCGTCGCCAGACCCCATTTACTGGGGCACGTGCCCCAGTATAAATGAGCTGTGCCCCAGTATAAATCTCATGAATATTTGCAACAGTATTACATTTTTTTAATGCATCAATTTAGATATTTCCAACGGAAGGAGACGTATATTTCTACTCAAATGCGCAGCAAGTGTGTTGGTAACTCCAAATTGAGGATGTATTAGCGCCCCCACGTCACCGCATGTCACTGCATGAACTGCAGGTAAACTAACACGCTGCTCTCAACTGAGTTGGATGGGACACTGTGCGGCCGCGACGCATTTTTAGTTCTGGTAATGTTTCTTACCTGTCAATTTTATTATTTTCCCAGTGAAACCACATGATTTATAAGATACTAACTGAAAATTACTGCATTGGTTTGTAGATGGATATCAGGAAATTCCTCACACGAAGCAGAGACAGGGAAGCAGTAAAACAAGATGAGAGAGAGGGAGGTAAGGTCCCGTAATGAATTAGTGATTTAATGTAACCAGTTACATTAGGAACGTTATAAGTAATATGATAGATATTTACATAATTATAAATTTGCGTTTTTTTTTATGTTTGCTGTAGAGAATGAGAATGAGGGTGCTGGAGTAGGAAAGGGAGGAGGAGGCGAGACTGACAGGCAAGAGACAGGTGAAAGACAGGAGAGACAGGACCATGAAGGTGATGAGGATGCAACAACCAGCTTCCACAAACAAGAAGGGGACATTAGGGACTTAGGGGGAAAGCATGATGGTCCTAAACAAGTGAAGTTGTCCCACTATCCCCTGGGGCAAATTTGGAGTAAAAAAACGTTCATT
The DNA here is from genome assembly GCF_016077235.1 of Cyprinodon tularosa. Taxonomy (NCBI): domain Eukaryota; kingdom Metazoa; phylum Chordata; class Actinopteri; order Cyprinodontiformes; family Cyprinodontidae; genus Cyprinodon; species Cyprinodon tularosa. Next base: position 683,862 of record NW_024038523.1, on the reverse strand, counting down.
TAATTCAAAATGGTTTGAGCTTTTCCTGGTTAAAAAAGAAAGCCTTGTTATCAAGGATATACAGTGTGTTTTCAACTTGCTTGATAACATCATATTCCCAACACTAAAGCAGGTCATCCAGATCTCCCTCACAATCCCAGTCTACAGATGGAGTTGTGAAAGGTCATTCAGTGTGTTGAGAAGGCTCCACACTTGGCCGAGGTGCACAATGGGACAAGATAGGCTCCATCATCTTGCTATTTTATCAGTTGAAAAGGAAGAACTTTCTAAGCTGAGTCACAAGTGATTGACCACTTTGCAAAAATGAAAAATAGGAGGTACACTTTAATGCTCAAAAAATAAAAGGAAAACTTAGTTCGGGTTGAGTTAAACTTTCCCCTGAACTAAAACTCGGAAACCTAGGAATTAATGATTACTTCAGAATGTGTATAAGGAAACTTTTTATTTTTAAAGTTGTTGATGTCTTATTTTTTATAGCTGCAATGTTGAAAATGTTCATGTTTGTTAAAACAAATATGCTCTTATACTCATTAATATCTCAACTGGTAATTTTGGTAGGAATGTATCAGGGTTGGGCAGTGTGCTTGTCTGTATTTATGTATGGAAGGAGGGGCATATGCACTAGGGGGCCAGTGCCCCAGTAAAGCTTTGTGCCTAGCAACTCCCCTGGTTTAAACGTTTCTGTTTCACCTGGTTTCATTTCATAAAAGATCTTCTTTAAGGAGCCTTTGGCTATCTGATTAAAAGATAAAATAAAAGAAATCCTAACGTTGTTAACTTACATTTCTCAAGTTCCACAAATCAAAAAACTCTCTCCTGCTTCTTTACAGAACTCCAATCAGAAGCTTTCACCTGTTTTAGCGTAGATAATACGTTTTTTTATTTGGACTAGTTTCGTAGCCCAATATTAATTTATTTTAGCGTCTTTTTTTTTCGCGCTCCAAGCACCCGCGCGCGCGCACATACAGACTAGAAAACACGCAATCAGAAAGAGAGAAGGCGGAACTTAAGGCAGAATAATCAGAGAGTTAAACCGTGCAGCACAGTTGATGCGCTGCTATGTGAAAGGGACAGGAAAGAGCAGGCAGCTGCAGCTACCAGGCAGAGAAGCTGCGAGAGGAAAAGAAGCAGCTGCTGTATAGTAAATTATAAACATGTTGCTCACATCCAATTATTGGTAGGGACAAATGGGTCCTTCCAAAATTTTGGTAGGGACATGTCCCTATGGTCCCTATGCAAACCTAAGCCCACGGCACATACTAAAAAAGGAATTGCATGCGCAATTTGGTGCCTCTGATTTGAAATCGTTGAAAGTCAGGCCCTTAGAGTATAAAAACTTTTCTAAGGTAAAGCAGAAGGAAAATTATGAGTTAATGCTTTTCATTTCTTTTCTTGCATTATCCGAGCAGCGCTGTTGACCTCCCCCTATTGATCTGCAATGGCTTTCCGGCTAAATGAGCTCCTCTTCATCTGTCTAACCATGACACAGGGGTGAGAGAAGTGATGTTGAAATTATCCCGAATGTGTTTTCCATTCCTTCTTCCCTGACCTTTTGTTTTTCTCTGATTTGTTCAGTGGCTGTATGATCCCTAACAACCACTGGGGTGAATGGAACGACTCTCAGCTCCTACCCACCATCCAAAAACTTATGAAGGGATATAACCGCTACCTAAGGCCTAATTTCAACGGTAATTATTAGACGGAGAACCTTTACCATCAGAGCCATTGATTTTTAGGTGCAGATTTAAATTTGACCAAAATCTTTGTTTACAACAGAAGGTCCAGTTGAAATCGGAATGAGTCTGGATATCGCCAGCATCGATGCCATCTCTGAAATAAACATGGTCTACCCCGCTCCCTTTCATTCTATATTACTGTTTGGATGTGTTGATTGGAAAAATATAATCTAAAGTCTTCTTAATGCTTTCAGGACTACACTGCAACCATTTTCCTCCGTCAGCGCTGGCGGGATTCTAGGCTGGTGTTTCCCGGGAATGAAAGCGTGAGTGTAGACGGACGGCTGGTGTCGTTGCTATGGATCCCTGACACCTTCATCCCAGACTCTAAGCGCTCCTTCCTCCATGATGTGACGGTGGAGAACCGTCTCATACGTATATTCAGTAACGGCACCGTCCTTTACGCCCTTCGGTATGTTGCTCTTCTTCATGGTTCTGTTATTTGCGGCCATGCTCTGGCCTCCGGTTTTACTCCACTAATGCGTCATCATTCAGTCATGTTACTTCAGGGTGATGCTTCGGCTTCCCCAGACTGTTTGATTTTTTTTTTACCATGTCCTTGCCTTCTATGAAAATTTGACTCGACGTTTATTCTGTCTCGTCACCCTGAGGCACAACTTTGGTTTGAGTCTATAAAGAGGAAAAGAAAGATCAGCTTTGTGTTACGGTTGGTTACATCCCAGCTTTGCTTTAATTAAAACAGACACTGATTCATGAGTGTGTCTAGATGGTGGCAAGTCAATTTGAGCATGAGTCAAGAAGCTCCTCTCATTTACAGAGAACCTTTGAAATGTACATTTATGACATCGCTATGGCATCTTATGGTCAATAAACTATCACTAGATTTCAATAAGTGTTAAAGTTAAACATGAATTGTGCATAAGAGAGCATTTTTTATGCTGAGACATCAAATATAAGTCTCTGTGCCTCTATTGCTCCAGTTTAACTGAGCTTGAGGGATGATATCGGTGTGAAGAACTTATAGAAACTTATCCAACGGCAATGATCATCATCCTCCACTTTGCGAGTCATCGACTGTAGACACTAGTCTAGTTTTGGGGAAAAAAAGAAGGGGGATGGTGTAATTTTTTTATTTTTTTGGAAGCATACATAGCCTAATTAATATAGTCTATTAAACTGAAACCATATGCATGGTATAGTTTATTACATGTCAGGTGTGCTGGTCATTGAACCTTAGAGTAGAACTGCAGTCAGTCTCTGGACTGGCATGGCTATCACTGCCCCTACATAGTTAGCATGGCTATCACTGCCCCTACATAGTTAGCATGGCTATCACTGCCCCTACATAGTTAGCATGGCTATCACTGCCCGTACATAGTTAGCATGGCTATCACTGCCCCTACATAGTTAGCATGGCTATCACTGCCCGTACATAGTTAGCATGGCTATCACTGCCCCTACATAGTTAGCATGGCTATCACTGCCCGTACATAGTTAGCATGGCTATCACTGCCCCTACATAGTTAGCATGGCTATCACTGCCCCTACATAGTTAGCATGGCTATCACTGCCCCTACATAGTTAGCATGGCTATCACTGCCCTACATAGTTAGCATGGCTATCACTGCCCCTACATAGTTAGCATGGCTATCACTGCCCGTACATAGTTAGCATGGCTATCACTGCGCCTACATAGATAGCATGGCTATCACTGTCCCTACATAGTTAGCATGGCTATCACTGCCCCTACATAGTTAGCATGGCTATCACTGCCCGGACATAGTTAGCATGGCTATCACTGCCCCTACAGAGTTAGCATGGCTATCACTGCCCCTACATAGTTAGCATGGCTATCACTGCCCGTACATAGTTAGCATGGCTATCACTGCGCCTACATAGTTAGGGACTAATTTCCCACTGGGATCAGCTTCATGTAGCCTCGTGAGACCATCCTGATCTTGCGAGCTTTCAAGGTTTCACTCGCAGATCAGTCTGGAGACTCTCCGTTGAAGAAAATTTGGAGCCGTTCACCAAACCAACGTCCAATCAGCGTTGGCTTTGAGGCGGGTTGAGGCATGACGCAACGAGAAGCGCAACAGTTCAGTCTAAAGAACATGGCGGCTTCAGCTGATGAAACTAGCGTTAGCTTGGCTATCGAGCAAGTTTTATCGGAATTACAGAGTATTTCTTCACTGAAAGAAGAGCAAAACACTGCTCTGGAGGCTTTTCTCAGAGGAAAAGATGTTTTTGCTCTCCCGACTGGCTTGTGGTTGTATTTTTGTCGTCGCTCTGTTAGTACGTCATATGCTTCGTTGATCTGATTGGTTTATTTGGCCCGTCTATCACCAACATAGGCCAATCAGCTAACCAGTATTTTCGCCCCTTCCCAAAATTACTTCAACGGAAGGTTTCCAGATGGATATGCGGAGCAAATCCATCTGGCAGAGTCAGGTTAAGCTTCATAGTCATGGTAGGACACTTGTGAGGGACCAAACTTGAATAAGGACAAAAGGTGTTCAAAATTTGAAAAAGTACTTTCATTTAATTGTGTCAAAAAATTGTTAACAAAGGCTCAAAAGCAATACAAAATATCTTAAATAATAAATAACATGGATCTGGGCCCAACTTAACTGAGGTCAACTGAGGATCCACTAAACAAAGAACTAAAGGCTGCTTAAAAAGGGATGGAGTAACCCAAGTCTACCACATGAGGGAGGCACTACGTAACAAAAGAACCAATAAATACAAAATTAACCATTCTATGAAACAAATCAAGCAAAACTAACTTTTACTTAGCAGAAACAATAAGTGAGTATTTAAGTGACAAACTAATTGAAAACAACTTGAAACAAGTCTCCCCCGTCAGTCTTTCAAAAATGGTACGCTCCAGGTTTCCTCCTCCAGCTGGTTTGCATCAGCAGCACCTCAAACAAAAGAACAAGTGTAAATAAACCATTCAAACAGACATTAAATAAAGTGTGCACCCATTAGAAAATACCTGTCTAAAAGAAATAACCAACTTAAAAATAAACTGTAATATAATATAAAGCAAGAAAAAAAATACTAACGCGATGTGGTGGTGGGAGGATCATCCACCACAACACTTCTTTCATTTTATTTATTTTGCTCAAGCTAATCGTTAGCACACATCCCGCTAAATGTTGAAAGGACAATATTATTGGCTTTAGTGTTAATGTATAGTAGATTATTTTAAAGATTTTTTTAAGAAGGGGGATGCCACCCCCCCTCAACTCGTGTACTGCCTGTAGACGTATTTCCCTCTCACGGTGCAGCACAGCTGCTCTCATTCACAAATTACTCTGAGCAACATAAACTCCTCCCATTTCATCTTAGAATGGAATGTTGTTACCTAATTTAACTTTGAATTAGGATTAAACACTACAACACTGGAAAAAAATGGAAATCTAGATGTCATTTTTTCTTAAAATAAGTGCATTTGTTCTTGAATTGAGGAGGAAAAAGAGACATTTTGCCAATGGAACAAGACAATTTACATTTAAAATAAGAAAATACAATTGCATGGTCTTATTTCTAGTGCATTTTATCTAATTATCTTATTTTAAGAGTAAAAATACTCATTCCGTTGGCAAATTATCTCGTTTACCTACTCAAATTAAGATTAAATACACTTAATTTAAGAAATCTTTACTTATATCTAGATCGTTTTTCCAGTGAAGATGATGGGATTAAAGAGAAGAAAACAGATAATTAATTATGCAAATAATGGTAAAACCATAAAAATGATATGTAGCAGGAAAGACAGCTAATATAAGATCTTTAAACTGGTATAATATCTCTGAATTTCAACAAGTTCTGTCAAGGTGAAGTGGAGGTTTTTGAGGAGCCAAATGCAGAGGTGAGTTCTTATAGTATTTCAGTAGTTTAATGGAGTTTTCAACAGGCAACAGAGGCAGGAATTTAAAAAAAAATCCAACACAAACATGCAAAATAAACCAGAACCATGGAGATATGACAGAAAACATGCATGAGGAGCTGAGTAAAGAAAAGGAACTGCCCAGGGAGAGTATTTATGGGAGACTGAACAAAGACAGGACTAATGAGCTGATTGGGAGCAGGTGTGAACAGAGGCTTCTAGAAGGAGTTAGGAGAAAGGAGACCAACACAAGGGGGCAAGCAAAGAAAAACCTAAGAACTCAAATATTTATTTATTTTTATTTTTTTTTAAAGTTTATTTGATAGGGACAGACACACATTTACATAGACAAACTGAATGAATCAGCAGTCCCATGTTTGCAGCATCGTGCAATAGCAACAGCTAATTCGCAGCACTTGTCCCTAGATGGGCTTTTAAAAATAACTCTAAAAATTGAAGTGAAATCATTTGAACTAACACAACATAATATATATACAAACAGAGAAGTGTAAAAAAATAAAATAAAATAAAAACTGAGTACAGGTCTGTTTTTGACATAACCAGAGTTTTGTTTGATTTTTGAACATACTAAAACTGGTTGCAGACTTTAAGTGAACAGGAAGTGAGTTCCAAGCTGCAGATCCTCTCACAGACAATCCACTTTGAGCAAAAGTGGTTCTTCCAAAGGGGACCTTACAATTTCCATCCAAAGCTGCTCTGGTAGATCTGCTATTGCCCTGCAGTCTCTGTATGCAATCGCTTAATGGTATTGGTGCTAGTCCATTTAAACACTTAAAAATCATTTTTAAAACGTTATAATTTAGGAAATTTGTAAAATCCAAAATGCCAAATTTAGCCAAAATGTGACAATGATGGAATCCAATTGGCTTTTGATATAAAACCTTTAAGGCCTGATTATAAAGACTTGCTAGTGGTTTGAGAATAGTTTGATTAGTCTGAGACCAGACAGTAGGTAAAATGTGAGAGGATCAGTGAGTTCAGAAACATCTCTGCACAGTGAAGTGTCAAACAATGTCTAATAATTTTAAAACAGTTTATATTTGATCGAACAGTTTTGCAGATTTTATCGACATGGCTCTTAAAAATTAACTGAGCATCCAGAATTAATACTAAATATTTTTCTTGTGATACTTGTTCAATAGGGACCCCATTGATCTGAATGTTCAAAGACTGTAATGATGTTTTCTTAATTGAGAAGCAAATGCACTTTGTTTTATTTGTATTGAGAGTTAAGCAAGAGTCCTTTAGTCATGTCGATAATCTCTGCAGACTGCTCTGAAGTTTTTCACTGACAACAGTACCGCTTTTGTCCGATGTATAAACAATGGTGTCATCAGCATACATTTGCAGATTGACTTCAGGACAAATGTCAGGAAGACTATTGACATACAAACTGAAAAGGACCGGACCTAAAGTGGTTCCTTGCGGAATCCCTGTTGCAATTTTGCAGAAGACAGATTTACTGTTATTAATGACAACACATTGTTCACGATCTTCCAAATATGATTTAAACCAAGACAATGACCGTTCTGAGAAATTAAATGATGAAAGCCTGTGTTGTTTTTTATGTCGCAACACAGGTCATTATCCAGAAAATAACAATAAAGCTATAAAACAAAGAAAAACATGGAACAACGTGAAAACTTAACATAACCAAGACCATGACAGATATATTATGTTAGTATTTGACTAAACAAGACATTTTTTAACCTCAATAATGAATCAGATGGTAAATTCTTGCTAATATAAAAATGTCCGTAGCTCTATATGGGTTATTTATTCTCCAGGTGCACAATTCAATGTTTATAGTATTTTATTGTTTATCTTTTAACTCTTCACTATTATGTAATTCTTATACGTAAAGTCCCCATTTGTGTGACAATTTTTTCTATAATTTTTTGCTGCAGTAAACGCCAGAATTTCCTCATTATGGGACAATAAAGGCCTTTTTTCTATTCTATTCTAACACACAAAATATGAGCAATCTCTGTTTTTCAAATAGTTTTTCTGCTTTCAATAATCGTTTTCTGTTTCGTGCTTCATTAATGAAGGGATATTTATATTTGGAAGGAAGGTTAAAAAAAAACATTTCTGACACTCGTGCTTTGAAAACTCTACAGCATCACAGCAACGATTGCCTGCAACATGGATCTGACCAAATACCCCATGGACAAACAGGTGTGCACCCTGCAGCTGGAGAGCTGTGAGTACTTTCCCTCCACCAACCCTCTATCAACTATGTGACTGACCACAGATCAGCCTTCCATTAGCTCTGTCATTTTCCTCTTCATCATCATCCTCATCATTGTTGTTGTGAGTATTAATTTGTGTAGGCACTGCATTGCTGTGCAGATTTGATGCTATAACTGGTAGTTAGAGTTTGTGTGCTGCATGTTCAGGGGGCTATAACATACAGGACGTGGTGTTCTACTGGACAAGAGGGAATGATTCAGTGAAGGGTTTGGACACCCTGCGGCTGGCTCAGTACAGCGTGGAGAGCTACTACACATCAGTGTCGGAGGCTGTGTACGAAACAGGTACACAGCGGAGTCGTGGCGAAGCAAAGATGTTTGCAATACATCATTGTTATGTGCTTAGAGAACTGCATTGTTTTTTATGTCGCAACACAGGTCATTACCCCAAGCTGGTGCTGCATTTCTCCCTGCGCAGGAATGTCTTGTTCTTTATCTTGGAGACGTATGTCCCCTCCATCCTGCTGGTGGTTCTCTTCTGGGTGTCCTTCTGGATCAGCCAGTCATCAGTCCCAGCTCGAACATGCATCGGTCAGTAGTTTCAGCTTATTAAGATTCTGTTACACCAGGCAATCCTCTGAAGACCCCAGCAAGTTTAATTATGCTGAAATTAAAATGGGGGAATTAAAGGAACCATGCAAAACAGAAAAAAATGTTGCTAGTGCAATAGGAAAAAGGTTTGGATTTCTTTGTTTGTTCTTTGTATTTTGATAAGCTTGGGCTTATAATTACCTACCGAATTAAATTCCATTTTAGGCTGGTTAGTTGTAATTATATCCTTACATGTTTGATGCTTTGAAACACTGGGATTTTTTTCTCCAGTCCTTGTGAGTCTGTTCCAGCTTCATTACAGTCGGTTGGTTCTGCTGGACAGAACAAAGACTGAAGTCTTCAAAACAGCTCAAATGAAACAAGCATGGAATGCAATGCTATATTTATACTGTATTTAACCTAAAAACATCTTGTTTTGTTTGCCAAACACCTACCTGTGGCTTTGTGTGTTGATAACTGAGGGCCAGTCAGCCTGGATATTGGGTTTGTGCTGAAGGCCACTGCCTGATGATAAAACCAAATGTTTACCAAATATCTTGGTGGATTTAAAGATGGCTGACGGTGTCATTCGATAAGGTGGAACAAATTTAACAACTGTTTCACTATAGATCTATTTGTATATGGTCTAAGAAATTACCTGTGCTATTTAATTCAATTCAGTTCAATTTATTTCTATAGCGCCAATTCACAACAAATATCATCTCAAGGCACTTCTCTAAATTTTTTATCCAAGGAAAACCAGCTGATTGCATCGACTCATTGACTCGAAGGCAATCCCTCACACTAAGCATGCTTGTGGCGACAGTGGAGAGGAAAAACTCCCTTTTAACAGGAAGAAACCTCCAGCAGAACCAGGCTCAGTGTGAGCGGCCATCTGATGAGGCCGACTGGGGTTCAAGGAGACAGAAGCAGAGATACAAAAGACAGCTGTAAAGGCGGCCCCGTCCAGGAAACACACAGACAGGGAGACGAGCTCCGAGCCAGCTCCCATGTCAGAGGATGAAAAGAGCACATCCAGTTAGTCACAGACAGAGAAACAGGACTACACTGGAAAACAGGCCGATCTCCAACATCTAGAAACAAAGGTGTTGATGGCAGCAGCACAGCTGATATTTCTCTCCAGGATGGAGTCACAGCCAAACAGGAACAGACCAGATGAAGCTACTATGAGAAAAAGCAGAGAGAGCAGAACGTTAGAGATTGACCTAACAGATTCTGCAGAGTGGGAGAATAGAGATAGAATGATGAAAAAGGGGTCCCTATGTCCTCCAGCAGTCTAAGCCTATAGCAGGAGAACTATAGAGATAGCTCAGGATAACCTGAGCCACTCTAACTAGAAGCTTTATCAAAAGGAAAGTTTTAAGCCTAGCCTTAAAAGTAGACAGGGTGTCTGCCTCACGGACTAAAACTGGTAGTTGGTTCCACAGGAGAGGAGCCTGAGAACTAAAAGATCTGCCTCCCATTCTACTTTTAGAAATTCTAGGAACCACTAGTAGACCTGTAAAAGGCGGCCCCGTCCAGGAAACACACAGCCAGGGAGACGAGCTCCGAGCCAGCTCCCATGTCAGAGGATGAAGAGAGCACATCTAGTTAGTAACAGTCAGAGAAACAGGACTACACTGGAAAACAGGCCGATCTCCAACTTCTTAAAACAAAGGTGTTGATGGCAGCAGCACAGCTGATATTTCTCTCCAAGATGGAGTCACAGCCAAAGAGTAACAGGAATCTATCCATCAACTGGGACATGGAAACCACAAAATAGGCAAAAGTCAGAGGCAAGCTGATTTTTTTTTATTTTGTTTAAGAAGGAAGCCATCTTTGTTAAAACAGAAAAGCCATGACTGAACAGAGAAGGATGATTGTAGTTTCAGCTTGCAATCATCTACTGATTGGTCCTAGAATTCATTCTGAAGAGGTTTTCTAAGGACTCATCATAATTCAAATGGACAAACACAAAACAAATACGCAAAAAAGACTCCCAACAACCCAGGAGACGACGGGCGGGTCTTTGTCTTTGATCTGACTTGAAATGTGATTAGAAGAATCGACTTCCATGTTACATCTCAATGCAATAGTGCAAGTTAGTTGGTAAAGACAACCTGATTGGTGTTGAATGTGATCAGAAAACAAAGTCTGGTTGCCTCCTATTGTGACTATGAGAAATTTTATTTTCTTCAAGAAGCAAATCAGTTAATTTGACATTTTTCCCAACATTCTCCAAGAAGTTTTCTTCACTATAGTTTCTATAGTGAAGAGAAAATGAAATAGTATTAGAGTTTTACATCCATTGCTGAATGTAATAGCGGAGCAAAAGCTCCAGTCTGAGCCGCATCAAGGGCATCATAACTGGCTACGTGTTCCGGCAAACAACAGAAAGCCAGGCAGCCTCTAACTAGGCAGCAGAGGTTCTATGTAAGAAAAGCACAGCTGATTGGATCTCGTTATCTGAACCAGAGGCACCAAACAGAAGACCGCTCATTAAAGTAACCGTGCAAAGTTGACTGGATGAAGAAACAGGAGAAATGGATCAGTTTGTCAGTGCAGTATTGCTTTTAATGGGCTGTGTGCACATATGGAGGTATTTTTTATATCAGATGTGACTGTGGACTTCTTTATCACCTCTTACATGTGATGTTCAAGGCAAAGATGCATTGGTTCATGAATGTATGGGCTTCTAAAGATTAGGTTGAAATGTAACATATTCTATTTTCCTAGCTTTTCTTAAGGCTCATGTTCTGTTTGCTTCATGGTGTTGCAGACTTTTAGGTCTGTCCTAACTAGTGCTGCACCGATGCCATTTTTTGGCCCCAACACCGATACCCGGCTGTGCAGTATCGGCCAATACCGAGACAATCTGTTTGAAATTGATGTGTGTGTGTGTATATGAAAAACTGTAGACTACTTGGATGTAAAATAATTGCCATCATGGCTTTGTCAAGCTGCTGCCTACCTTTGTGAAGCAGGAAAAAGACTACCGCATTTTCGCGACTATAAGGCGCATATAAAAGTCTTTTTTGTCCCTCAAAATGTGCGGCGCGCCCTATGTGTGTTGTTACTGCGGACATTGTTGAGACCGCCATGAGAACGTTAAAGGGGGAAGTGCGGGCGTGGATTGTGTATAAAAGAACAGGTATGTGCTTTATGCAGAACATTGTTGTCTTAAAGGAATAGTACACCCAAAACATGATTAGCCTTCATTTTCTACTCACCCCCATGCTGAACAACACTCTGGAGTACTTTTTTGATATCTCAAATGCATCTGGAGATCTGGGAGGCTTCTTGCTGTCTGCTGACATTCAAATAATGAAGGTCTATGGCGCCCGAGGCAGAAAGGTCCATAAAAGTCCACAAAAACGTGTCAATATTCCTCCATACTGCCCGTCCAATGTATTCCAAGTGTCCTGAGTGGGTAGCGTCCATAATTTACTCGAAACGAAGTCATTTAGAATGTTTTTAGAGCATAAACAGTAGTGTATAGGATTTCCTGAAAGCGCGTTCACGAGTCTACGGAAACCGCGGCAGACCAAACCAGATGAAAGTGCGCATTCAGCTCGGCAAAGAACTCATGCTCTTCCTCAACACTGAAGTCCTCAGACATTTTTCTTTCGTTGTTTCTTTCTTTGCACAGGTAAACAGCACATTTCTTCTTCAACGCTTGCATTATCGGCAGAGCAGACGCTGAATGCGCACTTTCATCTGGTTTGGTCTGCCGCAGTTTCCGTAGGCTCGTGAACTCGCTTTTAGGAAATCCTATAAACTACTGTTTATGCTCTAAAAACATTCTAAATGACTTCGTTTCGAGTAAATAATGGACGCTACCCACTCAGGACACTTGGAATACATTGGACGAGCAGTATGGAGGAATATTGACACGTTTTTGTGGACTTTTATGGACCTTTCTGCCTCGGGCGCCATAGACCTCCATTATTTGAATGTCAGCAGACAGCAAGAAGCCTCCCAGATCTCCAGATGCATTTGAGATATCAAAAAAGTACTCCAGAGTGTTGTTCAGCATGGGGGTGAGTAGAAAATGAAGGCTAATCATGTTTTGGGTGTGCTATTCCTTTAACAACCCTGAAAATGGCAAAGAGACACGCCTATGAAGCACAGTTCAAACTGAAGTATATCAGCTACGCAGAGGAACATGAAAATCGAGCAGCAGCGAGAGAATTCAAGATTCATGAATTGATGGTTAGCAAGTGGAGGAAGATGGAAAACGAACTCCGACAGGTGAAGAAGACGCAGATTATAGATGCTTGGGCTAACTGTTGTTCGAGCTTTCGCAAAAGCCAGCATCATTTCCGAGGAGCCGCCCGGCACGGAAAGTGACTCTGACAGCGAAGAAGGGGAAATTGGCATGTCTGATTTAGCGCAGCTGTTTAATTCACACTGCAAAAACCATCTAGAAATAAGTACAACATTTCTTAAAATAAGTGTATTTACCCTTAATTTTAGTAGGTAAATAAGACGATTTGCCAATGGAATCAGTATTTCTACTCCTAAAATAAGACAATTAGATAATATTCACTTGAAATAAAACAAAGCAATTTTTTTTCTTATTTTAAATGTAAATTGTCTTGTTCCATTGGCAAAGTGTCTTACTTATCACCTCAATTCAAGACAAAATTCACTCAATTTAAGCAAAAATAACTCATACAGATTTCCATTTTTTGCAGTGCAGAAACAGAGGATGATGACTTCGATGGGTTTGATTAAAACTTTGTAATAAACATGAATAAAGGACAATCATACTCAGTTTTGCTCCCGCTCTATTTTTAAATATACAGTAGATGGAATTTAAACGTAGTAGAGGACATGTACCGGTATATAAAACCTGCGCCCTATAGTCCAGTGCGCCTTATGTGTGTGTTAAATACAGTAATGGCACACATAACTGAGACTGCGCCTTTTAGTACGGTGCGCCTTATGGTCGTGAAAATACGGTAATGCAAAGTGAATCCAGTAGAACTTTTTATTGCCTCCCAGGAATGGGTGACAATAGTTGAATAAACTTTTTGCTCTCAAAATGGTATCTATGCCCTATTTGTTGGTACTCACTGATACCAATACCACCATTTTAGTGCTTGATCGAGGCCCCGCCCCATACTGCAATCGGTGCAACACTAGTCATAACCATATACATAAAAAAATAAATATATTATATATTGAGTGAAATGTGAAATGTATGGCTTTTATCGTATGTTTACCATAATGTTCCATTAATCCTATCCAAACAAAAATATGAGCTCTTTAATTTATTCTGCTTTTGATTACAGGTTTGGTGAAAAAATAAAAAGTGGGTCAGATTCTCTTTCCAGGAAATACACATGATAAATATCTGAGCTTAAACACAAAACATTCCCCTTAAATAAACTACTGCAGGCTTTGCGGAGCTTATTTCTACTTTTTAATGATTAGTTTAGAAACATGTCATCTCAGGTCAACAGATTACAACCTGAAATACAGGGATGTCATGGGAGTCAAACAGCACTATAATGCTCAGAAATACTGGAACTGCCTGGTTGTAGATTTAAACAGTTTTTGTTTAAATACGTGTATCAATAGACGTAAAATAAAATATTACCTTTTTTTCTTTTTTTTACAGCTGTTACTAAAAGAAAACATTTTTATATTAATTATCCGCTGGGATTTTGTACTGAATAGAAGGACCACTGCTCTACTGAAAGGAGTATTCACAGAATATTTGAAGTGCAGTGCTGGCAGGAAGGTCATCAGCATTCATTTTCTCACCGGCTGTAGATAACCGTCTTGGCATCTTCACTGAGCATAAATCATCAATTGGACCTTGTGGCTAAAGCTGATTGCTGGTCAGGAGGAGATGTTAGTAAAACTGCTGCCTTTTTAAACCCCACTGGTGCAAAGAAACGCTATATAGGAGCATATGGAAGGATTTTTGTAACATTATTGTTGCAAGCAAATAATACTTTTTATAAATTGTAAATTAAATTTTGATTAGATGTAAAACCCAGAAATTATACTTTGAAAAACATCTTAACCAAAATGAAGGTTTGGGAGTAAATTAGCTGTGTGAAAAGAAATATATATATACATTTATATTTCTATATTACATATTTTATATTGTAAAATTTTATTTTCAAAATCAATTTTTTGTTCCGGTCTTATACGTTTCCTTCCATCCAAATACCGTTTTACGGATCAGATTCTGTTTAGTTGTTAGGCGGTGTTTCTATGGAGTGAAGAATGAAGATACATTTTGATAGATCTTCATTCACGTTAGCAATGTTTTTATAACTGAAATGCAACCGTTTGTATTAAGCTTATAGTGAAGACAATGTAAATGGTAAAACTAAGTTTAAAAGCAATTAATTTATAAAGCAAAATCTGAAAGAGAGCAACTTAAAAGAGTCAATTTTTTTTTAAATATAATAGTGTAAAAATAAAGTTTAAGTTGTTGCACTGGTTCATTTTCACTACTGAAAACTCTATGTTTACTAAACCTGAAATCAGTCAAATTGAGTATTTTTAGATATATAAAACATAAATCCTACAAGTAAAATTTAGTTTTTATTAACTTTCTTAAATTCAATTTCTGCTACAAAAATTTAATTTAGAACCTCTTTTGTTACTGTTCCCACTAGAAATGTGATTTTGATCAGGAAGAATCTTATTTGGCTTTTAGTAAATGTAAAAACGGCTTGCCATATCCTGCAATAAGTCGATCAGCAATCTTCTCCTTTGCAGCTGTTGCACCGCTTCTGTCATTTGTACATATTTTTTTTTCCATTTCTGCATAAAAATCTATAGTTCCAGTGAGGTGAAATTTTCACTTCCTGTTGCCATGGTGACTCGTCAAATCTGATGATGACTTTTCATACTTGTTACGCAGGTGATCAACTCTGAGTGGACCTACTTAGAGTTGACTGAACTAATTGATAGCAGCTGTTGTGAAAATTAAAAACTCAGAGTTTCTGACCTTAGGATGGATCAATTTAAAGTTGTATCTGAATTTGTTTAACCTGCTTATTGAAACGAACCCCTGGAATCTAAAAATAGCCCAGAAGCAAAAGATTTCTGCACACTTAATCTGTGCAAGATTCCATTGAATGTAAATAAGGTTTAAAAAAATAATTTAAAAAGAAACGAATCTCAGAAAACACTACAAGTTATTCTTAAAACACTTTTTTATTAATAAGTTTTTAAAAGTTTCATTTGTAGGTTTGCAAAACACATTCTGTGATGCAACAATAGTGGAGCAATTTCACTCCATACCGGAGAGAGCACTTAACATAAGATTGTTTATTATAAAGTTTCACCAGTGATCATTCTGTGTTAAAAAATAAAATAAGATCAGGGCGATAAAAAAAAAAAAGAGAAGAAACTGTTATGGAAAAAATCTATCAAACAGTTTTAATTAAGCCCGAGTAACATTTCTGCTTTTTAAACGTCTTTATTTCAGTCGTTATTCTGAAAGCAAAGGCTTTACATGTTCTGTTTGCAGACCACGTTTCTCACAGGATGGTCCATGTTGTTGCACCGCCTCCTGCCTGTTTCCCTGTAAATGAGCAATGACTCCTGTGTTTATAAGCATCCAATACAAACATGTCACATTTTACAGCTTTATAAAATAGTGCTGCCATAAATTGCTACGACGTTTTAGAGGTAAATGTTTTAGGATGCCTAAAATCTGCTGCAGCAATAAATTTATCCTAATTTACTACTGGAACTAGGACACCGACTATTAACATTTTTCAAAAATCCTAAACTATCATTGAAATAAATAATGTGTTTTTAATTTAAAGAATTCCCTAAACAAATTTAGAAAAGTTTAACATTGACACACTGGAAAAAATCTAAATCTACAGTAGATAAGTCATTTTTTCTTAATATAAGTGCATTTGTTCTTAAATTAAGAAGGTATAACAGACATTTTGCCAATGGAACAAGACCATTTATATTTAAATAAGGAAACACAATTGCATTTTTATTATTTCAAGTGCATTTTATCTAAATATCTTACTTTAAGAGCAAAAATACTCATTCCATTGGCAAATCATCTCATTAACCTAGTCAAATTAAGGGTAAATGCACCTAATTTGAGACAGTTTTACTTATTTCTAGATCGTTTTTCCAGTGCAGAGCAAACACAACAAAAAATGCCTTCTAAAAAATAAGAAAAAATATTGTGTTTTAAGTGAATAATTGCTTATTTTTAGCAAAATAATCTGCCAGTGCAGCAAGCAAATGAGACTTGGTAAGATTTCTTAAAACAAGAACATAATGTCCAAGTATTAAGCATCCAAAAAAACTTCAATCAAGTATAAAAATCTATTTTTTCTTTTACTCGTTAAGATTTTTTCTCTTATTTTAAGCAATTTATTCTCATTTATTAGTCATTATTGCTTAGAATTAAATGTCCTCTAACCAATTATTGCTCAAAATAAGCATACAGCAGGCTTAAAAACAAGGCAAATAATCTTAACAATATTCAGTCTTACTAAGAAAATACATTGAAAAACAAGTGTAATAAGACCAAAATGCTGAATTCAAGTTTATTAAACTTGTATAGATTTTCCTTTTTTGCAGTGAACAAAGCAGGACACTGCAAAAACCATGTAGAAATAAGTACAGAATTTCTTAAATTTAGTGTATTTAACCTTAATTTTAGTAGGTAAATAAGACGATTTGCCAATGGAATCAGTATTTCTACTCCTAAAATAAGACAATCAGACAATATTCACTTGAAATAAGACAAAGCAATTGTTTTTTTCTTATTTTAAATGTAAATTGTCTTGTTCCATTGGCAAGGTGTCTCACTTATCTGCTCAATTCAAGCTAAAATTCACTCAATTTAAGCAAAAATAACTCATGCAGATTTCCATTTTTTGCAGTGGAATCGTCATTTTTTCTTCTTAAACTCAACCTTCTGTGAATATATTGTATTTTTTTCCTACTCCAAATCACAATTGGATTGTTTCTGCAGGAGTGACAACCGTCCTGACCATGACCACTCTCATGATGGGGGCCCGTACGTCTCTGCCCAACGCTAACTGCTTCATAAAGGCCATAGACGTCTACCTGGGCATCTGTTTCACCTTCATTTTCGGTGCACTGTTGGAATACGCCTGTGCTCATTTTTACACAATGCAGAATCAAACCATAGAGGATCTTCACAGGGTATGGAACAAGCACCAAGGTTTAACATTCTGCTAAATACACTGAAAAGTTTTTCATTCATTGATGCATCTGTGTGTCTATCAGGAACTTTTGAGGGAGTTTGTAGAGTCTAATGGAAACGGCATGGTCCCCATTGTCAGCTCCAGCCAACCAAACCAGTCTGCGGACGTGGGCCCCAGCGCGGAGGAGCCGACGGAGGAGCCAGCGAACAGTGACATTAAGAACCATGCTGCTTCAACAGAAAAAACGCAGAGTCAGGGCTGTGGCCTGTCATCTGTGAAGGATGCTTCACGCAGAGCAGCTGCTGTCTTCATAGTGGAAAATCCACATAATATTGATCGCCATGCCCGTACCGTCTTCCCTACAGCTTTCCTCTTCGTTAACATCCTCTACTGGCTGTACTATCTCTTTCTCTGAGTACATCTCATATCACCACCCTCACTGGATACAAAACATCTAGAAATCAGAAATAAAAATTCTTAAATTAAGTGTATTTACCCCTAATTTGAGCAGGTAAATGAGGCAATGAAATTGTGTTTTATTATTTTGGCATTGGCAAAATGTCTCTTATCTACGGAAGAGGATTAGGGCCACTGAAAAAAAAAAGTTAACTGATTTTTAAATTTAATTTCAGTTTAATATGGGAAAAATAATCAGAATTCTGATTTTTTTTCTCAGAATTCTGACTTTTTTCTCAGAATTCTGACTTTTTTCTCAGAATTTTGACTTTTTTCTCAGAATTCTGACTTTTTTCTCAGAATTCTGACTTTTTTCTCAGAATTCTGACTTTTTTCTCAGAATTCTGACTTTTTTCTCAGAATTTTGACTTTTTTCTCAGAATTCTGACTTTTTTCTCAGAATTCTGACAGCTAACAAACATGTTAGCATAGTCATAGCCATGTCTGTATTTTTATTTTGTGCAATCACAGCTTAAAGTTTTTCTAAAATGTCTCTACCAGCTTTGCACATTTAGAAAGTAAATTATTATTATTATTATTATTTATTTTAGTCTCTCAGGTTACATGAAAATTCTCGATTAACATACAGTACATGTTCAGTTCTTGAATGAGACTCAGAATTAGATTAACGAAAATTGAACCATTTCATTATTTCATTATAGCTGGTATGAGTAAGAGTCCTGCTGAAAAGTCACCACCATCATAATATTAAAGCAAAAGTCCGGTCAGAAAAAATAATCAATGGATAATTGTTTAATTTAACGAATTTATAATTAATCAGTAAAAAAAAAATACATATATTTTCCGCTGTGATCACTGAGTCTGGGAGCGGCCATTTTTGCCCAAATATAGTAGCCCCTCCCTCCTGCCATCTTCCAGCAGTGACGTCACGGTGCGGTAAGCCTAGCGCCATTCTCCCCGCTTTCCAAGCTAAATCAATGGGAACTACTAGACACATCTGCAATCAACAACAATTATTGAAGATTTCCAGAGGACTTCACCATTGAAATTCACCAGAGCTATAGTGAAACTGACAATGCCCACGTGCATGGCAGCTGGATGCTGGAATACATCGGGTAAAAGTGAAAAAAAAGGAGTTATTCCACCTTTCTGATTCCTGATCCTCCACGGACGGGTTGGTCGTTGGATCGCCAACTCGAAGAGGGAGGATTTGCCATCGAACTTCTGGCCAGAGAAAAAACCCGTAATATGTAGCCAACATTTGGAAGAAGAATGTTTTCAAGATGACTTGGATAATAGCGCGTTGTGACAAACACCAGATACAGCACTGGGACTTGATCAACAGCCGATACCGCACCGTGACGTCACTAACCAGTAGGTGGCAGTAGTGTTCTTTGACAAACATGGATGCCTCCAGTAAAGCACATTCACATGAAAATTACTCTGAATGAAAAACACTTAATATTTATTGAACTGTATGGAATAATTTCAATGACTTTTAGAAGTTTGTATTTTGAATATGATGGACTTTTCCTTTAAGACATTTATCGGCTGTAATAAAACAGAAGGCCACACATGCAGGCTAGTTTAGGCTGCTACCTTGAACTGCTGCTATTTCATATGTGAACTTTCTTAGACTCTGCAGGGTATAGAAATAACACAGCTCTGATTTGGCAGCTCTATTTTCCTGAAAAACATCAGCTGCACTTTGAATTCAGTGTGTTGCTTCTAGCCTGCTGCTTCAGCCCCCTAAACCACCCACCTCCCATGGTCAAGGTCTATACTCACCGTCTGACATGAGCAAGACAGGTGTTCTTTTCTCTATGGGGGGATGAGTGTATTGCTCCATGATATATTAAGCAGCATGGAGATGGACGGAGAGATCACAGCTGAAATGCCACTCAAAATAATACCACAGTGGCCGATACAGACTTATTTGAACAGTTGTTTCGTTGACACCAGTTCTCTATTTGACACGCTTCCGTAAAGCTATTGCTATGGAAAAAAAACAACAAAAAACATATAATTGTTGCTTTTGTTAAATGTTAGATTGGTGAAATTTACTTAATAACAATTTATTATTCCTTGCAGGATGAAAACAGGATTACAGAATCAGTCAGTGTGCTGGTCTGTTCTGCTAAACAGAGAAAAGGGAGAAACGTTTTTAACTTCCTGGTATCCATCTCTCTCTCTCTCTCGCTCTAAAGCAGGGCATACGCTGTGATATTTCTTTGAACTCTCACCCTGAAACATTCCACTACTAAACCAGACACGTCTTGCTGTACTAATGGTTTTTAACAAAAGTCTTTGGAGACTTTTCTAACACAGTTGGCTGCAATGGGTTTTATTAAGTGTTTGCAGGGGATGGCAGAGAATTGTGCTGAAGTAAGAATAATACTACATCATCACACTTTAACTCATGAACGAGTAAAATGCATTTTGTAAAAGGCTACACAATTACAGTAGTAGCCATTCAAAATTTCTCGACTTTCCTTGACTACTTCTTAGCTAGTTCCTGGCTGGTCCTTCGCCGTTCCTTGGCTAGTCCTTGGCTGGTTCTTGGCTAGTCCTTGGCTGGTTCTTGGCTAGTCCTTGGCTGGTTCTTGGCTAGTCCTTGGCTAGTCCTTGGCTGGTCCTTGGCGAGTCCTTGGCTGGTTCTTGGCTAGTCCTTGGCTAGTCCTTTGCTGGTCCTTGGCGAGTCCTTTGCTTGTCCTAGGCTGGTTCTTGGCTAGTCCTTGGCTGGTTCTTGGCTAGTCCTTGGCTAGTCCTTGGCTGGTCCTTAGCTAGTCCTTGGCTGGTCCTTGGCGAGTCCTTTGCTGGTCCTAGGCTGGTTCTTGGCTAGTCCTTGGCTGGTTCTTGGCTAGTCCTTGGCTGGTTCTTGGCTAGTCCTTGGCTAGTCCTTGGCTGTTCCTTAGCTAGTCCTTGGCTGGTCCTTGGCGAGTCCTTTGCTGGTCCTAGGCTGGTTCTTGGCTGGTTCTTGGCTAGTCCTTTGCTGGTCCTAGGCTGTTCCTTAGCTAGTCCTTGGCTGGGTCTTGGCTAGTCCTTGGCTGGTCCTTGGCAAGTCCTTTGCTGGTTCTTGGCTGGTTCTTGGCTAGTCCTTGGCTGGTTCTTGGCTAGTCCTTGATTGGTCCGTGGCTAGTCCTTGGCTGTTCTGTGGCCAGCCAAGGACCTTGGCTGGTTCTTGGCTAGTGTTTTGCTAGTCCTTGGCTGTTCATTGGCTGGTCACCTGGAATTCCTTTTTAAACACCAATCTTTACACTAAAAGATTCTTTCTGTCATTATTTTGCAGACGTTAAAATCTATAGAAAAGCAGGTTTAAAAAATATGTACGCCCAGGAGAAGGGGGTCACTCCAGTGGCTGGAAGATGGAGGGGATTTTTCTTGGAGTTGAAGGGAAGTTAGCTGCCATTCGGCCGGTGTTTGACTGGGAAGGGCCATTTTGATTGGCTGCTACTGTATTTAATAACACTTCATAATATCTAATATTCAAACTTACATACCTAAGTAAAAGTTATGTGCAAATTCTATATCAAAATTCAATTTTAAAGACTATTAGGAAACTATTAAAACAAATAATGGTTCAAGAAACGTTTTCCATGCAAAGGAAATACTTTGCCAAACCATTTTTTAATCATAAATCCTATTAAAACCAGTAACTCCAGTGACAACACTTCCTCCTTAACTCCATATTAGCTTGACCTCCAAACGTCACGGTCATTTCAAGTAGGCTTGAGTACAAGAAGGAGAGCTTTGTTTTGACATAAACATTAATGTGTGTTTTTGTCTGTAGCACTTTTATTTTTAAAACAAGCTTGCTCGTTAATCAGCGAAGTACGTCACCGTTGAATGAGTAGTCAAACTTTTTACTAAAGTAAGAGTTTAAATATTTAATGAGGATATTACTCAAGTAAAAGTAAAAAGTAGTGTACAGAAACCCACTACTAAAAGTATATTTTTGTCAAAAAGTTGCTGTAACTGAGAAAACATAACTAGCTACTTTCAACCTCTCAGAATAATTAATACCTGCTTAATTTTTCCTTTTTTTAATTTGTAAAAAAATATTTAAAATCTTTGTTTTTCCACATGAAAGACTTTATGTTTTTTTCACATAAAATCCTAAATAAATACACTGGTGTTTGTGGATGGAACATGATGAAATGTGGGAAAATTCAAGGGGTATGAATACTTTTGCGAGGCACCGTAACAGAAGGCTGCATCGAAATGCCTTTATTAAACAAATCATATAGATGTGCTTTTTTTTTTTTGTTCTTGCTTTGGCTGTATAAATTCCACATGTGTAAATAAACAGAAAAAAGACTGAATTATTATTTGTTGGTAAATTTTAATGGAAAACCTCCATATTTAAGTGTTTTAGGATCATTTAAAAAATGAACTGCTTGTACAGCGAGAAGCACATTTATTAGTTCCTCCTCCGGGCAAATGTAAAGTGCAAAATTTGAAAGAAAAGCACAAATTTTAAACGAAAAAAAAAACCATAAAATCTGTTCTTATTGGAAAACTTTGATCACAGAATAGCACTGCTATGTTAGTCATTCATTCACTAAGAAAAGAAATGTAAATGCTGCAAATGGGGTTTCAGTTAGTTGGTCAACCTGAGTGGAGAAGCCACTAAATAAAATAACATATCTGGAAAAACAACATATTTTTTTAAAACACTGTACATGCACTGCAAAAACAATCCAGAAATAAGTAAAAAATGGCTTAAATTAAGTATATTTAGCCTTAATTTGAGCAGGTCTTATTTTAAAAGGAAATTGTCTTGTTCCATTGGCAAAGTGTCTTACTTATCTCCTCAAATCAAGGAAAAACACACTTATTTTAAGAAAAAATAACTTATTGAGATTTATATTTTTTGCAGTGTGGGTGTGAATATTGTAACCCAAAGTCGTTAAAATGCAGCAAGAAAACACGCGAATAATTCTGCTAAAACAATGACTCAAGCATCCGGGAGTCAGGAAGATGCAGAAGCATAAATATTAACCGAGTACCTTGGAAACCTTTCAGGTCTGTGTTTTTAAGGAGGATAAACATCGGATGACCGACATTTACACTGCAAAAAATGTAAATCTAAATAAGTCATTTTTTCTTAAAATAAGTGCATTTTATCCTGATTTGAGGAGATAAATGAGAGACTTCGCCAATGGAATAAGACAATTTACATTTGAAATAAGAAAAATCAATTGCATTGTCTTATTTCAAGTGCATATTATCTAATTAACTTATTTTAAGTGTGAAAATACTCATCCCATTGGCAAACTATCTTATTTACCTGCTCAATTTAAGGGTAAATACACTTGATTAAAGAAATTTTTACTTAATTTCAGATTGTTTTTGCAGTGTAGAGTCTGAACTTGAAAAAAACAAAATCTAGAAAAGTTATTTTTTCTTAAAATAAGTGCATTTGTTCTTAGATTAAGGAGAGATTTTGCCAATAGACCAAGACAATTTTCACTTAAAATAAGAAAACACAATTGCATTGTCTTATTTTAAATGTATATTATCTAATTATCTTATTTTAAGAGTAAAAATACTCATTCCATTGGCAAAATATCTCATTTACCTACTCTAATTAAGGGTAAATACACTTAATTTAAGAAGTTTTTACTTATTTCTAGATCATTTTTCCAGTGTGAACCAGACTCGGACTGGGAACGATTTTCGGCCCTGGAATTTTTCCATCTACACCGGCCCACATATGGACCCGTGTGCTTCTCAAATGTGAAACACAATAGGAATACACATTGTGGATTAACCAATCTATCTTCAAGCATCTGCTTTTTGTCCTGAATCTTCTCCACTCTCTCACGTTTTCAAAGCCCAAGAAATGTTCATAAACCGGCTGTATATACGAAATCTCGCCCAATTTGAACCAAAGTCTGTCGATTTCTTAGACCATAAATCTAAAGATTGGGAAACAGTCCAACCTGGCAACAGTGCATGTAAGGTGGGAAACGTTTTGCCTTTAGAAGCAAAACCCCATCATGCACTGCAACATATTTTTGCAAAATATTCTAAAATAAATTTGCCAAATATAAGAGGAAAATCATAGTTGGGTTTAAAGAAAGCATTTAAGTTTAATTATAATTTAGTTTGTTGCAAGGATTTTACAATTTGAAGAAATAGAAAATTACACCATATGCCAACCGTCACAAGGATGTGCCTGTGCTGTATATACTGCATGCATCAATATAGTAGTTACTTTATTATTATTTAAGTAGTAACTTCTTGAGCTCCTTGAGTTACTTGCTGTCACAGATAGGAGCTTTGGCGGGCGAGTAAGTGTTGAAATTAGGACCGGTGTCAGAGATTACCAGTCCGAGCCTGGTCTGAACCTTTTGCAGCAGGCATTCCCAAAGTCGCACCACTTTCCTGCAGGTTTTAGAGGTTTCTCTGCTTTAGCACAGCTGATTCTGATGATTGCAGCTCAGCAAAAGCCTGTTAATCAATTATCAATGTAAATCAGCTGTGCTGGAGCAGAGAAACCTTTAAGACTATTGGAATATTGCTGAAGGTTGCACAAAGAGGAGTGATGCAGAAAAAACAGAACCAGTAGTCGTAGTTTTACTATGTACAGGAAGAAAAAACAAATAAAAACATATAAAAAGGCACTTTAAAGTTAAAGTCTCTCCTAAACATCACATTAGTCAGGTGGGAGCACCTTTACACCATTTCATGTGCTTCCGATAACATCTTTCGTTATGCACTCTCTCTGCTTCCACTTCACGTCTCTTTTTCCTTTGTCACATAAACCCTTTTCTTTTCTTTGACCCATTCAGGGCGAATTAGACAGTTAGAATAGATGGCGAGTCAATAGTCCAAGTGGTATTTTTATGGGCGGCAGCAAAAAACAGCTCATCTTCAGTAGACATATACCTCCACCTTGTGGTGGACTTTTGAATTGTCTTTTACATATGTCCAAATTTCAGAATAAAAAGTTTGGGCTTTTGGATCAATCTGGTAGATGATTCAGATGAAAAAAGAAAAAAAAACAAGGAATAGGGATAAAATCTACACCCTGATATCGATTCGCTTCAGTCTTTTCCATCAAAGCCCTCCTAGGTTCTTTTCTTTAACTCCCATTCCTGCAGAAAAAGAACAAGAAAACAATTTTTAAAGAAGGATTTTTCCATAACTTATAGTGATACAAAAATAATGAATAAAAGTTAGTATTAGATGCATAAAACGGAGCTCTTTAAGAAGGATTGATCAAAAACAATGTTTATAATAACTGAAGCTAGTTTTCTAGAATTTAAATAAAAAATTGAATAATGTAAAATATGTATATATTTGCCCTTAATTTAAGCAGATGACTAATTTTACCCTTAAAAGAAGATATTTAGACATAAATATCTTCTTTTAAGGGCAAGACTTAAAGACTAAAACTTGTGGATATAGTTTTTTTTTTCTTATTTCAAACATAAATACTTATTATTCTACTTCCATTGTCTAATTCGCCTAAATAAATGAAGGGAAAATACATTTATTTCAAGGAAAATTGAGTGCATTAAAAAGGTATTTCATCTTCTCCAAGAGAACAATAACAATAATAAAATAAATATCATCGTTACATCTACTTATTTCACGGGACATTAACCCATATATTTCCTGATATTCAAATACCTCAGGGATCACATCATGATGATTATCTTGCGACGCTGCTGTTCATGTTTCGCCACAATCCAATTCAAAGTGGGATACTCTAATTTTTTCCAATTATTGTTTCTTTAAATGGTTTGTTTTCCCTTATCATCATTTGAAAAACACATTTAAATGTGACAAATAACACAGAATAAATCAGAAAAGTCTCTTGCAGTGCATGTCCCTCCCCACTGAATGCCATGACAATAATAGAATAAATCTCTTACTCAAAAGTCTTATTATTTGCCTATAATTTCTTTACTGACACTATAAGGCTAGACTTGTTTTATTTATTACAACCAAAGTGCTTCATTAATTCAATGTCTTTTAAAAACTGAGAACATTTCTACACATGGACGGCTGATGATGCTGTTTGGTTTGTTCTGTTTCAAAATAAAACATGAAAAAAACAATAAACCACAAGTTAGTTTGTTAAAAGAGCCGCATTTTCTTATCTTAATGGCTAAATAAAAGAAATGCTTCGAAATTTTCGACCCATTTTTGTGTAATTTAGAGGATTTTTTGACAAAACAAACAGTTTTAAATATTTATCCGATCTTTATCTGTGTTAAAACTGAGCAGGTAAATAAATGGAGGCTACTCCACCATTTTGCATTTCCTGTCTTTACTGTGGTATCCAGACTTCAAAGTAAAAGCATAAGGCAGGAAGTTTGTTTCTTGGTAAATTTTGCTCAGTGCTGAGAAAAAAAGAGTGATGCATCTCCATGGCGATGGAAAGCATTGCTGACTTCACACCAGTCCTCAGGAGGTTTAGCAGTCTGCCTAAGAATTTGATCAGCAATGCAAACGGGGAAACGTGTGGATGCTTTTTTCTTACTTTTAAAAAAACAGTTTAAACTTCTACACTGAAAAAAATTAAATCAAAAATAATAAATTTTTCTTAAAATAAGTGCATTTTTTCCTGAAATGAGGAGATAAGTAAGACACTTTGCAAATGGAACAAGACAATTTGAGTTCAAAATAAGAAAAAAAAACAATTGCATTGTCTTATTTCAAGTGCATATTATCTAATTATCTTATTTTAAGAGTAAAAATCCTCATACCATTGGCAAATCATCTTATTTACCTTCTCAAATTAAGGGTAAATACACTTAATTTAAGACATTATTACTTATTTCTAGATCATTTTTGCAGTGTAATAGTTTTAGTTATAACCCTAAAACATTGTTTTTATTTAACCTATTATTTACTGACCCTTTGTCTGCCTTTTTTAAACATAAAGACGCAAACCTCTACTTAATAGATTTTTAATTAATTTTAACCTGCAGCAATAACGCTAGCTCTACCAATTAGAACAGCAGACATTTATTTTGATTTTTAGACATTTAAAGACTTTGGATTTTTGATTATTCAACATTTAAATTTTTGCATTTAGGTTTTAAAAATAGAAACACAGAAAAAAACTAAACTGGGTTCTTATTGAAACAGAAACTCTAGAGACCGAACCGCATAGGTGAGGTCAGGTGAGCATCATCACCTTGGCTTTCTGCATGACGGTTCCAGCAGACGAAGCACAGATGGACGGCGGTCTCTTTCGCATCTCTGCAGCGCAGTTCACCGGTAGGGCATCGCTGTAGGTGTTCTGAACTCGTTTACCTGACTTCTGCAAAAAGTGAAGGAGAAAATAAAAAGGGAAGAAAGAAAGAAAGAAAAAAAGAAAGAAAGAGATTGAGATTTTGATAACTCATTTATTATCAATACATAATCAACATAGTATCGTATCACAAACTATGTAACAGAAAAAAAACAAGAAAAAACAAACACCAATTTTCTAAAAATGAGTTCTCCTCCTACCACACTACAAATTACTTTCCCATGACTCCAGATGTGCCAAAACGTATCTAAATCTGATACTGATCTGTAAAAATTAAATTCAAGTAATAGCCAAGACTTCACCAAGTTAATAAACAAAGAAACCAGGTCAATATTCAAATCTTCCACCACCTTCCTCTTTCTACTTATGCACACAGCCATTTTGGGATGTCCTAACAAGAAATTAATCAATTCACATTTGCTCTTTTTTGGCGTGTGAATCTAAAACAACAAATAAATCCATGTTTAGTCAACATTTCACCATATCTGTTAATAATAGTTCTCAAAAGCACAAAAAGAGCCGACGGACGAACACAGTCAGAAAAACAATGAAACAATGTTTCTCTCTGTTCACAAAATGGACATTTATCTTCCACAAAAAGATTAATAACAGAAACTAAAGAATTTACACTTAAATTACCATGAAGGATTCTCCATTATATATCTGCATGTTTTTTCGTTAGAGAAGGAAGGAAGGAAGGAAGGAAGGAAGGAAGGAAGGAAGGAAGGAAGGAAGGAAGGAAGGAAGGAAGGAAGGAAGGAAGGAAGGAAGGAAGGAAGGAAGGAAGGAAGGAAGGAAGGAAGGAAGGAAGGAAGGAAGGAAAAAGGGTCGATAAATATACCTTGGCGAGTAGCTCGGCCTCCACAGGTGCACCCAGTGCGCCGCCTGCCAGGCTCTTCTTCAGGTTTTCCTTGACTTGTGTCAGTCTCAGTTCCAGGTCCACCCTCTCGGCCTCTTTGGCCTTGCACGCTTCATCCAGCTGGGACACGCGCTTATTCAGGAAGGATTTCCTCCTGTCTGCTCCACAAAGACAAGGAAAGAAAGCATCCTTTTACTCTTATGTTCCCTCAGAAAGTGGAAGAACCTTTGAAATCAAACTGCTTTTCATTGAACACCAATAAGACATGCTGCGTATTGCTCGATTTCTCCCATTTTCAAACACTTGTGTTTCCTGGATAGCAGCCAGGCACAGGAATTACAGGAAATGAATGAATTAGAAATGGGAGACATTTTTATAAACATGTTGTTTTTAATAACAGCGATAATTATTATTATTATTCCTCTCTCAGATTAGAAACTAGGGTCATAAACAGAGCAGCTACAGTATAAAGCCTGTTGGTAAAAGATGTGAAAGAAGCTTTAAATTCATCCAACAAAATAATCTCACACGGAAAATTGATAAAATAATAAAATTTGTGATCTAAGTACATTTAGTTAGTCACAGAAACACCCAAAAACTGATTATTCAATGTTGCTATAGTTATTGGTAGACTTTCATGTGTGTTTTCTAATTAATTTTTTCCTGATTTGATCAAATTGTCAATATCATTGGATTAATAATCCGTGTGCACTGGTTAATCCTGGGTACAAACATGACTTCCAATTTACCCTGTTTTCAACACTGCAAACACAAAAACTCTGGCGTCTCTTTTAAAGTCTAAACATGTCTGCATAAAAACATTCATTCATTGAGACAGCAGAAAAAAAGGATATAAAAAAAACATGTAAAAACTGTCAGAAAACTGTAATATTAAGTCTTATTTTCTGGTCACTAATATGGAGGATAAAAAGTGCCAAAATTAAATAAATAAATACAGCATTAAATAAATAATTAAATGTGTCAATAATTAATTAAATGTGGAATTAAATAAACAAATGTGTCATTCATTCATTAAAACCACATCACTAATATAAAGTGCCACAATTAAATAAATAAATACAGCGATAAACAATTAATTAAATGTGTAATTCATTAAATAAATAAGGAATTAAATATATAAATGTGTCATTCATTTAATAAAATACGTCTTCATTTTATAAAAAAATATATATATAATTATTTCAGTGTGCATTTAATTATTTCATGGTCCTGTGTCGCAGTGCATCGAAACCATTAAAAGAATCTGTCAAACTCATCCATCAAAGTTAGGGGGCTGTTATCTAGCACCTGATTGGTCACCCTGCACATTAAGGCGAAGCAAATCGACTCGATTTGCGTTAAGACCGCCCCCTAACTTTGATTGGTGAGTTTGACAGATTCTTTTAATGTTTATCGCTGTATTTATTTATTTAATTGTGGCACTTTATATTAGTGACGTGGTTTTAATTAATGAATGACACATTTATTTATTTAATTCCACATTTAATTAATTATTGACACATTTAATTATTTATTTAATGCTGTATTTATTTACTTAATTTTGGCACTTTTTATCCTCCATACTCTAAATCTGCAGAACAATAAATAGGAATAAAAATATGTGCTTTATACAGGCTGACTGGTTCTAAAGGAGGAAAATGATAGAAAAGCCCTTTCTGTGCTTTATATGCAAATCTGTAAAGTTTGTAAAATGGTGCCTAAATTTTAAGACATTTATGCACAAAAAAATCCATGTGAGTCTGACAACAGAAAAAAAAAAAAAAGGTATAAATATGTGGAAAAGCCCCTCATTTATGGTCTAGAAGTAAAGCTTAATGGAGGATAAACTGACTTCTGGCTGCAGGAAATGTTCACAGCGGCGTCCAGGCAGGAAGCGATGCGGATTAATAGGTGATGAAACCAGTTTAGAGTCGACTTATACTGATTGGATTGAACCAACAGGAAAATAAAGCAAACACAGCATCTATATTCTCCTCATAAATCAGAGCTGATTTTCATAAAGCCCTAATAAAGGGCTAATAGCTAAGAAAACTATTCACATATTTATACATCAGTGCTGTTTAATTTTATGGTTCTAGATAATTTATACATTAAATGGGTGGATCAGCTTATCTTTATCTTTCATTACATATAAGACTCCTAGATGCTGCAGAGACCAACTCTACCCCATAAAACATAAAAACTGATTAGTAAAAGAACATTGACTCCTTAATAATCCTCCTTATTCTTATTAGAAATATTGAATGACTGTATTTTTATTGTTAGTGTTTGGTTCATATACCAACTTTAAAAGGTCAAAGTAGGACCTTCCACATGCCAGCATCAGTGCTGCCACCTTCTGGTTTAGAGGAGAACTGCTTGATCCAGAGGTGGTGGATTACTGGACATCCACATGGTGGTGGTGGGACGTAACGGTTAGCAATAATATGCTGTGGGTGGACATAATCTGTTTGTGTATGTTCGTTTCATCATTCTGCTTCATTCAATCTCTATTCTCCCACTCTGCAGAATCTGTTAGTTCAATCTCTAACGTTCTGCTCTCTCTGCTTTTTCTCATAGTAGCTTCATCTGGTCTGTTCCTGTTTGGCTGTGACTCCATCCTGGAGAGAAATATCAGCTGTGCTGCTGCCATCAACACCTTTGTTTCTAGATTTTGGAGATCGGCCTGTTTTTCAGTGTAGTCCTGTTTCTCTGACTGTGACTAACTGGATGTGCTCTCTTCATCCTCTTACATGGCTGTGTGTTTCCTGGACGGGGGCCGCCTGTGGAGCTGGTTGACAGTTGCCTTTTGTATCTATGCTTCTATTTCTATGTCTGCTTCTGTCTCCTTGAACCCCAGTGGGCCTCAGCAGATGGCCGCTCACACTGATCCTGGTTCTGCTGAAGGTTTCTTCCTGTTCAAAAGGAGTTTTTCCTCTCCACTGTCGCTACAAGCATGCTTAGTGTGAGGGATTGCTGAGGAGTCAATGAGTTTTCCTTAGATAGAAAACTTTGAATCAATTTGAATAGATGATCTGGTGAACTGTAAAGTGCCTTGAGATGACGTGTTATGAAATGGCTTGACGTGCAGATGTGCAAAAAAAAATCTTCTAACATCAACCTAAATCCATAAATCCAAATAGAGCGGAAATAATCCGGGATTAAGATGATACAGATGAAGGATCAAAGATCCCGGTTCTTCAGTTCTGTGAAAAGTTGCAGGAGGAAACGACAAACTGCCTGGTTTACAAAAGGTTGTACAAAGCATTGTCGGTGTTCTGTCAGATGAGTATACCCCGTCAGAACAGCATACCTATAATCAATATCCCTTTGGTTTATTCCTGTTTATCCCTTTAGTTTATTTCCGTTTATCCCTTTAGATTATTCCTTTAGTTTATTCCCGTTTATCCCTTTAGTTTATTCCTTTAGTTTATTCCCGTTTATCCCTTTAGTTTATTCCTTTAGTTTATTCCCGTTTATCCCTTTAGTTTATTCCTTTAGTTTATTCCCGTTTATCCCTTTAGTTTATTCCTTTAGTTTATTTCTGTTTATCCCTCTAGATTATTCCCGTTTATCCCTTTAGTTTATTCCTTTAGTTTATTCCCGTTTATCCCTTTAGTTTATTCCCGTTTATACCTTTAGTTTATTCCTTTAGTTTATTCCCGTTTATCCCTTTAGTTTATTCCTTTAGTTTATCTCTTTAGTTTATTCCTTTAGTTTATTCCCGTTTATCCCTTTAGTTTATCCCTTTAGTTTATTCCTTTAGTTTATCCCTTTAGTTTATCTCTTTAGTTTATTCCCATTTATTACTTTAGTTTATCCCTTTAGTGTATTCCTTTAGTTTATTCCCGTTTATCCCTTTAGTTTATTCCTTTAGTTTATTCCCGTTTATCCCTTTAGTTTATTCCTTTAGATTATTCCCGTTTATACCTTTAGTTTATTCCTTTAGTTTATTCCCGTTTTTCCCTTTAGTTTATTCCTTTAGTTTATCCCTTTAGTTTATTCCTTTAGTTTATTCCCGTTTATCCCTTTAGTTTATTCCTTTAGTTTATTCCCGTTTATCCCTTTAGTTTATTCTCGTTTATACCTTTAGTTTATTCCTTTAGTTTATTCCCGTTTATCCCTTTAGTTTATTACTTTAGTTTATTCCCGTTTATCCCTTTAGTTTATTCCCGTTTATACCTTTAGTTTATTCCTTTAGTTTATTCCCGTTTATCCCTTTAGTTTATTCCCGTTTATACCTTTAGTTTATTACTTTAGTTTATTCCCGTTTATCCCTTTAGTTGATCCCTTTAGTTTATTCCTTTAGTTTATCTCTTTAGTTTATTCCTTTAGTTTATCCCTTTAGTTTATTCCTTTAGTTTATCCCTTTAGTTTATTCCTTTAGTTTATCCCTTTAGTTTATTCCTTTAGTTTATCCCTTTAGTTTATTCCTTTAGTTTATTCCCGTTTATTCCTTTAGTTTATCCCTTTAGTTTATTCCTTTAGTTTATTCCCGTTTATCCCTTTAGTTTATCCCTTTAGTTTATTCCTTTAGTTTATTCCCGTTTATCCCGTTAGTTTATTCCCGTTTATACCTTTAGTTTATTCCTTTAGTTTATTCCCGTTTATCCCTTTAGTTTATTCCCGTTTATACCTTTAGTTTATTACTTTAGTTTATTCCCGTTTATCCCTTTAGTTGATCCCTTTAGTTTATTCCTTTAGTTTATCTCTTTAGTTTATTCCTTTAGTTTATTCCCGTTTATTCCTTTAGTTTATCCCTTTAGTTTATTCCTTTAGTTTATCTCTTTAGTTTATTCCTTTAGTTTATTCCTGTTTATCCCTTTAGTTTATTCCTTTAGTTTATCCCTTTAGTTTATCTCTTTAGTTTATTCCCATTTATTCCTTTAGTTTATCCCTTTAGTTTATTCCCGTTTATCCCTTTAGTTTATTCCTTTAGTTTATTCCCGTTTATCCCTTTAGTTTATTCCCGTTTATATCTTTAGTTTATTCCTTTAGTTTATTCCCGTTTATCCCTTTAGTTAATTCCCGTTAATTCCTTTAGTTTATTCCCGTTTATCCCTTTAGTTTATTCCTTTAGTTTATTCCCGTTTATCCCTTTAGTTTATTCCTTTAGTTTTGTACAAAAAATAGACTTCAAACTACCTCCATGGGCGTGTATCCCTTTAGTCACCTACAAAAAAAAACAATTCAATTGCTTACTTTTTGGTATTTTTAAAGCGTAAGGCGATCTGAATTAATTATTTTCTTTTTGTATATGACTAAAGGGATGCATGCCTGTTGAGGTAATTTAAAGTCTATTTTAAATGCAAATTTGACGTCTTGCACACGCGTATTGACTATGTGTATGCTGGTCTGACGGCGTATGTTCATCCAACTGAACAACGGCAGTGTGATAATAAATAACAGACCTACAGGTTGATCTTTGTTCAACATTGAAGAACAGATTTCCTACTGCTGTAGATTTATTTATTTCTCTTTTTGCCAATGTGGAAAACACAGGATTAAATCCTGGGAGCACCGGTGTATTTTTAACCCAAACTGATAGAGTTATGTACTGTAGTATTTGCCTTATTCTTCTTCTTCTTCTTCTTACCTGAGGCCACTTTAAGCTCCTCCTTCAGGTCCCTCTTCTGCTGCCGCAGTGTCACCAGCGCGTTTCGGATTCCGTCCCGCTCTTTTTCCAGCCCCTCTTTTTCTCTGAGGTAACGTTTGGCGTCTTCCTCGGCTCGAGTTTTCCCATACCTTCCATAGGGGTTGGTATCTGGGTGGGAGCAAAAAGTGAGGGGGTCAGACGTGCAGAGGTTGTGGGAAAAGGACAAAACTCCTGACAATGATTTCCCTTCCTGCTTGATGAATACTCAATTTGTTTTGTTCCTTTTTCGGGCGATAAAGTGAGATTAACACACTGGTTTCAAAGGACTGAATCTCTGAGTTTTAACTTTGTAATTAGGTGGAAACATGTAGATGATATGTGAAGATAAGATAGCAGACAATAACTCAGGGGAGAGGTCGAGAGGTGAGGCAGCACATCTAACGTGAGGGTCCAATAAATCTCCGATTACATCCTAAAACTCCTCACCATAAAAAGCGCAGAGGTATCTTTAGTGTCAAAGAAGCAGATAGATGAATTCTCAGGGAACCAAAAACACTAATCTGCTCTGCTTGTAAAGCTAATGACACAACAAGGCTTTTGGGAGGTGGTGAGTGAAAAGGGAGATTGCTGAAGGAAGATGACAGGGATCAATATGGAAAGAAGCAGGATTGAGGGAAGGGGGTAAATTATAGGACTGACAGCAAACTGGCTGAGCTCTAGACGGCGCCTACAGGGAGAGAGCGATTTCTAAAGAGAAACAGAATCTGTGACTCCGAAGAGAGACGTAACTACAGCATACTAACAGGAAACATCTGCGTTATCTCTTTTTAAACTCCCTTTATGCTCTCTGGAGCGATACATGGAAAGTGTGGGTGAGTATAAAGCTGACAAAACACTGCAACATAATTTCTGTAAAAGCAAAAAAGAAAAAAAAAGCTCTGCACGGATCCATGTTAACCACCGGCTGGAGAAAATGCATTCAAACATGTAAAAGAGCCATGAAATCAAAGTAGTTTGTGCGTTTTTGTGTTGCTGGGTTCATTAAAGACTGTTGATGTACCCCCAGTTTGGCTCAAAATTACAAATGTTTTATCTATTTATTTATTTTATGTATATTTCACAACAAGGAGATAAAAGTAAAAAGTAAGAATTCTCCCATAATATCAGTTCTGAATTAATGAGGCCAAACTAATGATTTAACAAAAATGAAATCATCTGTTCTGATGGAAACTTGTAGGAAAATTTTTTTTAGTGCTTAGTCCTGTTTCTCTCATATTTCTCACATACCTATGGGTTGAGCTTTTACTGTGACTAACTGAATCTGCTCTCTTTTATACCTCAGACATAAAAACTGGCTCATAACTTCTTCTTTGCCAGACAGCGGCACCTATGGAGCTACTTTACTGGTAGCTTCGCTAACGTGGAACGGATTTATCGATCTGTGCTTCTATGTTCCTTCTGTTTTTCTGCTCTCTAATTGAACCCCCATTCAATTTTGGCAGACTGAGCCTGGTTCTGCCTGTTTAAAGGGAGTTTTTCCTCTCCACTGTCGCTTCATGCATGCTCAGCTTGATGGATTGCTGAAGAGTCAAGAACAAAATGCAAATAAAAGTTTGCCATCTTTACATGCTAATCCAGGACGAGACAATCCTGCATATTGTAGAAACATCACCTCAGTGATTCATTTGATACTGAAAACTTTTGTTATGTAACGGGTGGAGTGTCAGCTAACCATTATTTTGCTAAATTTTAAATTTTTTTTAATTATTATTCAAACTGGAAATGGTTCCTTAAAGAAGATTTTATACAGAGTTTAATCCAGGTGAAGATGAAGTTAACACAAGTTCTGGATGGAACATATTGAAAGACAAAATGTTTTATTTTTTAATCTTAGATAAAAATGTTTGTATATTTCTGTTTATCATTTTGGTTTATTTGCTGCTCTGAGTCGGTCGCTCTTTCAGCTGTGGCATGTCTTATAGTCTGTGTACTCTGAACAAGAAACAAGAAAAACCTGCTTGCAACAACTTAACCCAAAGGTTTATCTTAACATAAACCACTGCACTAATGTTTCAAATTTTGAAAAGCTTCCCATACGGGAAGAAAGCTAAAAACACACAAATGGCAGATATATTTTAACAATTATTTAACTGAATTCACAAACTTTGTTTTAGCAGGGAACAAAACAAATCAGTTTTATAGCCACAACATAACCAGTGCTAAGTCTTTTTTGCAGCTATTTTTCTTTGTATGGTTTTCTTAGTATGTTTGATTTGGTGATAAGTGGAGGCGTTGCAGAGACAAGGGTGGAACTAAACTGAGAAATACCGGCTGTTTCTCTGTAACTCCATTTTGACGCTTTGTGTTTTGTGCTTCGCATGTGCGACTCCACTGCCTTAATTCCCATCGTTCCCAGCTTGAAGGACTTCTTGCATAAAATCCACTGAGCCTCATGTATGTTCCCTGGTTTTAGCCATGGAGGAAACTCTTGGCTGGAGACAAATTTTTTTTTCACATTTACACTTGCTCAAATTTTCCAGACAAAAAGTTAATGGTGCATCTCCCAAATGTCCCGGCCGCAACAACGCTTTTATTGGTGCCGCTATCGGGACGGAAAAAAAATTGTCAAATTTTATGTTTCATTTAGATTACAAAAATAAATCGTAATAAAATAGGGATGCACGATATTGGGATTTTGGCCGATATCCGATATTTTAAAACTCATGTAGCCGATAACCGATATCGATACCAATGTTAAAGCTGGACAAAAATAAGTAGTCATTGAAAATAGCAGTTTTGTTATCCATTTCTGACACTTTGAAAAATAATATACTCAAATATATTTTCATATGCTGATATCAAACTGATTTTTAAAAACGCGGTATCGATCTATTTTACTTTCAAAATCTCGTGAAATTTCATCGTTCTGTTACAAACTCTCGTGATATTTTGCAAATTCTTGTGAGATTTTGTTAGAAAAATAGATCGATACCGCGTCAATATATCAACATATAAAAATATGGCAACATTTCGTGAATTTTCGGGGGATTTCGTAGCATAACGATGACATATAGCAATATTTCATTAGTAAAAGAGATTGATATGGTGTTTTTAAATGGCAATATATCAGCATATGAAGATATTGGGATATTTTAATGTATCAATATTTTTTCCCTCGTCTTTAGAAGTTTTTAAGTCTGTAAAAAAATAAGTTTTTGAGGAAGAAGAAGAAGTAATTTTTTTTTTTAGACTTTAGAAACTCAGAAGCTGATCAAATATCGGGTTAAATATCTGTGGGGTGGCCGATGTCCGATATTCAGTTTTAAGGCCGATACCGATAGGGGGCCGATTATATTGTGCATCCCTATAATAAAAATAATCCTTTTTATTATGTTTAAAAATTAAGACCTACAAAAGATTGATTTAAGACATTCTAATACCAATTAAGGCCTTAGTTTTATTTTGAAGAATTCAATGACTTTTAAGACTTTTTATGGACCCGCGGGAACCCTTAATCAAGGAAATGGAACCTAGTTCAAACATTAAACTGGTATTTTTTATGGAAAATCCGGTTATTTTTACATGATTCTTAAAATTAGATGAAACAGGTGAAGCAACTTTCTTCATTTTTTTCAGAAATGTGCAGCAAACCAGACGCTTTTCATCACTTTTCACCTCATGAACGAAGCTCTCTTTCTATTGGAGCATCTTTCAAGCAGAAGAATAAATGTACTTACTGGAGCCGGTCCGCTTCAGGGAAACTAATGACTTGGCTTGGTCAAAGTCGCTCTGGGAGAAACTGGAGCCACTCCTCCCTTGATTCACTGATTTCTCCCTTGTCTGGGTGGAGCAGAGAGGAGAAGCAGCGAGAAAAAGAGGGGAGGAAGATTACAAAACAATTTAAGAACAACAGTCATAAGTTTAGGATTAAACTTAATAATCAGACATTAATTAAAAAAATGTTATATGTGGAGAAAACAGATTTGTTTATGGTCTGTTAAACTGTATTGACCTTTGACCTTCTTCTCACTCGTCTGAAAAGTCTTTTTTTTCCACCTCTGGCCTTAAAAGCGACATGAAACAGACCACCGTCTATTTTTCTGTCTTTCATTCAGACAGTGACGCTTCACCACAGCTGCTCATGCTCAGTCCGATCACATCAAAGCAAAACCTTCAGAAGCCAGGAAAGAGAGCGTGGGCATTTCAGCACGTGGGCCTCACCTGTGTGACCTCAGCGGGAACCTCGTCGTACGTCCTGGAGTCTGTGGAGGTGCTGCTGGAGGAGGTGGCCCACCTGGGATCAGAGCAGAGAGGAAACACGGGAAACAGGGCAGAGGTCAAAACGCTCCCAATCGGCTTCGAACTCGTCCAGATTATCCCAGACATAATCAACGCCTCACTCACAGGAAGGAATTTCGAGCGGCGTCCCGGATGTGTGCGAGGGTCTCCACGTCGACGTAGTCGTAGTGCAGGGACTCCGGGTCTGTGGCGCAGCCTGTTTCCGCGAGGATGACGCCGAGCCACCGTCCAAGTTCATCAGAGCTGCTCGCCTATCAAACCACAAGCATTTCTAATTTATTTCATCTAGGAGGCAGGGAGGAAGGGCCGGCTGTTACAAAAACAAACATCTAAACTCTTATTGCAAAGTTTTGTTCTTTTTATCCTCTCAGGGGTCAAATATTTTACATTTTCTTTACTCTGCTTTGGTCTCCACCCAAACATGCTGCTCAAAGGAGGAACATTTATTTGGGCTTTATAACTTAACACCAACCTCATTTGAAGTTATTTGAAGTGATTTGAAGTGCATATCCAAATGGAAAAGCAACTAACTGAGGAACTGTAAGACCAAATTACACGTGTGATACATCATTTCAAAGCTAACATCTTCGAGTTTCTGAGGTAGTAGAAAATTGGGTGAGTAAAACACAGCCTAAGCTGCATCAGTTTAAACATGACTCAAATATGTTTTTTTTATTCCCGAAAATAGAAGGTCTTTTTTGAACAGTGGTACTAAAGACATGTTTGATAATAGGTATTGTACTACCTTTGTTCTACATCATGTAAACCACAAATGGAGAAAACTTCAGACCTCTAGCTACAGTTCCAGAGCTGTGGGGCTTTGAACTTTTGGTGTTACCAGCGTCTCCAAATCTCTCCAATTTGTGCCAAATGCTTTTATTCAACTATTTGACCCATAGCATAACACTGGGGCATTTTCATCACCACAAAACATTTATGAAGTAAGTATTTTTCACTTTTTTTCAGAATCAGTGCAAAAAACCAAATGTAACATTTGCGGATCCAGACATTGAATTGAAAAAGCTTCCTGGATGGGAAGCGAAACGTCTTTAAACCTTGGAAACCAAGTCCAGTGGATTGTTGTTTTTTTTTACTTTTACGGAACATTTATAAACCTAAAATAACATAAAAATCTATTTAAAAAATAGATAAACTGCTGCTTTTCAAGCTAAAATAAGCCCCAGTGCCTTTTCTGAGCTGTATTTTTATTTTTATTTTTTTCAGCCTTAGGCATTGTCATAAAACGAAATCAGCATCCAAACTTAAAAAATATCAGTGTTGTTATTATTCAGCTTGGAGCTGCACACATTGATCTGCTTTATATAATCTACCCACGTGTAGGATTGTTCGAAACCTTATTTCATTGGCTACAAAGCCAAACAGCCCACTTGGTTTTAACCAATAACAGCAGGACTCTATGAGGCGTAATATTGCTCTACTCGGTGCGTCATTGGCTAACAAAGATGCGGAAACTTTAGTCTTGTAGGCAGAGATGGGAAGTAACGAAGTACAAATACTTTGTTACTGTACTCAAGTAGATTTTTCTGATATTTTTACTTTACTACTTATTTTTATGGCTACTTTTTACTTCTAATCCTTACATTTTTACACAAATATCTGTACTTTCTACTCCTTACATTTAAAAAAATTGTCTCGTTACTTTAGTTTTGAATCATTTCAATGGAGTTACCGTTATTATTTTTCACGTCATCAATACCAAATTCAATCTAATTGGATGGGAATCTACGTTGCATTTGACGCACCACTACAAGATGAATCGACAGATTCTGCGGTATTCATTCGCGGCAAATCATTGCAGCTTGGTGGCGGTGGCGTTAGCATAGTAGCATGGACGACGAGATGATTGAAAATGAACACAACGGAGATCTAGTCCTATTGGCAGACATCCATTTAAAATGTAGGCAACGGCATGAAAAAAGTGGTTTCTACTTTTACTTTTATACTTTAAGTAAATTTACAAGCCTGTACTTTGTTACTTTTACTGGAGTAAAGATGTTTAATCAGTACTTCCACTTTTACCAGAGCATTTTTTAACACAAGTATCTGTACTTTTACTCAAGTACGGAAAGTGAGTACTTTTGCCATCTCTGCTTGTAGGTAAGAAGACGAAGTAAAGAAACACACCAAACATTGCAGGCAAACAACTGTGGAAATAAGTATTAGGAGTAAATATTAGCATGATGCTAAGCATTAGCTATGCAGCTAACTTTTCTTATGTCAAAAACTGGATGTTATACGGCGATTTTCTTATCATGGAATATTTTTATTATGAATAATCTGGATTATTTTTAATCTGTGGACCCTTATGGACAAATGGAGTATAAACAATTGGAGATTGGATTTATAAAACGGCTTCTGGACGCCTTTAAAGGTATGTTTTTGTGGCTGTTTTGTAATTTTTACATTTTAACATGCTTCTATATCTGTGTTAATTGTGCTTTGGTGCTCTCTGTTTCCATTAAAGCTACAGTGTGTAATAATTACAGGCATATAAAGTCAGAAATTTAATATATTATACATAACTATGTTATTTATCATCACCTATGAGCTCAGCCTTTTAACCATAATATTTGCGTTGCCTTAGAATTCGTTATTTATAATTACATAGGAGCGGGTCTCGCAGCCATGGAGGCTGACATCTTTGCGCTACGGCAAGCGCAGAGGCAACAAACTAGCGATTGCGAGATCTCCCATGACGCTCAAAAATAACTACGGCAAGTTGAGAGAGATGAACTGAGACGGTACTGAACAGTAGATGGCAGTATTATGCCTGAGAAGCGTTTAGTCTGCCTGAAACCAAAGAAGAAGAAGAAGAAGCAGGTATACTGCGCCTCAGTAACAAGAAAGGTAAACAAGGCGGCAGGCGTGAGTGACTTTGCAAACTGTTTGGCACTGTGTGGCCAAACATCAGACGAATGGAGGATCATGCCTACTCTGTATCACAACGAAAAGCGGCGGACACCGAACCCCCGTCATCTAAGAAGCGGAAACACGACGAGAATAAACGCAAGCGTGACAAGAAACGGCAAAAAACACGGATCAACATTGGCACGGCATTTACACGATGGAAGTCACTGATGGAGGAAAAA
Source organism: Cyprinodon tularosa (assembly GCF_016077235.1). Lineage (NCBI taxonomy): Eukaryota > Metazoa > Chordata > Actinopteri > Cyprinodontiformes > Cyprinodontidae > Cyprinodon > Cyprinodon tularosa. Next base: position 642,732 of record NW_024038523.1, on the reverse strand, counting down.
GGTTTTCAAAGTGACGCTCAAGTTGCCAGTTTTCTCTTGGACAGGTAATTAATCCTACACACACAATTGTCTAATATCACTGCAGTTTTTGGAGTACAGGATGCTCAGACCTGTCTAAAACAATAACATGCTGCGTGATGATGCTGTTACTCTCCAGTATACTTATTCAGCAACGTCCCTGACGTTTCACAGGTAATGATTCAGTAATTTTCTGTAAAATAATTTTCTGGATATATACCTCGGTTACTTCTCTCCGGCTCCTTTGGAGATCTTCAAGCCTTTCCTCCTCTGCTCTCACCCCGCTGGCTCCCCTCTCTCGCCTGGCCCTAACTGCACGGCCTCCCTGCCTTCGCCCTTGTCCTCTCCCTCTCCCTCGCGTTGTAACCCCCGTGCCACCAAAATGACTTGGACTCTGTAAACGGGGAATATATATTCTTCCAGCGAACACAATCTCGCTGTTAAACTAATGACTACAATTACTTCGTCTGTTTATATCACCATGCAAAGCAGCTCACCAAGACGTCACAACGATGTAGAAAAAATAACGGGTATATTTATTATCTTAAGTCTACATGAAATCTATACCCTACACAGACTAATGAAACACTATCTGTAAAATTATCTATGTAAACAAACCTCATCACTTGAGAGGGTAGGTGATGTGGACGTCGTAGAAGAAATTTTGTCCCGTAACGCTCGCCGTACTGTTGGGGGGGAGAAGCGGTGGGGGGGAGATGTTCATGTTGCTGCGGTCTGTAGTCTGACCGCTAGATGTCGCTGAAAATTACACACTGTAGCTTTAAATGAAGTCAGTGGTTGAGTTGTGGAGAATCTAATATTTCCAACAATGTCTAACATGTCTATATTGGTAAATATAGACATGTTAGACATGTTTAATTGTATGATCTGGTGAACTGTAAAGTGCCTTGAGATGACGTGTTATGAATTGGCGCTATATAAATAAACTAAATTGAATTGAATTAAACATTTTACCCTTGTAATTACATGCATTCTGAGTTATTAACGTTTTGAGAGGTGAAGCGCCACCATCTGCCGGCTGTGGAGAAACGCGACAATGATCAGAAGATCTGCATGATCTGAAAGCTCCAATATTTTCATAGGGTCTAGAAAAAAGAAAACCGTCTTTCTGAAAGTAGAGGCAGTTATTTCGCTTTTTTTCACCTCCAGAGCCACCATCTCCGTGCTGTCCTTCAGGATACGGAAGGCGAAGGGGTGTTTGGGTCCCAGCCCGGGGACCACCTCACAGCCATTCAGGGGAAGGGAAGGCAGGGAGCTCCGAGGGTCCCCCCTGTCCTGGTAGAAGTGCAGGGAGCCTCTGCACACACAGCACCAGTGCTCTCGCCACACCTGGTTCACCAGCACCAGCAAGGAGCCTGAAAGCAGGGAAGGAAATAATAAACTGTACAGAAAAATCGGAGAATAAAGGAGGTCCTGAGAGGATCCGGTTGCTACCTTGCCGAGGATCGCTGCTGGATGTCCTGGAGTCGCCCGAACGGGACGACTTCTTCTTGGAGAAACTGATGATGCGTGTGATCTTACGTCCTGCAGCGAAAGCTCCACGTTTCACCTTAACTAAAACAGAATTGGAGCTGCTTTACATCTATCTGTAGTAGGGATTGGGACTTTTTTTCATCTCCAAAATGTTGCAACTACTAGCGGGTTTTTTTTCAAAGATTGTCCGGTTTTTAACAAGTTTTTCCACAACTTTAACACCACTCTGTGAAGTATCACTGAGTGCACACTGCAAAAAATAGAAATCTCAATAAGTTATTCTTTTCTTAAAATAAGTGCGTTTTTCCTTGATTTGAGGAGGTAAGTAAGACACTTTGCCAATGGAACAAGACAATTTCCTTTCAAAATTAGAAAAAACAATTTTATCGTCTTATTTCAAGTAAATATTATCTAACTATCTTATTTTAAGAGTGAAAATACTCATTCCATTGGCAAATCATCTTATTTACCTGCTCAAATTAAGGCTAAATATACTTAATTTAAGCCATTTTTTACTTATTTCTGGATTGTTTTTGCAGTGCACCAAACTATTCTGGTGTTATCTGATCCAACAACCATCCTGCACATGTTTTCTTTTTCACCTACATGACTATGGAGTCAGTTTTGATCTGTGATTGTTCGGAGCAAAGAAGGCATTTTTTTTTTTTTTATTAAAATGTGAAAAAGTTGCAAACCAGAAATTAGGCTTTGAGGAACGTTTTAATCAAAAACAGTTTTTAGAGCAACTTTGCTGTTTCTTTTCAAATGTTATTATTTTCAAATTTACTTTTCATATTTACTTATTTTAAATATGGAATTTCTTGTTTTGTTTAGCTGTTTTTTTTTTTTTTTTTACAAATTTGATGCTTTTCATGTTTTTTGCTCCATTTGGTAATTGTTTTTAAATTGCTTTCTTTAAAATTTGATTGATCAATTAACTTTACTGATCTCACAGTGGAGAATTTATTTTTGTTTTTTAACCTTTTAAAGCCCAAACCAAGAATAAAACAAAACAAAAAATTACTTTTTTTAGGGTTTTAAGTCCTTATTTGGCCTTTTAACAAAATATGTAAAAGGAAAAAACAGAAATACATTTTTGATATTAATAATTTATTACTATGCGATAAGTCAAGATTATTTTTTGTGTAGTCTTCTACTGGCTGTTATCAGGTATATCTGATTGTGTACAATAGGATTTTGAGCAAAGTTTTTACCATTAAATTATGTAAAAGATGTCAGACGCAAAACATTTCAGAAACCGTTTGTATCAAATATGATACATTTGGCATTATAGGGTTAAATTGAGTTTCACAAACTGCATTCTTTTCAGTTTGCTTTTTGAAATATTTTGCAATAAAACATGAAAAAAATTAAAACACTTATTTTTATTAAAACATTTTTGTTATTTTTCTGGATTCCATTTTCTTAAATCTAATCTACAAATGGATGGACGGATGTGGATTTGTTCCTACGGCTTTCATTGGATTTGATTCGCTTGGCTTGCCACGTCCTTGGTAGGTTTACAGTTTCTCCATTTCCTTTCTCTCGTTTTGAAAGCTTTTCTAAATAGCGCTCCGTACAATTTAATTTAGAGGTAATTTCATTAAAGGGGGTTGAATAAAAAAAAACTACAAATATCTTATTATATTTGATGACAATTTGTATGTATGTTCTCTTTATAGTTAGGGACCATTTTATGTTAGTCTACAGTGCTGGATTCAGACTTGAACCTCCAAAAGCATTTAAAGACAATTACTAGGTATGCTTTCTATCACCTGAAGAACATTTCCAAGACTAAAGGACTAATGTCTCAGCATGATCTGGAAAACTAATCCATGCGTTTATTTTTAGTCGCATTGATTACTGCAACGGTGTTTTTACAGGTCTGCCTAAAAAGTGGATCAGAAAGCTGCAGCTGATCCAGAACGCTGCTGCCCCTGTCCTCACTAAGACTAAGAAAGTAGAGCACATCACCCCAGTTCTAAAGTCCTTCCACTGGCTCCCTGTATCTCAGAGAATAGACTTTAAAATACTTCTGTTAGTCTAAAACTCTCTGAATGGCTTAGCATCTAAATACATGCTATCAGTGTATCAACCCTCCAGACCACTCAGGTCTTCTGGCTCCAGCCTGCTCTGCAGACCTAGAACCAGAACTAAACATGGAGAAGCAGCATTTAGTTCCTATGCTCCACTTATCTGGAACAAACTTCCAGAAAACTGTAAAAGTTCCTTTAAATCAAGACTAAAAACACATTTGTTTAGTATTGCCTTCCACTGTTCTAGTTAAACAGTTCAACTAAAACATATTTTCTTTAGTCCAACTGTTTGTAATATTCTATTATTATTTCTGCATTTTTATTTTATTTTTTATGTTTTCCTACTTGCTTTGATTCTGTTTATCTTCCTGTATTTTAATCATGTAAAGCACTTTGCATTGTCTTTGTACTGAATTGTGCTATATAAATAAATTTGCCTTGCCTTGCCTTACAAAAACTCGATCCGCTGCAGTTTAAGTTCTGACATGACAACATTTCCAAGGAGAATGAAAACATGCATGTTTAAACCGAGCAGGAGGTGAAGAAATGTCTCACCGTTCTCTTTGCTGCTCTCCCCCACGGAAACGCCCACGCCGTCTGAATCGGACGTGTTTCTGTCGACAGACAACCTCTGTGGAGGGAACAAGGAAATCACAGTTTTAGATTCATCAACGACGTCTGAATCCCACCCAAGGGTCGCTCAGCATGAGAACAAGTTTGACTGACTTTAGGTTAAGAGTTATAAAGACACAGAGAAAGAAACCACCTATCATGTGTTTGCCCTCCCTCCGCGGCGGCGGCTCATCTGTGTTTCTGTGTCAGAGGCTTTTCTAGTTTATGTTGGAACAATTTTCCTGTTAGCTTCGGACGATTTTCAAAGGCTGACTCACTGCCGCCTCTGTCATTGTAGCATTAACACAGGCATCCTGCTTCACTGCGCCGAGCCAAACAACTGTTTAGGAAAATTGATGGTGACAGCACAATTGCTACTTAAATCCAACTTTTCCTCACCTCAGCTGTGTGATTATACCCTGGGAATAGAAATGACAGGGAAGCCTAAGCATGAACATCCTCACCTTGTCAAGCTCGGTTTTCCTCTGGGTGTTGGGAGATGTGGCTTCCTCAGGTTCCCCGCTTTGACCGCTTGCCTCTTTCACGACCTACATGCGAGGAGTCCATTTAAATGTCCCTAAATTCTCAGTCTACATTTTTTACACGAACATGTCGACTCTACCTTTAACCACTTGTGAGCCTGTTCCCTGCTTTGAACCGCCAGCACCAGGCCATCGCCGTTGGGTAAGGTGAACCTCAGCTCGTGCTGCTTCTTCTTGCTGTCTTTAGGTACGTAGACCACGGAGCACTGCGGCAGCAGGAGGTCGACGTAGGGACACGTGTCTTTGGAGTTCTTATAGCACTGCAGGAAAAAGGAAAAGTGTGTTCTGAGTTATTATAATTGCCAGCTGCTGTGCCATTCATTGCGAGATTCATTTTAATGCAAGAAAATTTTCAGAACTACGCTGGTGAAGATTCTCAGTCATCCAGGTTATAGTCATTCCAATAAAGTTGTTTTAAAAATCCACTGGAGTGGTGTCTGCTGTTCAGTACAGCGAGGAATGCTCTGATCTTTATCTGGAGAAACCGAACAACCTTTCCACAAATTCATGGCCCAACACAGTAGATCGCCCTCCTCTGGACAAGATTCTGCAGTACAACTACACTTTATGGACAAAGGACAGAATGTTCACATTTTGGACAAAGAAGACAGGTGGTTTGAGAGGGGTGTGAAGGAAGCCATCTATGATAATAAAGAAAAACTAACCTTAAACAGAGGGGGGGGGACTCAGATTTCAGCTTTCAAAAACCTACATAGATAGAGCTGAGTCCTTCCCGCTATCATCGCAGCCCTAAACCCTTTACAGGGGAACAGAGGACCTCACCTTTTCAGCCAGGCCAACGATTCCCTTTACCAACCCCCCTTTCAGAGACATAGGCCCCGTCCACACGAAGTCAAACCCTGGCCTAAACGCACAAATTTTTCACCAAACCAGCCTCTCATCCATACGAAGCCGGCGTTTCGGGGGTCTGTAAACAATCTTTTTTTTATTCAGCCTTCAGAGTGGGACGATTTTGAAACGCCGTTTTCTCGTTTCCATCTTTACACACTAACCGCATTTTTTTTTTACAACATTACCCAACATTTCGTCGCCTATTTTTGCTTTGGCACCACAGCGCCACTTACAGGCCTGGCATACATTTTGCAGCGTTTTCATGCATTCCTGTGGTCGATCACATTTATTTTACGTCTCCGTCTTTACGACAAACGTTCTGGAAAATATTAGCGTTTCGTGTTCGTTTTGACTTCGTGTGGACGGGGCCATAGACAGGTATGTTGAATTGCAGGCTAACAAAAGAAGCCAAACGACCCCCATTCCAAAGAGATTGACCCGTTTGTCCATTTCAATTTGCATGTTTTCTAAACAAAAACAAGGCTTTGTTGCGCTTCTGAATAAGAGCCTTAAACTCAAAGCTATTTCTGACATTTTGAATTGAAATAGCTTCCTGGATGGGAAGCGAAATGTCTTCAAACTTGGAAACAAAGTCCAGTGGATTGCTTTTTTTTTTTTTTTTTTACTTTTTTGGTTGTACAGAACTGTGATTGGGAAGAAATATAACTCGTATGTTTTATGTCTTTGAAATACCCAGTGAAACCAGCTCTCCTACAGGTTTCTCAGCTAATGTGTTTGTATTGCATATTTTGAGAGTTGTTTTCCTGTAAAACGTAGCTAAGTTTGCTGACATAGACTACCGTAATTTTGGGACTATTAGCCGCACCTGAATATAAGCTGCAGAAGCTAAATTGCATGATTTGTACATATACAAGCCGCACCGGACTATAAGCTGCAGGTTTTTTATGTTTAGCACAAACTGTCTTGCGCTCGCTGTCATTCTGTCTCGTACCGCTCGCGGTAGAAGTCTGCTTCCGGAGGACTTCCGCATTCCCGCGCGGCTACCGTACTTGTGTGTTGAAGCAAATGTGACGTCAACATGGTTATTGTTAAATAAGCCATAAGGTCGTAAAATGGGAAGGAAGTCGCGGCTTATAGTTTACGGTATATCAAGAGTATTTCAGAACTAGGACCACACATTGGAAAAAAATCTAAATAAATTATTTGTTCTTAAAATAAGTGCATTTGTTCTTGAGGAGGTAAGTGTGACACCTTGCCAACAGAAAAAGACAATTGACATTTATATTTTTTTTTAAAAACATGGCCTTCTCTTATTTCAAGTGTGTATTATGTAAAAATACTAATTAAATTGGCAAATCTTCTTATTCACCTTCTCAAATTAAGGATAAATACATTTAATTAAAATAAAAAAAATGTTGACTTATTTCTAGATAATTTTGTAGTGCACCTCATGATTAATTTATCAATTATTTTTGCAATAATCGATTAAATCAAGAAGAGATACTTGAGCAAATTCATATATTTTTTTAAATACATATTTTAATTGTGCATTTTAACAACGTAAACAATAGATATAGATTTAATTATTTCTTTAATGCAAATTTTTTTAAATATATATATAATGTTTATGAACGTTTATAGATCATATTTGTATTTTTGTCTAAATTACTGATTTGATCTGACTACCAAATCAGTTGATGATTATTTTAATTATCGATTATTAGAGAGATTAGCTGTTTCAGTCCTCCTATTGATCTGTTGGCCATGGAACATAATAAATTAAATACAGGTCTGCAGAATGATTCTATGGAGTCAGAAAGGGGTCAAAATGTTTTTAAACTTCTAAATCTTAGTTGAAACTGAAAAAAAGAAGTTGATATTGAAAGTCAATTAAAATTTTCTTCATAACTTATTGCAGTTTGAGATTTTATATTTTCATATTCGAATCCATTTCTTTCATTTTATATAATCTTTTTGTTTAGTTTTTAGTACTAAATTAAGAGGTTTTTTTCCAAGCTGAGGGGAAGAATTTAGGTTCAAGTCTTATTACTTTATGTTTGCTTTTTTAGTTTCTCAGATTATAAGGTAAAATTTTGAAATTCAATGTGAACTTATATTTTTTTAGTTTCAACTAAGAAACTGTTTGCGGGTTTACAAACATTTCGACCCCTTTTTGACTCCGTAGTTCAGCTCTTCAAACACTTAACAATTAATCCGCCTGGCTGTGTTTTAGGAGGTGAACCTCTGCCCAGCTTCCAGCATTTAGAAATTTTTTTAACCCGTTTTTCTATCTAGTTCCTCTTGTATTTAGTTCCACCTCTACCGTTTCGAAAACATCCTCGTAGCATAAAGATGCTGTTTGCTTGTTTAGGTGCGGGTTTGTTATGATAGCCCCTCAGTTCCACTGCATGTGGGAGCGGCATGTATACGCCCAGGTTCAGCTGCGCTGCAGCTTCTCTACCGCCACCCTGCTACTGGGAGAGTTTTCAGATCGGAGCGACTCTGCACTGCTGAGCTTTGCTTACCTCAGAATTTCATCACCACACTCCTTTAGTCAACTTATTTAACTTGTTCTACCAGCGTCTCATATGGCGCCTCTTCATTTAATCACCATAGGTTTCTTTTTTTCAATTACAGCTAAGAGAGTAGAAATATTTCGTTTTTTCAGTTACTCTTTCGATTTATTTGTCATATTTTTATGGCTGTCTTTTACCAGTATAAACATATGTTTTTATTACATAAATAATGGAAATAATTAATCCATTAATTCCAGTTGATGCGTTTTGTCCTCCATATAACTCAGGGAATTTGGAACCCTCAACTACAGCATAAGATTTCAATAAAATGCATAACTATTAGTGTTGCACCGATACCAATACCAGTATCAGGCGGGGCCTGGATTCTGCATTAAAATGGTGGTATCGGTATCGGCGAGTACCAACAAATACCATTTTGAGAGCCAAAAGTTTATTGAACTATTGTCACCCATTCCAGGTAGGCAATAAAACGCTCTACTGGATTCACTTTATTTCTTTTTCCTGCATCAAAAAGGTAGGCAGCAGCTTGACAAAGCCTTGATGGCAATTATTTTACATCCTAGTAGTATACAGTTCTTCATATATACACACATACATCATTTCAAACAGATGGTATCGGTATGGTATCAGCAGAGATGGCAAAAGTACTCACTTTCCGTACTTGAGTAAAAGTACAGATACTTGTGTTAAAAAATACTCTGGTAAAAGTGGAAGTACTGGTTAAACTTCTTTACTCAAGTAAAAGTAACAAAGTACAGGCTTGTAAATTTACTTAAAGTATCAAAGTAAAAGTAGAAACCACTTTTTTCATGCCGTTGCCTACATTTTAAATGGATGTCTGCCAATAGGACTAGATCTCCGTTGTGTTCATTTTCAATCATCTCGTCGTCCATGCTACTATGCTAACGCCACCGCCACCAAGCTGCAATGATTTGCCGCCAATGAATACCGTCGAATCTGTCGATTCATCTTGTAGTGTTGCGTCAAATGCAACGTAGATTCCCATCCAATTACATTGAATTTGGTATTGATGACGTGAAAAATAATAACGGTAACTCCATTGAAATGATTCAAAACTAAAGTAACGAGCCAATTTTTTAAAATGTAAGGAGAAGAAAGTACAGATATTTGTGTAAAAATGTAAGGAGTAGAAGTAAAAAGTCGCCATAAAAATAAGTAGTAAAGTAAAGTAAAAATATCAGAAAAATCTACTTGAGTACAGTAACGAAGTATTTGTACTTTGTTACTTCCCATCTCTGGGTATCAGTATTGGCCAATACTGCACAGCCGGGTATTGGGTATCGGTATCAGGGCCAAAAAATGGCATCGGCGCAATACTGATAAATATTTGTGACAAAATGTGGAAACCTTCTGGGAGTCACTGGAAAGCTGCTAATAATTAGGAAAAGAAAAGGAGAATCTTTTACCTGCAGCCTGTTCTCCCGGATAACGGTGAACTGTTTGGCCCACTGGCCGAATCGCTTCTTACGCAGCAGGAAAGCACAGATGCGACAGTCTCTAACAGGAGGTATGTTGCTCTCCTCTGAAGGCCACTGATGAGTGACGCCGGCGCTCCTCTCCTCTTCGTCCTCCTCGTACGATTCGTAGGAACTGCTCAGAGCATCGGAGTCATTGTCTAACGGAGCAACGGAGACGATGAAGGAAGGTTTAGTGGATGAAAAAGAAGAAGAAGAAACTGGGACGTCTGTGGGGGGGGTTTAGCTCACAGGAGTTCTTGCGGTGCAGGTTAACTGAAGTAGGCGGGGAAGGGTTTTCCGTATCTTCATAGACGTCGTCGATAGAGTTAGGAGGGCTTGACCTGTCTGCAAATAGAGGACACCAAACCCAACTTACTCAATATATCTTTACTTTAAGGTAAAGAGCAGGGGTAACCGAATCAATCCGAATAAAGAAAATAATCAACCAGTAAAGGACATTTTTTAATTATAATCCGTTACTTTAAACAGAATTTAACACCGAAATAAAATGAAGTTTGACTAAGCCATTCTCAAGCACATATCAAGGAGCTCATTTTGAGCCTGGATCCAGATTTATTGTTGATTCTGTTCATGGTGGAGAATCCTGCTTCACAGCAGCAGGTTGAGCCAAACATCCTCTAAATGTGCAGGGTCATCTTTGAGCACGCCATTTCACTTTTCTTTCACCAGTTCACCGCAGTTCTTCCAGCAGTCCACACTTTCTCTGCTCTCTTTATCTCATGGTCTTCTCCTTCTTTCCCATCGCCCGGCTTGCCACAGGTTTGCCTGCTGTGTCTAAAAGTAGCAGCAGCAGCAACACAGACTGACAGCTCATTGGCTCATTTGGATCACGTGCAGCCTGGAGCCGGACGCTCCCCAGGGCTTTACCGTATTAACAGGAGAAGAGGCGCAAGTGAAGTTAGACACTGTCGTTGGACAACATGCGGTAATTTGTAAATGTTTTAAATCAGGTTGGGTCCGGATCCAGACTACGGTCCGCTAATCCGTGACCTCTGGTATAGAGGACAATCAACTTTGGATATGATTTTAATTTCAACATCACCAGCCGCAGCACTGTCTCAGTTGACTTTCTCTGGTTGCGCTACAGTCCGTATCCCCGGCTCCAACTTAATTAATTTTATTTTTCATTAAATAATAGAGATGCAAATAAATAGAAATAAAAAGTTCTCAGATAAGATCGGAGGTGTATCTATAACTACGCAACCAATTTCATAAAATAAGATTATGCTGTCTATGTTAAATTAATTCATTAACTTTATTTTAATCAAAAACAAAATAAAATAGCACAATATCACACCAAGATCCCCAATAAACCTGCTTTTCAGTTGATTGCAGGCCCACAAACGTCCCTTTTAGGACGGCAGAGGTCCCAAGCGCCACCTGGTGGTTATCCGGGTACATTGCAGTTCTAAACCGTGACCTCTGGTATAGAGGACAATCTTTTATTTCCGCGTGGATCATCTAAATCAGTGGTCCTCCTAATTGTCAATCATTCTGGTGATATGTTTACGTAAGGTCTTCCTGTGTGCTCTTCCCGTTAGCTATGTTTTTCTGCGCACCTTCATGCATATCTCTATGGTTATGGAAGCAAATTGTTACCATATTTAAAATGAAAAAGCATTTCCAGATATGCTTTTTCATTTTAAGAATGTGGCTGCATTATTTGGCTCATAAATGTAATTGGTAATCAATCATCCTGTTTGCATTTTCATTTTCTTCTTTAACACTGCACATTTTATGCCATAATCAAAGAGAAAACACAGCAGACATTGCTTTTTCGTTTTCATGGTCTACCAGCAAAGTACTGTCCATAACTCGAAAACGAAAAAGCATTCTGAGCGGCGTGGGCAGCAGAGTGACGTCAGCAGCCGCTCTTCCTCAGGTCCTTGCTGCATTGGTGTTATGCCCAAAAATGCATGCCTGCTGAGGTATGCATCCCCAGTCGCGGGAGTGCGCTGGTCAAACTGGTCAAACAATGCAGCCACATTCTTAAAATGAAAAAGCATTTCTGGAAATGCTTTTTCATTTTCAAATTTTACATTTCAAATTGAATTGTGGTATGAATTTGCTAGGGTAAATTTAAAAAAACAAATCTCAAATGTCTTTTTCTTTTCAATTTTAATTAAGTAAAAGGATGAGGAGTGTTGAAGAAGAAAATGCAAACGGGATTATTGATTACTAAATTCATTTATGAGCCAAACAATGCAGCAACATTCTTAAAATGAAAAAGCATTTCTGAAAATGCTTTTTCATTTTAAATATGGTAACAATTTGCTTCCATATGTGGTATGCTAGGGTTTCAGACAGTCATTAAAGCTCACCTTTCTCACCGTTCTTTGAAAATGGCCGATGGTCGCAAGAGAAAATGTGTCTACGAAGTGTATGACAAGAAAAGAAAGGCCTCAGAAGAGGCAGATATATCCCAGAATGCTTTGTGTGAAGTGCTCTCCTCGCAAAGGATTCTGGGATTCCCTGTCACAGCTGCCCGCTGTCGCCATAGGCTGTCGCTACCCGACAACAGCGACTAATAACAAAGATGATGCACACTACGCAGTGCAGAAGGAGGAGTTACATGACCAATGTAGCAAAAAGCAGTGATCATCTGTCTGAACGGTCAGTTAACTGAGTTTGCTATAAAGTCCAGTATATATCCCTGTTCTATATAGTGATTGAGGCATTTAGGGGTTAGAGGGATGTTCAAGCGATGAGAACAGAAGCTTATAAACAGAGCATGCATGAGGAGAAATGGGCTTTTGCACGCTCTCGCACGAGTTTAATAGGTGTTCCCTCCATGGAGCCGGTACAGGGTTGTGCATGTGCATTTTCTTTAAAGTGAAGAGGGCGGGTCTTTTAAAAAAATCTTGAAAGTCCTCCACAATACCTTTAAATCTAACTTCTGCTTTGCAATTATAACTGAAAAAGGAAACACATAAACATATCTGGATGATTTTTACAAAAAAGCTGTTAAAAATTGGGGTTTTCTATAGAAAACTGTCCCAAAAGGTCACCAAGTTCATCTTAAATGTGCTGACCTCGTGTGATGATGTACTCAGGAGCCATGCCGGGACTGAGAGGCACCGCCTCCTCATAGTACTCCTCAGGAGGAGGCGTTGTGGGCAGCGGGGGAGGGGAGTCTGTACAGCTCTGCGAAAGGCAGACACATAAATACAAACAAAGTCAGGCTTCCTCTTTAGGCCAAGTTTCCACTTTTTTCCAAAGCCAAAGAGTAACAGAATCTAAACCTCAGCAGTAAAAGGTTTTCCATAAATTAAACACATGGGTGGATATCCTAATCCTCAGTTTTCCAACATCATGGTGACTGCTGATGTGAGCAAAACTGGGGAAATCCCACATTTATCCAACAGTATCCCTGTGATATATCATCGCTTTGAGTTCATAGTGCTGCGATTTCTATTTGCCAAATCAGGCGTAGAGAATTAGTGTAGAAGACAACAAAACTAATCTTTGTTGTGTTACATCTGCAACAGATAGGAAACATCGGAGCATTTATCTGGGATGGCTGCACTTGCCTGTTTTAAAGAGTCATCTTGTGTTTTCTTGTCGTCTTTCAGGTAATCTGTGATGTCCCTCAGGTCCCCAAGCTCACAGTCTGGGACAAACAAGAGAATATGCATTCAAAAGTTTAAAAAACTCAGGAGCATCTCAATATACACAGAGGTGTACATGTTGCTTCATATTGCTGGTGCTCACCAAATTTCTCAAAGAGAGACTCCACGAAACTTGTCCCATTTTTGTACACAGAGGAGTTCACATAGATGTAGTCTGGACCTGATTCTAAAGGACAGAGTCAGCAAACACGGTAAGGATATCTGCACAAAACAATGTGAGTGCAGGAAATAAAATTAACAAAGTAATCAAAGTTCAGTTGTAATAACAGTGTAGAAATACTGGATCCAGTTGGGCCCATATGAATGGACTGCTGTGTTTTTATTTTTTGGAAATTTCATAGAAATAGAAAAAAAATAGAAATGATTTACATCTCTAAGAAAACATGTGCTGTTAAAATACAGTTTAAGGTCATATTTGCAGTATTTAAGTGTAGACGGTGTATAGACGGTAGACAGAGGACTTTCTGGGCGATGCCAGTAGAACCTGCTGGAAAGAAAATAAACTGCACAAAAAAGCAGGGGTCTGTTAGCCTGATAAACCAGACTAAATGTGAGATTAAATGTGTAATTTAGTCTAGACCCGATGAATGAAACATCGCAAGATTGTTGATGAGAACAACCTGTTGTTTTTCAAACCGCTGTCTGTGCCTGTGAGGTAGTAGAAACAAACAGCCTGTCGGTAAAACGGCGAATACGTTCCTTCTTAAAAATGCATGACCGTAGAGCCTCTTCCTGCACACATTTCAACGAAAACACCACGTCTAATCCTTCCAAAACTGATTCCAAAGCTGAGTCAAAAATCGGCATCATACCCAGCGGTCCTTTGCACACGACTATGCCGAGAGAGGGCCGCTGCAGACGGGCTAATGTTACCCTGGCTGCAGTTAGCCTCGGAGCTCCACTGGTTGCCGCAGTCCTTCCAACTTTGGAAATATTTTTTTTAATTACGCATAAAATCTGTAAATGGACCATATAGTGACGATTTATATAATATTATAATATTCTCCCCGCAAATGATCTTAAAACATAGCCTACTTTTATTGAACAACAACAACAGAAAAGAGAACTTTTATCTTTCAAAGGAGTGCTCCATTCAATTCAATAGTTGGTGCCATCTTTCTTGTTGTGCTTTCTCCAGAGTCGTGCAGCTTTGTCATCACACCCTCAAAACTCCGCCTGCTTTGCACCCAAAAATTTAGGGCCTGGGGCATTGATCGAGGTTATACCCCTCGCAGGCAAAAATGTTTTTTTGCCGCTGGCGGCTGGGGCTAGTTTACTAGGCTACGGGTCTGTTTCAAAATGCAGGTTTACTGAAAACTCTAAAATTTTCTAAAACTGAAATCAGGCAAACTCTAAAGCCGTTTCTCAAGACACAAGAACACGAGTACGGACTCGTTTCCTCGCCATCAGAGCCAGCAGTCTTTCACACACAGCTATGCCGAGAGAGGGCTGCTGCAGATGGGCTAACGTTAGCCCTTGCTGCCTGACACTTCACTCACGCTCCGCGTGTTTCACAAATTGCGTGAAAAACATGTGACTACTATAGCCACTAGGTGGCAGTCTGAGAGCCGCATGACACCCCTCGCAGTCTGCTTCTTGACCAGACTGGGAGGGGTGTCACATATTTTACGGCAAGAGAGTAACACACAAAAACAGTATAACAATACGCCTGTTATTATCAGAGCAAGATTTTGAGGGAGTAGAATGATAATCCCTATGATCTAATGTGATAAAAAACGGTGTGGTAGCGACAGGTGGGTGCTTTTTTTTTTATTACAGACCAAGCACAGAAACTCTCGATGGATTTTAATGAAGTTAAAGATTAGCTTGACTTTTGATCCTCAAAGCTGTCAACGGCACTTATATTTTACAAAACTAAAGAAAATATATTTCCTTACATACCCTTTTGAATAACTTTGGCTTATCTTAATGAGGAATCAACTTTGGATATGATTTTAATTTCAACATCACCAGCCGCAGCACTGTCTCAGTTGACTTTCTCTGGTTGCGCCTCAGTCCGTATCCCCGGCTCCAACTTAATTAATTTTATTTTTCATTAAATAATAGAGATGCAAATAAATAGAAATAAAAAGTTCTCAGATAAGATCGGAGGTGTATCTATAACTATGCAACCAATTTCATAAAATAAGATTATGCTGTCTATGTTAAATTAATTCATTAACTTTATTTTAATCAAAAACAAAATAAAATAGCACAATATCACACCAAGATCCCCAATAAACCTGCTTTTCAGTTGATTGCAGGCCCACAAACGTCACTTTTAGGACGGCAGAGGTCCCAAGCGCCACCTGGTGGTTATCCGGGTACATTGCA
Source organism: Cyprinodon tularosa (assembly GCF_016077235.1). Classification (NCBI taxonomy): domain Eukaryota; kingdom Metazoa; phylum Chordata; class Actinopteri; order Cyprinodontiformes; family Cyprinodontidae; genus Cyprinodon; species Cyprinodon tularosa. The sequence goes on along the minus strand of NW_024038523.1, from coordinate 627,218 downwards.
GTTTTTTTTTTTTTTTTTTTTTTTTTTTTTTTACAGTGTCCTGTCTGGCAAGGTGGCAATAAGAATAATTGTATTGATGCCAAAAGGAGCCCAACAGATTTTACTTTCACAAGTGTAGCGGTATGGCAATTGCCATACTGCTCCACTTGTTTCATGTATATAAATTGCTTTATTATAATTATGCAGGGAGTTTTACAGTTCATATGGACACTGCAATGTAAGTAGAGCAGAAAAACAGAAGAAGAAGAAGGAAAAAGAAAAAGAAAAAAACAGGACAAAAGATGAAAGAAAGAGGAGATAGGAAGGAGACAATGACAAAACATTTTCAGTCTGCTTCAACACCTGTAATGAGATGGAAAAAAAAAAAAAAAAAGAACAGCACAACCAAAAAACATGGTACGAGATATACAATAAAGCAAACACCTTGAAACTATCGCTAACGTAATATTATTAAGTCTGACATGTACTCTGTGTTACCTGAAGATAAGAATGTGGGGTTTCTGTTTGGAAGTGAATCTCTAAGTACCTGAAGCCTAGCACCTGTAGTTGTTTGTGAGGGTGAACTTGTGCATGTAAAGTTTTAACCATAGAAAAAATGCTCAATAGTGGTTGTGGAGAGCCGGAGAGGCACACCCCCCAGAGCACTGAGTCCAGCGCCGGGAGACCCAAAGCCCCAGGCGCCCAAGGGGACCCCAGAAGCGAAGGCACCAAGGCGGGGCCAGCCCCGGAAACCAGACCCCACCAAGGCAGGAGGAGAGACAGCCACGAAGAAGCCCCCCAGCCACCGCCATGCCGGCGCCCCGGGGAGCCGCGGGGACGAGTCCACGGGCCCCGCCGGCAGCCGGCAACCCCGAAGTAGGGCCGGGCACCGAACACCAGCCCCCCCACGGCGCCGACCGAAACGCCCCAGCCCCACAGAGCACCGAAACACGCCCCGCCCCCCAGCACCAAGCCCCGGCGACCGGCCGCAACACCCACCGCGACCGCACCACCCGCAACACTCAGGCGGCCCCGCCCCCGGCCGGGGCCCATGCGCATCCGCCGCGAACCGGCCGCGAGCGCCGCGGGACCCCCCCAAAACGCCCCCCCGGCCAAAAGCGCAGCCCCACCCCACCAAGACTGATGCCAACAGCGCGCAACGAAACACACCGCGCACAGAATCAGCCCGAGAGCAGAAAAGCCGCCCGGCGCAAAACCGCAAGAAGAGCAGACCGCAGCCGGCGCAACCACCCCCCCCCAGCAGCCCGAGGGGCAGCACAAAGCCAGAGCGGAGCGAACCGCGCCGCCCCCCCACCGGACGAAGCCAAAGCAGCCCAGCCACGTCCGCCGCCCCCCCCCGCCGCCCGCACCAGGCCCTGACACGCGGCCAGAGCAGCTCCGCCGCCCCGGCCCCCCACCACGCGCCGGCCATAGCCACTCCAGGCCCCCACCCGCCCCGCAGCCCCACCCGCCGCGATCAGCGGGAACAGAGCAGCCCCGCCATGCCTCCAGGAGGGAAAACCCACCCGAATACCTAGCCAGCGCAGCCAGCCCGCCCAGACCGGCCCCCCAACACTACCCCCGCCGGAGCCGCCCGGACCCCCACACACCAGCGGCGCGCCGCCAGCAGGACCCCCACCCAGCAGGCCCGCCCGCCCCCCGAGAAAACAGACATGCCAAACCCCCCAAAGGAAGAAGAAAAAAAAAAAAAAATTAAAACAATTGCAGTTCTTTTTGAAATAAAAAAACTGGCCTCAGGAAATTCATCGTGATTCACGTGGGAATCACACAGAAATCATGCAGGAAACCGTCCATTTCCAACCAGCGCCCACTGTACCCTCAAAGCTCAGCTGCTTGCCGCATTCCTCTCAACTTCGGAAATTGTTTTTTTTTTAATTACGCTTTGCTGCATTTCCTCTGACAATATGATTCTCTGTTATTAATGATTAATCACTGCCTACGAAGGAATATAACTGTTGATTTGAAGTATTTTTGGTGTTTTTCTTTTTTCCAAAGCAGTGTCTGGTTTTGTGATGCTCTTGTCATGCTAAGTGCTAATAATGCTAATACATGCTAATACTTGTCCGTTGGAAATCTGACCTGTTGTCTGGATCTGCTGTAGGAGGTTCCACACTGAGGTTTTCTTCTCCAGGGTGGATTTGCTAAGGTTCTCTTGGTCCAGCATCTTCAGCAGCAAACCCAGCTCCTTCACCAGCACCTCCACTGCTGCAAAGGGCCAGAGTGAAAGGTCAGGAGGTCATTGCATCAGTTTAGAAACAGAAGAAGAGGGCAAAGATCAGATGGACCAGTCTAAACAAACCCAAAGGATTTATTTAGGGTTTTCTCTGCTCTTTGATTGTATGTCACATTGCTTCACAGTGTAAGCCGTCTCAACACAGACACTCCCCTAAAGTCAGACCAGACTAAACAGAAACGAGGCTCCATAGTCAGGAAACACTTTTAATTGGTAATTGCCTCAATCAGTGAGTGCATCGTTGGTAGACTGAGCATATAACCATGATATGCAAAAATATTTTCCTTTACAGCTACATAGTCAGTTTATGAAAACCGTCCGAACCGTTCGGTTCGACTGTCTCGGTTCGGTCCGCGTGTGTTTCGTTCGGTTCATGCGCTGCTCCTTTTTCTCATAGGCGAAGCGTTTACACTCCAGAGCAGAAGGTGGCGGTACTGCGACCAAAGCCAACCACCAGTAGTAAACAAGAAGAAGAAGAAGCGAAGCAGCGTAGCCGGGTGTAGCAGGAAAAAAAATCAGTTGTTGTGGAGAATTGTGTGAGTATGGCGAGTGGGAAAGAACAGGAGTTGGAAGACGCGCCAGCAGCACTTTATAGGTCTGCTGTATGGGACCACTTTGCATTTAGAGTGACCTACGATGACGGCGGAAAGAAAGTGGTGGATAAAAGTGCAACAGTGTGCAAGCATTGTGCAACACGTTTTGTTTATGCTAACAGCAACACGACGAATATGTCAGGCTAACAATCAACATATACCGAACCGAACCGAAAACCGTGACCAAGAAACCGTGAACCGAACCGAACCGTGGAATTTGTGAACTGTTCCACCCCTAATAGTCACGTTGTATGCCTATAAGACCAAAAAAAATATATTTCATAATGAGAAAATAAAACAAATAAACGATTTATCAAATTAATCAGATTAATCGATTATTGGAATAATCATCAACTCATTTAGTAATCGATTGATCATTAGCTGGAGTATTTAAAACTCTTATAATGCCTTTAGCTGGCAGAGCAACCCACTTAGAGCAGTAATTATGCCAAAATAATAATATAAAAAAAAAAAAAAAAAAAAAAAAAAAATATATATATATATATATATATATATATATATATATATATATATATATATATATATATTCTGCCTTTAAGACAAAAATATTTTTTGTCCGTCAATATACTCCTTCAATTGTTCAAAAATATCCTCTTTCAGGAACTTTTTGTAATTAATTATTAATCAATTAGCATAAAAATAACAACAACAAAAAACCTTCAGAAAGACATTGATTGCAACCAGAGTGATTTACTGTTGTATAAATAAAAAAACAAAATGCGACTACCAGTAAGAGTAAAATTTATGCTTTTTGAGGTAAGTTTATGTTAATGCTGTTGCTGCTAAGCAGTCATCTTCCCTGCTGTTATATAATCTCCTATCATATTAATTTTGTACTCATTTTTTGGCCCAAGAGGCTAAAGCTAACAGCTAACAGCAAGAACAACTAAAGCTACGGCGGAGTTTTCTGTCCCAAAAATGTCAGATCTCCAAACCTCACAGTAATTGTTTAAAATTTAGTTTTATAAACTTTAAAGCCAAAGCTCCCTTCTTGCTATGGGTGGTTGTTTAACTGTGAAAAAAATGGTTTATTTACAGAGAAAATAGAGGAATATATGAATTGACACTTGTGATTCCCAATTTGACACACATAGTGAAAAAACGTGCAGAACGTTTTCAGGAAAATCTTTGTGCAGTACAAAATAAAGCATTGTGTCACTACCCGATCCGACCAGTAAGCACGATCCGTCCTGTGCATGCGCAAACAGAATAACTTTAGGGTAGGCGACACTTTGTTTTTCTTACTTTTTTTATTATTTTGTCTTTTTATGGTGGGGGTTTCTTTCAAATATTTTTGTATTTGCATAAATATTACATATTCTAAAATCAAAATAAAAGCAATTAATAGCCTTTCGACCGTTACTGTGACTGCTTTGAACATGTCTGATGATGACGTCACCTAATACAATGCAGAGAATGTAAAACGCATCCATTTCATCCAGAAAAGTCTTTAATATTTCCTATACAATGCAGTTAAGCATTCTATAATGTTTTAAGTATGTAAACAAATATTTTCAGTAGCGTTATTGCGTAGTTTTACGGCGATCTGGATCTTATTATTCTGTTAGCGCATGTGCAAGGTTAGTGACACTGCAGCATGCTTTACATTTTTATCACAGCTGAAAGTAACAAGCGCTGTACCCCCTGACTGGAAATGGCTGATACAGAAAAGAATAAAAACATATCATCATTATAAAAACAGATATTCTTTCACAATAGCCTGTGATGTTCCTATTTTTTCCAGATCGCTGCTGGTTCTGTATCCCTTGAAGCCTCATATTAAAAGATAGAAATGAGTCACATCATTTGTTGACTTGAAAGCCGGAGATGATGTCCATTCTTTTCTCAAACCAAAACTTAAACAAACGTCCTCCCTAACCCCCAGCTGCTGAATCTTCCCAGAAAGGTTTTGAAAGAGCTGCATGTGGTTCACATTCCTCTTTATCTTATCTTAAACCACAAGGAAGCGCCACGAGAAGAAAACCTACTGCTCGTCTCCTGCTTCCGTTTTGCCAGTCAAGGCCTTCCAGCGTTTACTCTTTATCCTTACATTTATTACCCGAGCTGCAGCTTGTCTACCACACCACGCCTGCAGAGTTCCCACTCCTTCTATCTCATTCCCTCACTCACTGCTCCAAATGGGCTCATTTTCACAGTCCAGTCGAGTTAGGCCCACTGAAGCGTGTGTCTCACCAGGGTCAGACACGGGACAGATGCTGCAAGGCTCTTTGTTCACTGGGCGGTCATACGGCAAAAAGAAATGCTGCACTGAACACACACAAATGTCCACACAAACATAGACAGACCTACATGGACAGAAAAACACAAGCAGGCTCGGTTTGTGTTTTTAGTGAGGTGTGTCTGTGTGACCTTTGGTCTGCAAAGTAAGGAAACTTTGGAAGGTATGGAGAACATATTCTAGCAGCTTTAGGCTCCAGGATGTTTCGCTCTGACAGAGAGATGCTTCATTTAATTACTACTGAGAAGCTGCCAATCTTCATAAGTTGGGAGTTTTACTCTTTGTCCTTTAAAGAAAAAGACTGGGTCACAATCAGAATACAAACTTCTCAAAGTACTTGAAGAATGAAATTATTACAACCTTTTCAATAAATGAAAAGTGTTTTAATTAAGAGTAATTTAATTTGAATATGCTTTACTGGAGGCATCCATGTTTGTCAAAGAACACCACTGCCACCTACTGGTTTGTGATGTCACGGTGCGGTATCGGTAACCTGACTCCGCCAGATGGATTTGCTCCGCATATCCATCTGGAAACCTTCCATTGAAGTAATTTTGGGAAGGGGCGAAAATACTGGTTAGCTGATTGGCCTATGTTGGTGATAGACGGGCCAAATAAACCAATCAGATCAACGAAGCATATGACGTACTAACAGAGCGACAACGAAAACACAACCACAAGCCAGGCTCAAGCCAATTGATAGATCAAACTCTTGCCCAAACCAGTCGGGAGGAGAGAAAAAACATATTTTCCTTTGAGAAAAGCCTCCAGAGCAGTGTTTTGCTCTTCTTTCAGTTAAGAGAAATACTCGATAGCCACGCTAATCTTAGTTTCGTCGGCTGAAGCCGCCATGTTCTTTAGACTCAACTGTCACGCTTCTCGTTGCGTCACACCTCAACCCGCCTCAAAGCCAACGCTGATTGGACGTTCGTTTGGTGAATGGCTCCAAATTTTCTTTAACGGAAAGTAGCCAGACTGATCTGCGAGTGAAACCTTGAAAGCCCGCGAGATCAGGATGGTCTCACGAGGCTACGGTATCGGCTGTTGATCAAGTCCCAGTGCTGTATCTGGTGTTTGTCCCAACACGCTATTATCCATGATGCTGACGACCACTGCACTATGCGAAGCAGAGAATAACAGGGTAATGACGTGTTTTTTCTCTGGCCAGAAGTTCAATGGAAAATCCTCCTTCTTCAATCCAACGACGAACCCGTCCGTGGAGGATCAGGAATGGGAAAGGTGAAATAACTAATTTGCTTTCCCTTTTACGAGATGTATTCCAACATCCAGCTGCCATGCACGTGGGCATTGTCAGTTTCACTATAGCTCTGGTGAATTTCAATGGTGAAGTCCTCTGGAAATCTTCAATAATTGTTGTTGATTGCAGATGTGTCTAGTAGTTCCCATTGATTTAGCTTGTAAAGCGGGGAGAATGGCGCTAGGCTTACCGCACCGTGACATCACTGCCGGAAGATGGCAGGAGGGAGGGGTTACTATATTTGGGCAAAAATGGCCGCTCCCAGACAAAGTGTTTGCGACAAAAAAAAAATATATTTTTTACTGATTAATGCTTGATTCATTAAATCACCACGAACCTCTTAGTTTTAGGTATAGATAATGACCCATAGGTTATTTCTTGCTGACCAGACTTTTCCTTTACAGCCCCACTCCCTAAAAACAGACATAGTTTCCTCAGGCGGGTCTTCCTATGGGCTCAACAATGCTCTGCCATGGCTACAGTCAACATCTACAGCCGGCATGTGTTTGTCTGTTTCTGTTTAAAGACACTGCTTTCCACCTTAGTGTGGTTTCCTTCCATTGTAATAAACAGTCAGAGAATTGGGCATGAGGAATTAATTCACGCAGGGACTTGGAATGCCTCCTCGTTAAGATCCCATTCATCCAGTGGAAAGAAGGAAGTGGAGTTTAGCGGGGAGAGGAAGTTGGCGTTAGGTGGGACGTCTTTAACTGGTGAATGTTGACCTGCTGCCAGCTGCTCCAGCTGTTTAGATCCTGGCTTTGGCTCAGCACTGGACTTCCCCTAACCGGGCGAAAGACAAAACCTCTTCCACAGCATGAGTCACTGAAATATATACCACTCAGCACTAAATCAAACATAACACTGAAATGAAAGGAGTGCTTTTCAGGGATCTGGCATGAAACTAGAGCCCGCAATCATAAATCTGTTTGACCATTTACAGTAGACCCCTGCTTTTGAAAGCTGATTATCTAATTTCAAAATGAAAAAAAAATGGACGTTTGCCAAAATAAGAAACGAGGAATGTTCTGTGGTATCTGCCATGTGGGGCGTTTAAGGCCACTTCTAAAATGCTGTTTACATCATGATTACCTTTAGTACTGGTTCCAATCCATCTAAAACATTACATAATCCCTTAAACCTATAGAACAACTGTTTATTCATTTGAAATATCTTCTTTTGCTGCATTTAATTGACCCTGAAAGTCAGAAAACAGATCCAAGAGTTTCCCCTGCTTTATATGGATGTTGGAAATCTGCTGTGGTGCAAACCGCCTTGGAGTATAAAGCCACAACAGCTAGTTAGAAAATATTCAAATATATACAAACTTCAGACCAAAGTATTCTGGACCGAAGTCCAAAGACTTGGACAGTTTGCATGCACTAAAGCCAGAAATTAGATAAGTGCGTTAAAAGTGTCAACTGACGATCATCTATTGATAAAATGTTGCTGTACCATAATGTTCGGACTATAAGCCGCAACTTTTTCCCGATTCTTCGACCTTATATAACAATGCGGCTTATCTATGGACTTTTACAGCTAACAGCCACTAGGGTAATACCTAAATCTATGGATTTTACCATCCACCATGTTGACGTGACATTTGCTTCAACACACAAGTACGGTAGCCACACGCGTGCGTACTTGTCCTCCGAAAGCAGACTTCTACCACGAGTGGTACGAGACAGATCGACAGCGAGAAAGACGGACATTGCACTAAATTGTAACAGTTAACGTATGCAAACATGCAAATTGAGTTGAATTGTTAATAAATAGGAGCTTCCCCAAACAGTTGCCTCTTTCCCGACAATCCTCTCTTTGCACGAACCATATGGTAATTAAAGATAAAAAAACCTTATAGTCCGGTGCGGCTTGTATATGTACAAATCATGCAATTTAGCTTCTGCGGCTTATATTCAGGTGCGGCTTACAGTCCGAAAATGACGGTACTTCTGCTGTACATTGCCTTTAAAGGCTTCACAAATCTTAAGCTGTGTGATTAAAGATCAGTCATCAGTTGGACGTTTTCTCAACCAGATTGTAGTTCATTCTGTGGTATTAATGCATGTCTAATTTTTATGTATAAAGCCAAAAAGAAGCATGGCAAATGCCTGTCATGGTTCCTTCAATAAATAAAGTAAAAAATAAATAGTAAACCAGCGGCAGTGTTGTGCCTGAACGCGTTCATTGAACGAAAGTTCATGAACTCGTTCATATTTTGGGCGAACGTGAACTGAACGTACTGCATTATTGCCTGATGAACGTTATTGTGAACTCGTTCATTCTGGTGTCTGTGAACGGCACGCTCTCTCAGTTCAGCTCCGTTCAATAGGTTGCCAGATTTCTATAGAGTCCTCCAGGCGAAACCCCGGCTAAATCACACCGTAAACAAGCCTTAATATGTAGCGGGAAAAACACCCAATCTGGCAACACCAGCTACCAGTGTCGTAGCCTACAGCTGCGTGCGTCATCAAAACAAAATGCAGCGTGGAAGCAACAGCAGCGTGGAGGCGACTTAAAACAGGTTTATGACCAGGTGGTCGGTGAAGATGATGGCAACAAGTTTCAGTAAAAAAGTAAAAAAAATCCGCACTTCAGTAACCTTAAATTCCTACCTCAGCCTGGTCCCTCAGTTTGTGTTAGTAAAATCTTCTTGAGCGGAGGTCTTCAACGGGGGATCCGCGACCCCTAGGGGGTCTACGGAGGTACTGCATGAGGGTCTGCATGGTTAGTTGATATTTTTATATTCCCCCCCTGCAATTTTTTCCCCCACTAATTGAAATGTCTTTAAATACTCATTAACATGAAATCAACACACTGTAGTAAACAGATAAATGGAGGCAGAAGATGTCTTTCAGTCATCAATGCACACATTCAGCGACACACAGGAGCTCTTTCAAGCTGGGCACCGTTTCCTTCACAACAACCAGGAATCAGAATCAGAAAAACTTTAATAATCCCAGGGAGAAATTAATTTCTTTACATTACTCCATCTGTAATAGAGTGACTATAGGACACAATTTCATACAATATATATAGTTAGGGGGTCCCCGCTCCATCTCGCCATCAGTTTGGGGGTCCTTGGTCTGGAAAACATAGAAGAGCCCTGTTCTTGATGGTTTTACTATCCATGTAACTTGTTTGTTAAACCTGCCTGGTATAATTTTCCAGGATTGCAGTATTCCTTTTTAGTATGTATTGAAATGGAAAAAAAAAAAAAAACATTTGCACCTTAAAGACTACTTTCCTATTTTTCTTTTAATAATTACTCATAAAAAAGACCATTCAAGCAGCACATTTTTCCTGATGTTTTTGAGAATATACTGTAGGGGTGAAAGCTGCAGCTGCTACTAGTGTGAAGTGAATGGACAGCAACAAAGCGTTAAAGCAACAATGGGGAAATGCTGTCCCCTCAATGCTAATGTAAACCCTGGTTGGATAAGGATTCAAAACTGGATATGAAGATGAAATCTGACGCACAGTTTCAGAGTTACAACTGATAAAATAATTGCTGTCTGTGGTTCTACAGTAGGCTATGGTGTAATTGAGCAATATATGAAAAAAAAAAAAAAAAGAACTATGAACTAGTTCGTTTTTTGGAATTGTGAACTATGAACTGAACTAGTTCATTTTAAAATGTGTGAACTGAACTTTGAACTAGTTCACGTAGAAAGAGAACTTTCCCAACACTGACCAGCGGTACATTTACACTGCCGCTGCTCTGTCAGATGAACATACCCATAGTCAATACCCCTTTAGTTTTGTATGACAAATTAACTTAAAAGTACCTCAACAGGGGTGTATCCCTTTAGTCATGTACAAAAAACAATTTCATTACTTACTTTTTGGCGTTTTTCGAAGCATATGGCGATCTGAACTTAAATTGTTTTGTTTTTGCAAAAACCTAACGGGATAAATGCAAATCTGCTATCTTGCGCATGCATATTGACTATAGATATGCTGGTCTGATGGGATTTGCTCAACTGACAGAACACCGGATAGTCCAGGAAACTTGGCGCAGTTTACTTTCACACAGCCAAACAACATCATGAGGTTAAAACGGATCGTTTCAGGGTCACTATTGGTCCAACATTTCACTAGTCAGGTAGAAAAATGGTGCAAATCAGAAACTTTGCCCTATGAAGCTTTTTAAACAACCTTTTTAAGAGCTTTTTGTTTGTTTTTCATTTTCTTCTTCTTCTACCTAAACAGTTACACAATCTTTTCCTGCTTCCTGTTGCCCAGATAGACATTCATGAGCCCAGACAGACTTTTCAGGGGTTCTGGATCAGGTTCTTACTGGCATGAACACCTAAATAAAACAGGATGATAAAGTTAAGTGTGTTGAAGTTTGGCCTGAAAGTACTGTACCTTTTATATTTACGTTTGTTTAGATTCAGTCAAAGTTATTTCGATTTTGCAATACTGAGATAAAGTCCAAAACAACTGTGAAACAGCCCTTGCAGCTTAACCCCCAGTTAAAATACCTTTGTTCTTGGGTGCAGTCACTAAGAAGTCTTTATTTGTTGACTCTGTCAATAACACCAGAAATCTGGGTGTTTGAAACGGGATTTCAACCCATTTCCACAAAGCTGAATTTTATGGGATATTTTTACAACCCTAAAAACAAATATTAGCGAATAGAATCAGATACCAGCATTTCTTGCATATGCATTTTGAATCTAAATAACTTTAACTGAGCAAAAATCAAATGCAGCATTATAAAACGTAGCACTGGTGGATAATAAAGAACCAGATATTTAACTTCTGAGGTTTGAGAGGCACTTTAAATGTTTAAGATTTACAAAGCTAGAAGGAAAGAAAAAAATGCATGAATTTGAAAAGTTTTACTCAATGCTGTAGGAATTCTAATTATGGCCAGTTATGGAGGGAATTTTGCTCCATTTTCTTTGCAAGCAAAAGAATATGTTTTGTAAATGAAAATTTTAAAAAGGTATCTGAAAAAAAACAAAAAGGTTTTGGGGGTACAGAGGTAGTGATCGCATGACCCATCTTCAGAGGCTTTGGTCCTCAACATGGCTGTTGCAATATTGAGACCCAGCCTGTTGACATTTGCTGCATGTCTTCCCCTCCCTTTCATCTAATTTCCTGTCTGCATACTTTCAAAATTAATAAAAACTAAAGGCCACAAGGAACTAAAAGCTTTGAAAGTTTGAAAGAAATTTGGTTATCTCAAAGAAAATATGATCTGTAAAAGTTACGGTAGTTTGAAAAGAATGCAATTTGTAAAAATCAATCTTAAAAAGTGAACAGAAAATATGAAAATATTACATTTCTAAAAAAAAAAAAAAGTACATTTGTAGAACAAATTAAAAAAATTTAGAAAACAAGAGAGTTACTCTCAAAACCTTAACCCTTTTTTTTTATTATTAAAAGCTTTTCAAAGGTCTCTGCTTGCAGCAATAATGGGACAAACTTCACTCCGTAGTTATAGCTCATTACACTTGCTGCACCGTTGCTGCAAAGCAGCATTCCTTGATCATGGTCCAAAACTCTACATAGCCCAGTGGTGTTAGTGAGTGGAAACACATTGGCCAGAGAAACGGTTTGGTAAACACCACGACCAGGACCTTTAAAAGGACCTTCCAGTTGAAGCTTATTGTTTTTTTGTTGTTTAAACTCTGCAGGGGATGAAGGGTGGGGGTGGGTGGAGGTAGTGGGGTGGCGGGGGGTAACACAAGTTCAGCACCTGTGCTAACATGTCCGAAGAACTTTGATGAGAACAATAATGTGACCTCAACTGGGTGCACATAGGTATAGGTTTTTTTCTTTCTACTCTTCTGTTACGCTAAACGACTTCCCTCATGCTGGGATAAGCTTCCACTCCATGCAATGCAAACACAAACATCATCACAGTGAGTCAAAAGTCCCAGATTTCTGTGATCCCGGAGATCAGATCTGTTTCACAACATCTCCTCCTGCATCCCATCCAGTAGATCAGCTCACACCCACACAGAGACTTTGGCAATTAAGCCAATAAACTGGTTTTTGTTTGCATGTGGATTCACAGTACATTCAAATCATTCACCTTGTAGGTATTCAAGCAAAGTGATGTGTCCTTTTTAATTCTCTCTGAATACTTTAAGTATGACTAATGTAATCCCAGAGCTTTTTAAAAAAAAAACATAATTTGTCATTTCACTTTAAAATCCTGTAGCTGTAGTTGTCTGATAGATCATTTTAACAAAACTCACCCTCAACAGCAATGGATGAAAGTCCCACCATTCTGCAGGATTAAGCAGGAAACAAACCAGCTTGATTACATACAAAATAACTGCAAAAAAAAAACTTATATTTGTATTCCTCTGCCAGAGCTTCCCAGCCTCTCTCTGTCCAATGAAGCCGTTATACTAGAGTTAAGCTGGTCGGCTGAATTCGCACTCCCTTTACCTCTCCCTTCCTCCATCTGATCTGTTATCTCCCTCCACCTCCCTCTCTTTACCCTCCTCTTTTCCTTTTGGGGGGTAGGGAGACGGTGGAGCGGTGTGTGTTTGTGTGTGTGGGTAAGCCTGCTCTCCACTGTAATCCTGGGGATTGTATAGCACCTGGGAAAGGCTTGCTGTGTAAACACACATGCCGACTAATAGCTAACCCGCATTCTTTATTCTCTCACATTCTTTCACCTGAAACTAAAGTTTTACAGATCAACCATTCTAACAAGATGCCCACCGTCAAGAAAAAGTTTAAAAAAGACAATATTTTAGGCAGTGCAACTCCTTAATAAAAAAAAAATGAAATAAATCATCACAAGCTTTTCTTTCCCACAGCTGAAAATCTATATGTTGCAAGTATTGTTTTAGAATATAAAAGCTCAAACGTGAAACGTTAGAGTGATTTCAGCAGAGTGGAGGTAGAGGTGAGGTTTCAGAGTTCCACGTGGATGACTTGTTACCCTGAGGCGGTTCAAGTGCCCCGAACATGATGAAGCATGCTGCCCTCAGTCATTCACTGCACAAACAATCCTCAAAACTACACACTCCAACACACAACCATATGCACCACAACATACAAAGGGTACATAGTTGATCTCTGTCCGTACAGTGGGATTTTATCGTCATAAAAAGAGCTACATCAAAGATGGTGGGGGCCCCCATGTTTCTTCTATTTTAAGTTTAGCTTATAACTTTTTTTTTATCCTTTTTTTAATAATGTTTTATTAAAGTAATACAAGAGGGGAAATTGGATTATTAACTCTAATGCTATGTTCAGACCGCACGCAACAGAGGCAGCAGAAGCAGCTAGTTTACATGCAAAGTCAATGGTTTACAGTAAAGGTTCTGTAGCGCGTCTGAGCAGCTGAAGCAACGCCTCATGAGCTTCGAAGTATTTGACGCGCGAGACGCACTTAAGAAGCAGCAGATCCTGGAGTTGGAAAATCTTTTGCTGCTCGACGCGCCACATCTACCAATCAGTGAAGCTGATCTGGGAGCTGGCAGGGAGACAGACACAGCGCTGCTGATGCAGAGCGCTATGATCAATCCTCAGAAACAGTTTATTAACGCCTAAATTAACTTAAAATGTTGAAACCTGCCGTCAAAATATGTTAAATTTTATTATTCTGATGCCTGCAGTTTGGATCACGCTAACAAAAACGCTAATATCTACTTTTAGCCGCTGCAAAATGTAGCTAAAAAACGCGAAGAGGCGAGCGGGCCAGAGGCTGCTGTTTAAGGGGATTCCCAGTGACAACACTCAGCCGGTGTAAGGGGGTCTGAGCGGCTCATTACATAGGTAATAACATCTTATTACATACACTGTTATTACCTATACATATTTGCTATTATTTTACATTTCATGGGTCTAAAGTAGCTGAAAGTCTTGAAGGAAAGTACTGCCTTCTAAGACAGACTGAGTTCTGACATTTAACTAGGTGACAAAAAAAGTCTCAGCTTATTTTAAGAGGTGAGGGCAGGGGAGGACAAATGGGACATCTTAAAGTCATAGGGAAACAGCCATTCTAACTGTAGCACTTCTGAATTCTGCCGAGTGGCGCATGACTTTACATGAGTGAATAAAGCGAATTTGAGTGGTCACTTATCAAGAGGGCGGGATTGTTGTGGTGGAAGGTTCGCAAGCACGTTTGATCGTGGCTGGTTTCTCAGAGGCATTGTTGCTAAACAGTTAGCAACTTAGTGCTAGTAGGTTCCCAATGGGAAATTATAATGTGAACAAGTAGCACTAAATTGGTGACTTAGAAACGACACCGTCAAGGAACGCTATGGACAGTGGAAATGATTTCCCTGCAACTTTAAAAAATTACTTTCGTAGAAATTAATTACCAATAAAACAAGTTATTCTACTTGTAAAAAACGAAAGGTTGTTGTTGACACGAAGTTAAAATTAGTGTAGCCTAACATGGCCGGCTGACCGAGCTAAAACACGCTAACCTGTTAGCTACTAAGTACAGCTAGCCAGAGCTAGTAGCCAGGATGCTTCCTAGCTCCAATTTAGCTTAGGGACCTACTGGTGTTCCTAGCTAGCGTTAAGAAATATACGTCTGCCCACAAGGATTCGCCTGATTGGCACCTAACGAAGTTTAACAAAAATAAAATATTTCTTCATGGTTACTCTGTGAGGCACACGCTAATGTCTAGACCTTCACGTGTTTTAGGTTTATAACAGAGAGCCTTAGCCCTTACGTATATTTGTGTAACTTTTGTTTCTGTAGTTCTTTTTGAAAAGGCTAAGGATGGTTAGCCTACACTGAAGTATGCTGGTTAGCATACTTCAGTGTAGCAGGCTGTTGTGTTAAACAAGGTCGGCTTTACGCCAAAAATACGACCTTTGACGGACGTCTGGGCTTCCTCTACAGCGCATTTCTGCACAGACGATGGTGCTGCTGAAACTGGAATGGTTTGAATTTTAATAAGTGTTACAGAAACAGTGTTTTAAAAGGAAAAGTCCGGTCAGCAAGGAACAATCAATGGATCATTTTCTATATCTAAAACTAATATGTTCTCAGTGATTTGATGAATTGAATGTTAGCCCGTAAAAGAAAGCAATAATTTTTGTCGCTATCACTGAGTCTGGGAGCGGCCATTTTTGGCCAAATATAGTAACTCCTCCCTCCTGCCATCTTCCAGCAGTGACGTCACGGTGCGGTAAGCCTAGCGCCATTCTCCCAGCTTTACAAGCAAAATCAATGGGAACTACTAGACACATATGCAATCAACAACAATTATTGAAGATATTCAGAGGACTTCACCATTGAAATTCACCAGAGCTATAGTGAAACTGACAATGCCCACGTGCATGGCAGTCAGGTGTTGGAATACAAAGTGAAAAAAAAGAGTTATTTCACTTCTCCGATTCCTGATCCTCTACGGACGGGTTCGTCGTTGGATCGCCAACTTGAAGAGGGAGGATTTGCCATCGAACTTATGGCCAGAGAAAAAACACATAATATGTAGCCAACATTTGGAAGAAGAATGTATTCAAGATGACTTGGATAATAGCGCGTTGTAACAAACACCAGATACAGCACTGGGACTTGATCAACAGCCGATACCGCACCGTGACGTCACAAACCAGTAGGTGGCAGTAGCGTTCTTTGACAAACATGGAACACGTTCAAATGAACACTACTCCTAATTAAAAACACTTATCATTTATTGAACAGTATTTAATAATGTCATATTTAAAGTACTTTTCCTCTACCTTTTTTCCCTCTCCCTTCCTTGGAGGAACCTAGACCAAAAGATTTGTCTCTTTCAGGTCTAACACACTTTTAAAATATACTGCTATTACACCTACTTTGAGTTTTTATGCTTCTACCTCTTCTTTAAACTATCCAAAACTATATCTGTTCCTAAATACAAATGTATTTGTCTTCAACACAGATTGTCTGCATTAACCTTCCTCTGGTGATTCTGTACCAACGCTGTTCCAACTCAACAGATGTACAACATTTAAAAATTGTTAAATAGGGGGGTTGCACATTCTGAGTGATGTTGAACTGTTTCCAAAAATCTAATTGTACAAAAGCCAGATCTTCCTTGAGGGAAGGTACAAGCCTCAAGGAACCGGCACACCCTGTAATGCTTGGTCATGGTCGGACAAACCGCTGCTATATGTGACTGACTGTGAACTCTGACCTCCCAAATGAAACTGTGACACCCACACCCCCGTTGTCCAACGGGAAAGCAGCACTAAAATTAACATGCATCTGTAAAATTCACACCCTTTTATTTCACATCACAGGGATATTGAGGTAATCTCAAATATTTTTAAAACTACATTAAAGATTTGAGTTTGAAGTACTGTAGATAATTGTGATTAATTTAAAGTATAAGAAGCTCAAACAACATAAAAGGAGAATGGTAGTTTATTTTGTATTTGTTTAAGAAAGATGCTGCGGGAACCTACAAAATCACACCCTTAGCTATTGTCTTTGGACATGTACACACAAATTCTTCTAAACCTGATATGACATGAAAGAACTCAGCAGGTTGGTGATCTTGCGGTGTCCAGAAACAATGTGTGGGAGTCTTTGTCAGCTGAAAAATATTACCCTGCTACTTTTTGTTTTGTGAGCAGGCAAAATATTATCTCAGGCTAAGTGAGTCATGGGAGAGAGTTTTCTGCAAATTTGAAAACAGAGGGGTTTTACTCAGTACCACCATATAGTTATATAACTGAGACGTTAAAGGATGATTATTAGAATTCCTTTAACTAATTATAATCACGTTAGAATATCGGGTAACTTTGTCTTCAGTCATCTGGGTTTGAAGTAGTAGAGTCAACATTTGTTAGTGTTTAGAGCTGTTTTTTTGACCTCATTCCTTTCCTAAAAATATCAAAAACTCTTACCCTGAGCGATCTCTGTAGCTAGCTTCTATAGACTTGGGCTGCTGGAGGACATAGGGACCCCTTACCATTGCTCTGCTACCATTGCTCTACTTATTCTACCATTAAAAAAGGTCGGAATACATAAGAATTCAATGCTTTTTATGTTAATTTCTTGAAATTAATATATGTGATATATTCTTTCCCTCCCATTTAGCTGTTAATCACTTTGTTTTAGTCTATGATGTAAAACCTCAATACGATATGTATGTTGGTGGTTCTTACTTGGCAAATTCTTCAAAGATATAAGTGGTTTAAACACATTCGCAAAGCTTGCTATGGCTATAGATGATGTCTGCAGGGAGATATTAAGGCAGATATTTTTAAGTGAATCATAACCTTATCACACTCTTTCACCGTGCATAGATTAGAGAGATTAATGTAGACACCATGCAGAGAAAAGGGAGGTAAACCAGACATTCTTGCAGTTTTCAGTTGTATTAAGACATGTGCCAAACCATGTCTCCTCTCAATAACCTTTGCTCTACCATGATGAAATGCTCTCCTGGTGTACTCCTCAGATTCATGGCATTCCCCAAGGGTGACGTTTCCCTTCTCTTCTGCGTGTTGTCAACATGTCTGGGCATCTACAGGACTGATAACTCCACCGCACACAACAAGTAAATAGAGACAGACGATGCTGCTTGATTGAAAAGATAATGCATAACAATTTAAGGACTGCAGCTGGGACTGGATGGTCATTTTCTGGCAGTTTACGTCATCAGCATAGCAGAAGTAGATCTACAGATATAGAGTTTACACTCATTACGAAATTATTATGAGCATCTTCTGAAACTTGCAATGCAATTTATTGAGAAACCATATTGGTTGTGTACAATCTTAGTCCATGATGTACGGAAGAGGATTAGGGCCACTGAAAAAAAAAAAGTTAACTGATTTTTTTATGTTATTTCACTTTAACATGGGAAAAAAAGTCAGAATTCTGACTTTTTACTCAGAATTCTGACTTTAATCTCAGAATTCTGACTTTAATCTCAGAATTCTGACTTTTATCTCAGAATTCTGACTTTTATCTCAGAATTCTGACTTTTTTTCTCAGAATTCTGACTTTTTTTCTCAGAATTCTGACTTTTCCCTCAGAATTCTGACTTTTCTCTCAATTCTGACTTTTTTTCTCAGAATTCTGACTTTTATCTCAGAATTCTGACTTTAATCTCAAAATTCTGACTTTTTTTCTCAGAATTCTGACTTTAATCTCTAAATTCTGACTTTTTTTCTCAGAATTCTGACTTTAATCTCAGAATTCTGACTTTTTTCTCAATTCTGACTTTTTCTCTCAGAATTCTGACTTTAATCTCAGAATTCTGACTTTTTTCTCAATTCTGACTTTTTCTCTCAGAATTCTTACTTTAATCTCAGAATTCTGACTTTAATCTCTTTAATCTTAATGTAGATGGGCACCATGAAGGAAGAGATGGTGGAGCACTCAGCTTCACTGACAAAGATGTGAGTTGTTTGAGGTGGCCAGTGACACATTGGTGGAAAATGACGAAATTAGGACACTTTTTATGTGCTCGATGGGTCCCTCATTAATGGAGGAGCAGAAGGTCATTAAAACAAGAGAGCTAGTCTCTAAAACAGACATGGCGGTGACCTGATGCTAACATATTTGTTAGCTGTCAGAAATCTGAGATTAAAGTCAGAATTCTGAATTTTTTCCCATATTAAACTGAAATAAAATTTTAAAATCAGTTAACTTTTTTTCTTTTCCAGTCCTAATCCTCTTCAGTCATGATGTCTATATGAATGCTGGAAAAAAAAACAATCAAATGGTCAAAACCGTATCATGTTAATATTTCAACAGTATCAAATCCAGAGCCAAATAGTGTCAAAACTGACTATTTAACACTGATTAACAGTTATTTTTTTTATTTTTTCATGATATCATAGCTTTCAACCCTATCTAGTGCATAGCATCTAGTTGTAATCAGCACTTTCCTCTGCAACGCATAGTTTTAGCTCCTTCAGCTTCAGCATCTGCTTACCTCTTCTAAATTATTTTGTGCTGTACCGCAAAACGCTCAAATTCATTATAGATAAAACATCGACAGCACATTTTTTTTATTAAGGTAACTTTGAAAGTGCTGAGAAATAATGTACCACCTGAATCTGGTTACACGACTGGATTGTGCAAGAATGACCAACGCTGTTGAATAAAACCAAATTTACATAAACGTTGCAAAATATTGAATCTTTCTGTTCCTGGCTTCATCACTGTTTACATTACAAACAGACAGAACTTGTGAGATGCAAGATTTTGGTATAACTTATCTAAATTTCAAAAGCAATGCACACACATTTCGCATGCAGATACTATTTTCCTTCGTGCATAAAGGCAAACATTCTAACACTTGAAAGGTAATCAATGAAAATGACTGATGGTAACTGCTTAAGTCATTGCAATATTCTGCAATAAGATCACAGTCAGATGTTTTCCCTGAGGCCTGGGATCTGAATTTGGACAAAGCTGGATTCTATCTAGATGTATATGAACGTGCTTTGTAGACTGTTGAGCTGCCATTTTATTTGACTGGCACAATATTAAAGTTTTTTTTTATGGTTTTCTTAACTGTTGAAAAAGAGCTATTATGTCCAGTTCCAGTGGCCTCTTTATAAGTTTGTAATTGTTTGTTTAACGGTTAAACGCACTATGAAGTCAGAGTTCTCCCAAAAGTGCACGTGCTTGATAAACGCTCATATAAGCCGTTTTATTTAAAACACGCACATGTAGATTACTCTCCATTACCATGACGCTCCAATACATCAAAGCCATGATCATAATCCTTCTCTGCGATCTTTCGCTGTTTCTATGCACACGTCAACTTTTGTCTCTTGAGAGTGGAACCAACCTGAGAAAATAAGCTTCCTGTGATTGGCTACTTTTCAACAAAGCCAACCTCTTGAGACAGTTGCGGCTAGTAGCTGTCACTACCCGATCCGTCCCAGAAGCACGATCCGTCCTGCGCATGTGCTAACAGAATAACTTATGGGTAGGCAATACTTTGTTTTTCTTATTCCATAAAAGTAAAAAAAAAAAAAAAAAACAATCCACTGGACTTTGTTTCCAAGTTTGAAGACGTTTCGCTTCCCATCCAGGAAGCTTTTTCAATGGGTTGACGTTAGGGGTTTTTACCACTTGCCCAGAAACAATTTTTACTTGCCCAGTATAATGTTTGATAAATATAGATCCTAATATTCATTTTTGTATATATATCAATGAAACATGTTTGTTTTATAAAGGTTTTCTGTAATTCAGTATTTTTTAAGTTTCCAGGTTCCTGGTGTGTATCTGCATGCGTCAGATAATGAACTCAAGCCTACATTACCGTGTTAACATGCTTTTCAATCCTTCCTGCACATTCTTTTCAAACTAAACTTTGCTTTAAACTGTTGTGTGCTTGGAAAAATATAAATTGTAATGTTAAAAATCTAAAAAAAAACTTGACAGGTTAAAAACTTACTACTACTACTCACCAATTTAACATGTTTAGCTCTATAACATTTAAATGCACCACTCCAATGTCTAAGAGAAAAAAATTTAATGAACATTTTTAATGTATGACCTGCATCACTGTACAGAAGACTGCCATATAATAGAAATATTTACACTGTGCGCATACAATTAATAATATTATTTTCCTAATCCCTGACTGATCATTTTTAATCTAGTGTGTATTATAGTATAGATTAAATTCATCATCCAGCTGCTGCTCTGCAGAATTATCTCCCCAAGAGC
The DNA here is from genome assembly GCF_016077235.1 of Cyprinodon tularosa. Taxonomy (NCBI): domain Eukaryota; kingdom Metazoa; phylum Chordata; class Actinopteri; order Cyprinodontiformes; family Cyprinodontidae; genus Cyprinodon; species Cyprinodon tularosa. Next base: position 606,251 of record NW_024038523.1, on the reverse strand, counting down.
TGAATCACTAACCTGACTCCGCCAGATGGATTTGCTCTGCATATCCATCTGGAAACCTTCCGTTGAAGTAATTTTGGGAAGGGGCGAAAAATACTGGTTAGCTGATTGGCCTATGTTGGTGATAGACGGGCCAAATAAACCAATCAGACCAACGAAGCATATGACGTACTAACAGAGCGACGACGAAGAGGAGCCAATTGATAGATCAAACTCTTGCCGAAACCAGTCGGGAGAAGAGCAAAAACATCTTTTCCTCTGAGAAAAGCCTCCAGAGCAGTGTTTTGCTCTTCTTTCAGTGAAGAAATACTCTGTAATTCCGATAAAACTTGCTCGATAGCCACGCTAACGCTAGTTTAATCGGCTGAAGCCGCCATGTTCTTTAGACTGAACTGTCGCGCTTGTCGTTCCGTCACACCTCAACCCGCCTCAAAGCCAACGCTGATTGGACGTTCGTTTGGTGAACGGCTCCAAATTTTCTTTAACGGAGAGTCTGCAGACTGATTAGCGAGTGAAATCTTGAAAGCTCGTGAGATCAGGATGGTCTCACGAGGCTACTGAATCATGCAGTTTATTCTCATTATCAGTTTGTATGAAATCGTACGAAAAGTTATGCACAGTAATTTCATACGTTTGACGTTTTTTTTGTCGTATTTCGTCATATTTTTACGTCTTGCCTCAAGACAAGATATCCTTGCGCATGCGCATCTTACGCACCATTCAATAACATAGAATTTAACATACAATTAACCCTGACCCTAACAGCGAGCAACCTAGTTAGAGACATCAAGAAGTAATTATTGCACTGTTTCTCCCAGTTTTACGTCCGTCCGCAGATCTGCTTTTTTCGTCTGTCTGGCTGCGCATGTGCACTGATCTGTTTTTTCGAGGAAAAACATCAAAAAACGTACGAAATACTGTGCATAACTTTTCGTACGATTTCATACGAACTGATAATGAGAATATGTTGAATCACGCCATGTAGCGGAAAATCGCGCAGCTTTTTCAAATCACGCGAGAATGTGTACCAAACAACAAAAATGGCGCCGGCTACGCTTGTGGGTCGTTTTCAGCGGATGTCGGTGATTTTAAAGTAATTTTGAGTGATCCGGCGGGCAAATGCAATGAAATTTGTACTCTCCCGACAATAAAAACTACTTGCCCTGGGCGATCGCGCAATGGTTAACATCGAGCCCTAAATTCAGATGTCAGAAATAGCGTTCAGTTCAAGGCTTTATAAAGAGCCCAACAAGGCCTTGTTTTTGTTTAGAAAACATGCAAATTGAAATGGACCAACGGGTCCAAGACATGTAACAATTTCTAATAATTCAGAGAAACCCAGACTCAAAGTTTTATTTTTGTTTGTCCAAAATCAAGAACGTTACTCAACAGAGCTAAAATGTTAAGCCCATTGTTGTTCCGAAGATCCTTTGAAAATGACTCAATCCATTTGCCAACAAAATGATTTTCCTCTCCTCCATCAGCCATCCTTATGGGGTTGCCCCCCTATAGAGATGCACTTCCTCCTCTTACAAATGACATCACCCATCACCTCCGGCCTTCTGTTTCCTCTTCCTGTCAGCTGACACAGTGTCACTTTTACTTTACTGTCTCTGGTGACCCCGTTCTCATTGCGCTGCTTAGATCCAGCCATCAGATAGCATTGACAGCGTTTAGCTTGGAGACGTATTTCAAAGAGAGCACATTGTAATGGAGCTCAGTTTTCACTCAGCAAATGTAGGTTGACCCCTTGGGGGTGAAACTCCTTTTTCATACTTTGGCAGGTCTCATCTTATGGCTGGGAAATCTTAAACAAACATGTTTGGAACATGCTTCACAAATGCAGACTACGATCTAGGACAGGGGTAAAGGAGAGCATGTGGGAAAGAAAAAGGAAAAGAAAATCTCCCTGCTGTTTTTATTGAACTCAGGAAGATGCTTCAGGATATCATAAAATAAGCAAAGACCCCATACAAGTGTACAAACACACAGAATGCTGTCATGTTGAAAGACGTCCAAGAATTTAGTCTGAGTTACTCAAGTCTGGGAGTTTTCTTCTTTTTTTTTTTAAACAAGCACACAGCTGGTTTGCACAAACCCACAAACCGGCAATTCAGCAGATTTCTTTCTTTACAATTCCTTCTGAAAATGCAGCATTTATCAAGATCCTGCATGCAAAAGTCTGCATTCCGTCACACAGTTACTCACTACTTTATCGTGGTTTTAATCTGTTTGAATCAGATCAAGGGTTATGCTATGTTCACACTGCAAGCAGCAGAAGCAGCTGGTTTACATGCAAAATGAATGATTGACAAGCATCAAGGCGCATCAAAAGGTCCCGCAGCGTGTCTCACCACTTTCGTTGTGAGACACGCTGCGCACTTTCGTCTGGTTTGGTGTGCCGGCTTCCGTAGCATCGTGAACGCGCAGGTGCGCGCTTTCAGGAAATCCTATACACTACTGTTTAGGCTCTAAAAACATTCTAAATGACTTCGTTTCGAGTAAATTCTGGACGCTACCCACTCAGGACATTTGGAATACATTGGACGAGCAGTATGGAGGAATATTGACACGTTTTTTGTGGACTTTTATGGACCTTTCTGCCTCGGGCGCCATAGACCTCCATTATTTGAATGTCAGCAGACAGCAAGAAGCCTCCAAGATCTCCAGATGCATTTGAGATATCAAAAAAGTACTCCAGAGTGTTCTTCAGCATGGGGGTGAGTAGAAAATGAAGGCTAATCATGTTTTGGGTGTACTATTCCTTTAAAGTCGTATGGAAGCCAAATTTAAATGTCAAATCATTTCTGGCTTAAACATGTATATAAATGTACTCTTTATCAGACTGTATAGTCCCAAAAGTTAGAAAAAGCAAATCCTGTCTTAAAATATGTGGGGTTTTTTTCATTACTTTATGCAGGCCAGTTAGTTCTACGTCAGCCTGAACGCCTAAATTCAGCCAATCATATATCAACGGTCATCTGTCAATCAAATTCTTTCAGTCATAGCATCTTGATTCATATGTCACAGCTAAAATAAGCAACGGTTGAAATCAGAATCCTTTCCTTTCCCATTGAGTTGCGTCCCAGTGTTCACGGGGATGGACGTCTGTGTCTTCGGCAGGCGTAGAGCTAACAGAACTGGCAGCGTTGCGAGGCAAGGGCTCAAACATGTACGGCTGGAAGCCTTCTACACCAAACCAAGCTTCTGCCGCCCTGGCGTCCTCTTCCACAACATCTTCGTCCCCGCTTTCCTCCTCTAAATAAAAAATGGATGACGGAGGAGACTCATCCACGACCTCCGACACTAAACTCTCCTCCTCTTGCATGTTTCCTCTGTCCATAGCGTTCCTTGACAGTGTGATTAATTTTTATGGATTTCATTCTTTTCAAATTGGACTCAATTCAAGCTCAATACAAACATTCGCTCCCAATACACACAATGGCTGATAAAATGTTGTTGCCAACATGAGAAAGTTGTTTTTTTGCTCCTCACTTCAGAGGAAAGCCTGTCCCCATAAATAAAAAGAAGGCAATCTATTAAATGAAAATTGAAAAGAATGAAATTCGTAAAATTTAATTTCAATAATCAAAAAATGGAAAAGCAAAATTAGAAACATTTTAAATTGAAAATGTAAAATCTATAATGCAAATAAAAAAAGGAAAATATGAAATTAAAAAAGATATGAAAAGTACATTTTAACTTGTGTAAAAGTTTAGGGAAAAAAAACGATCGACCGGACTTGGTTTTCAAGGTTTGAAGACGTTTCGCTCCCTCAATTCTTGCTTTCTCAATTCAAACATCTTTAAACCTTAAAAAACCAAGTGCAGTGGATAATTTTTTTTCTAAACTTTTACAGAATAACTATGACCTGGATGACTGAGAATCTTCATCAGCATACATTTTAAAGTACTATTTCAAAGTTACACTCAAAACCCATTCCATCCATTTTCTGTCACTCTTATCCCAGTTGGGGTCGCGAGGGGTGCTGGTGCTTATCTCCAGCTGTCTATGGGCGACAGGCCTGTCTACAGGTCGCCAGTCCATCGCAGGACAACACAGAGACAAACAGGACAAACAACCATTCATGCACACACTGGCTAAGGAGAATTTAGAGAAGTCAATTAACCAAACAGTCATGTTTTCTGACTGTGGAGGAAGCCAGAGTACCCGGTGAGAACCCACACATGCTCAGGGAGAACATGCAAACTCCATTCAGAAAGACCCGGGGCTGGGAATCGAACCAGGAACCTTCATGCTGTAATGCAGCAGTACTACCTTCTGCCCACTGAACAGCCCACACACTCAAAACCTTTTTTTTTTTAGGGTTTAATTTCTGGATTTATTATTTTTTTCTTTAAATTTCAATGTTTTGTTTTTATTTCATCTATTTCAGGTGTCACCACAACAAGTCATCACCATCTGCTCAAAGACTTGGCAACGTTTTTACATAGCATTACCTTCCTGACACAACCAGGATTTGAACCCAGGACTCCCCCCTCAGAGCTAAAGAATTTAACCATCTTACCAAGGGGAATATTTTTATTCCTTGTGTAACATATCAAATCTAAAATGACAGAAATCAACAGCTGCATATCAAGCATGCCAGTCTCTGTGTTGTCATAGTGACCGACAACTAAACATTCCAGGGAAATTCCCTCTTTCTTCTCCTCATTGAAATAAAGAAGAAAGAAAGGACAGATGGTTCAAAGTCATCTGATTGCAGAATACTCTCACTGGACAGGTGGCCATAACTGCATCTGAGCAGTTTCTCAATATGGCTGCAGGTCAAAGGTCAGGAAGCCAATCAATAAGAGAGAATGTCTGTCTGCTAGAGTCCCATCTACCCCCTTCAGCATTGGCCTCATTTCTCTTTTTTTCCCCCTCTGATTTATTCAAGTCTGGGATGGCATAAGGGGGCTTGAGTCAGCCTGCTGCCAGACAAAGACCCAACAGATCAGTCAGTATAATTCAGATCCCCTATCTGCCCTGAGTGCTGTGACATCACCACAATACTATGTCTGAAAACAGAAAAGTCTTCACATACTGAGAAAGATGCTATTTTGCAAGTCAAAGCTCAGCTTCACTGATGTTGAAGAGAAAAGCGGGAAAACGCACAGAAACTCAGCCAACATCGGAAAAAAAGGGCGGCTTTGTCTTCGTTTTGGATTTGTAGAGTTTGTGAGCTAGTTCACTTTGAAAGTGGGTCACATTATCCACTTTGCAGACATATAAATATGTTTATAATTTTAGAGGTAATACTTCTCCCCTATGGTGTGAGATAACTATAACTCAGAGAATTTTTAAAAGAGTAAAATAGTATTAGAAATTATATTTTAAAGCAGATGTTCCAGGTTATTCATTCATGGATTGGTTTGTGAATTTTGGGTCCTTGTGATAATACAATAAAATGTCTATTTGTTAGGGTTTGGTTGAGGTTTTGAGGACCCAAATGCAGAGGTGAGTTCTTGAGAATTTAATTGAAGAACTGAGTCAAAATTTCAAAACCCAAAGAACAAAATACATTACAAAAACCAGACAACTTCATGACAAAAACTCAAGTGGGCGGCCAGGAAAAGACGAGGAACACTGAGGAACTGCACAGGGGAGAGTATATAGGGGACAGGACAAAGACAGGACTAATTAGCTGATTGGGAGCAGGTGTGAAGAGAGGATTCTAGAAGGGAGCTATGGAAAAGGAAAGAGGGCAACAGAGGGCAACCAAAAAAACAACCTAAGAACTCAAATATATCCAGAAAAAACTACAAAATAGGAATTAAACCAATAAAACTACAAACAAAGAAAAACATGTATCAAAGGGAAACTGAAAACTCAAAAGAAAACTTAACAGAACCAAGACTGTGACTTTATTAATGTAATAAAACTTACTGTTTAACAACAACTCTGTGCAACTAACCAGATGTCTCTCATAACGACCGATTAAAGAATGCAGATATTTTCTATCTTATGCAACAAGCTGTCATCAGGTTTGATGGGTTCTTCCCCACTATTGAAATGTTAATTTTAAAAAGCTTTCAACAGTAATTTTGCAACCGTTAAACCTGCAGGCATAGCCATGGTAAGAGCAGGCCCTGGGGATTTATGCCATGTTGCATCACAGGCTGTAAAAACTGAGCAAGTATTTTGAAATGAAAACTTCTGTTGAAACCGATTACCTTAAACATTTCAACTAAATCAGCTTTTATGTAAGGAAATAAGATAAAAATATTTTTTGGAACAAGGTTTTAATTTAT